>NC_134206.1:237699281-238040281 GCF_965140235.1 Caretta caretta | reverse complement strand
AATGCTTGATAGAGATCTTGTAGGTGTTTGTTTCCGTCTGAGGGGTTGAAGCAAATGCGGTTGTATCGCAGAGCTTGGCTGTAGACGATGGATCGTGTGGTGTGGTCAGGGTGAAAGCTGGAGGCATGTAGGTAGGAATAGCAATCCGTAGGTTTCCGGTATAGGGTGGTGTTTATGTGACCATCTTTTATTAGTACTGTAGTGTCCAGGAAGTGGATCTCTTGTGTGGACTGGACCAGGCTGAGGTTGATGTGGGATGGAAATTGTTGAAATCATGGTGGAATTCCTCAAGGGCTTCTTTTCCATGGGTCCAGATGATGAAGATGTCATCAATATAGCGCAAGTAGAGTAGGGTCATCAGGGGACAAGAGCTGAGGAAGCGCTGTTCTAAGTCAGCCATAAAAATGTTGGCAAACTGTGGGGCCATGACGGTACCCATAGCAGTGCCGCTGATTTGAAAGTATACATTGTCCCCAAATGTAAAATAGTTATGGGTAAGGACAAAGTCACAAAGTTCAGCCACCAGGTTAGCCGTGACATTATCGGGGATAGTGTTTTTGATGGCTTGTAGTCCATCTTTGTGTGGAATGTTGGTGTAGAGGGCTTCTACATCCACAGTGGCCAGGATGGTGTTTTCAGGAAGATCACCGATGGACTGTAGTTTCCTCAGGAAGTCAGTGGTGTCTCGAAGGTAGCTGGGAGTGCTGGTAGCGTAGGGCCTGAGGAGGGAGTCTACATAGCCAGACAATCCTGCTGTCAGGGTGCCAATGCCTGAGATGATGGGGCGTCCAGGATTTCCAGGTTTATGGATCTTGGGTAGTAGATAGAATATCCCAGGTCGGGGTTCCAGGGGTGTGTCTGTGCAGATTTGATCTTGTGCTTTTTCAGGGAGTTTCTTGAGCAAATGCTGTAGTTTCTTTTGGTAACTCTCAGTGGGATCAGAGGGTAATGGCTTGCAGAAAGTGGTGTTGGAAAGCTGCCAAGCAGCCTCTTGTTCATATTCATTCCTATTCATGATGACAACAGCACCTCCTTTGTCAGCCTTTCTGATTATGATGTCAGAGTTGTTTCTGAGGCTGTGGATGGCATTGTGTTCCGCACGGCTGAGGTTATGGGGCAAGTGATGCTGCTTTTTCACAATTTCAGCCCGTGCAAGTCAGCGGAAGCACTCTATGTAGAAGTCCAGTCTGCTGTCTCGACCTTCAGGAGGAGTCCACCTAGAATCCTTCTTTTTGTAGTGTTGGTAGGGAGGTCTCTGTGGATTAGTATGTTGTTCAGAGGTATGTTGGAAATATTCCTTGAGTCGGAGACGTCGAAAATAGGATTCTAGGTCACCACAGAACTGTATCGTGTTTGTGGGGGTGGAGGGGCAGAAGGAGAGGCCCCGAGATAGGACAGCTGCTTCTGCTGGGCTGAGAGTATAGTTGGATAGGTTAACAATATTGCTGGGTGGTTGAAGGAACCATTGCTGTGGCCCCTTGTGGCATGTAGTAGTTTAGAAAATTTAGTGTCCTTTTTCTTTTGTAGAGAAGCAAAGTGTGTGTTGTAAATGGCAGTATATAGGGACAGTATATAGGGACAACAAGAAATAGGAATATATGCAAACAGACTGAGGAGGTCAGAAAACCAACATTGTCTCAGTCAAGCTGGTGTGATGATAATCAGTCTGGCATGATCAAACCTCAGCTTGAGGATGACCTGAAAAATTAGTGGGATCGGGGGGAAGGCATACAATAGTTCCAATCCCCATTTCAGAGGAAAGGCTTTGGATAAGGAACTTGGTCTGAGATCTGCTCAAAAGTAAAATTGATGGCACTTCTTATTGTCCTTTGTTGCAAACATGTCAATAGCAGGAATGCCCCATTCTCTGAATATGGACTTCTGCACACTGATCTTCAAAAAGCACTTGTGATCCTGGGAGAAATTCCTGCCGAGATAATCAGCCAAATGATTCTGGGTCCCTGGTAAATGAGCAGCTGTGGGAATGATGTTCTCTTGGATTCATAATACCAGAACTTTATTTCCTCTTGACAAAGCTGATTAGAGTGGACTCCTGCTTGTTTGTTCATATAGTACATTGCAGTGGTCTTGTCAGCGAGTATGTGAACCACTGCACCCTTGATCTGCACTCTTACATGCATTGCATATGGCCCGAAGCTCCAGAACATTGATATGAAGAAATGCTTCCTGATCCATCCACAAATTTTGTACCTTCAGTTCCCCCAGATGTGCTCCCCCAATTGTGGAGGAATCCATAACGATGGTCTTGTCTGGTGTGAAACAAGCAAAGAGAAGACCCTGGCATACATTGCTCTGAACTGTCCACCACTGAAGGGAGTCCAGAATCACTGGAGCCTTTCAAATGCCTGACAATTGAGGCAGTAGACCAACTTAAACCAGTCTTGAAGAAGAAGGAGGTGCAATCTTCAATTCTGGACCACATAAGTGTGTGGCCATATGACCTAACAACTTCAGGCATGCTCAGATTGTAGTAGATGAGTGAAAGTGGAGAGATAGACACAGGTGACAAATTGCCTGAAATCACATGTTCAGTAGGAATGCCCTCAAGCTCTAGAATGTAGTAGGCTTCAATGAACTAATGTTTTTTAGTTAGTATTAATGTCAACTTCCCCTTGTTGAAGATCAGATCCAGGTGATCAAAAAGGCATAGTGTGAACTGAACATGCAAGAGGACTGGTTCTCTTGAATTACCTCTCACTGATCAATCATCCATGTATGAGAAGACATGAACTCCTCTTTTCCTGAGAATTCAGTCACTACCACCAAGCATTTGGTAAAAACACAAGGCGCCAAGGACAGGCCACAGAGAAGCACAGTGCTAATGATGACCTGCCACAACAAATCTCAGAAACTTCCTGTGACTCGGGAAAATTGCCATGTGGAAGTAAGAATCCTGAAGATACAGGGCAGCAAACCCAGTCATTGTGATTTAATGCGGGAAGAATTGTTACTAGAGCAACCATACAGAATCTCATGAATTTTATGTATTTGTTGAGACCCCAGAGTTTCAGAATAGGTCTCATCCCTCCTTTGGATTTCGGGCCAGGAAATACTGGCAATAGAATCCTTTTCCCAGATGCTGCTGGAATACCTCCTCCATAGCTCCCAAAGCACACAAAGTCTGGACTTGCTGAAGGAGCAGTGGCTCACAAGAAGGATCCCTGTAGAGGGACAGGGTAGGGGGTTGTGTATTGATTTAGATGGAATATAGAGGCCCAAAAACATTAACATAACCCAGTCACTGTCCAACATTCAACAGTGTTAAACAGGGTCTGAGGTTTAGTGTACAGAAACGTCGGCCTACCATGGCAAACACATCATTAAACATTCTTTTAGCCTTTTATTAAAGATAAAGAAAAGAAAGAAAAACAGCATTTGAAAGAAAGAAAGAAAAACTGTATAAGCATTTGAAATGTAAAGTATTAAATAAGGCTTTCATTTTAATAACATCGCTTTCCCTTTAGCTGGGGAGATTTTTTACATTCTCTTAGATAGTACCAGAGATGGTGATAACTGTCCTTTTGGGGAAATTAGACTGTGACGGGTTCCTCCCTGGGTGCCACCTGGAAATGGGGTACCACAGAGGCCCCTGACCCCCCAGCCTGGGCTCCCTCTGACACTGTACTGCCGTGACAAGTTGCAAAGCCCTCCAGCCTACACTTTCACCAGCATTCATACAGGTAGGGACACACCCAGCTGCACTTACACGCAGGCTCTCTAACCACCAGCCTCCCAGTCTGGGACCCCACAGCAGTATCATCCTGCCATTGTCAACTCTGGCCAGTATATGGCTTTAATACATGATCTGCCTCTCCCACAATGTGAAGAGGACAATGTACACTTGTGGTAACCAAGCAGAGATTTTCCCCAAGCACTCCAGTCAAAGCTCATTGGTTTAGATTAAAACATAAAATAAGTTTATTAACTACAAAAGGATAGATTTTAAGTGATTATAAATGATAGCGAACAGATCAAAGCAGATTACCTAGTAAATAAACAAAACCACAAACTGAATTTAACATACTAGATAGGTAGTATATGAATTAGAAAATTCTCACCATGAGTGATAAACAGGCTGGCAGATTCTTAAGACACAAGCTGCCTTGGCTTTGCAGCTTGGGTTTCCCAGGTTTTCATATACAGGCTAGAAATCCCTTTACCTGGGACCATCACTTCCTCCCCAGCTCAGGCTTTGTTCCTCAGGGATTTCCAGGTATGTCATTGTAGGAAGAATGAGGTACCATCATGATGTCATTTTCCCCCTTTTATATCATCTTCCCACTTGCTGGAAAGCTCTTTTGCTGTGATGTCGGTCAAACAGTTCCCATTGTGTAGTGCTATCTTCTCTGAAAGGTTTCTGTTGTACACAATTCCTGGGGTAATCCTTGTGCTTGCATGCATTTCCTCAATAAACCATTAACATTGTCTTTTTTACCGTTGTACCTGAAAGGCTGCTTGTGGGTGTTTTCAACCTCACAACATGTTTCAATAACACATACATAGCCAAACTTCATAACTTTACATACGACGATAGCACATACAATCCAAAGAGATTTTAATGTCTAGCAGATCAAGACTTTTAGAATGATACCTTAGAAGGCATACTTTGTACAAAACATACCCTAATTACATGACAGGGATGAATATTGGGGTGCCAGGGTGTCACACTAAGTTAATTGAGATGGGCTAGAGCTGTTGTTGTTGCTGTTACAGTCCGATCCTATTTCAACTCAGGTGGCGTTTCAGATTCAGCTGGAACTGGCAGAGGTGGTAATGTTATCCAGGCTCCTCTCTCTAGCCTGGTTTCATCAGGACATCTCTCAGGATTAGCATGATGAAGCTCTGGGGTCCCAGGAAATGGTGGGGTTGTTATGAGAGAACTGGATTTAACATAACTGGCAACCATCTTGTGCACTTAACCCCATAAGGTGTAAGCAAAGACCCCATATAGGAATAATTTGGCCTTGCTTAGGCAGACAAAACAACAGCAGCATGTTATTAACAAGGACAGATTCATGAGAAGGAGGGGAGGGGCAATTTGAATAGGTGACCTTGGGTCTGAGTGCCTATATTTGTTAAGTTTCTTGCTGGAAGAGACTTTGCTGACAAGCTAAGAAACTGACCCCTAACTCCCCAGTGGCTAAGAGCAACGCTGACCACCAGAACCCTGCTGCTGAATCACTCAATACCACCTCAGACTTTGGGTAACTATATCTATCTGGGGTGCTTCTAGACTATTGATAGGTTTTGATGTGTGCTTTAGACTCAATAAAAACAAGACTTTTGGGGTGAAAGCACTCTTGTGTGTACCAAACATTTATCAGACGGAGATGCTGTGTCCCACACTGATTTATTTCCTGACACCGCTTGGAAAACAGAGACTAGTTACCAGAGCTTTGGTTTCAGATAACTCTGGGTAACAGATTTATGTGCTCGTGGAATTGGTGGAGAGGAAGGGGACGATTGGTACACACACAGTTAGCTACAACAGGGACTAGAGGACAGTGGGACAGGGTAGCAATCTGTAATTCCCATGTCGTAGTCTGCGAGTCAATTTATGGATACATTCTGTTACTGGGACTCAGGCTGGTAGCTTGGTCAAGTAACAAAATGTGTCAGAAGAAAAGGTTATATCTGGAAATATGGAAATGGTTTTGGGTAACAGCTTAATGGATTTTGTTCAGGAATATGGTAATGGTCTTTGGAAACCTGAAGCCTTCACCAGCCCCTGGGCTTTCCTGCAGCTCGGTAAGCAGATGGTAGTAATGGTAATACATTTAAAAAAATCAGTTAAAGGCAAGAGTGGAGGAATTAGAGAAATATAAGTTGAGAAAGAAAAGGAAGCAGCTCCCCTGACGTCTGAGTCAGACATCTTCTGGACTATAACTCTGACTCAAGTAGCACAGATAGTGGCAATGCAGAAGCAAGTGTGTGACAGTGACAGAGTGAGTGAGAAGCTGGAGCAGGAAGTCTTCAAGTTGAAAATGCAGGCAGAAGAAAGTAAGACAGTGTCGGAGGGGCCCAGTGATTTTCAATTTTAGATGTGGCCAATGCTTTCTTTGCTATCTCTTTACATGGGGATAGTTATGATAAGTTTGTTTTTATTTTTAAGGGAATTACCCCAGCCAGTCCTAGTAAATCAGAGCTGATAAATTTGCTGAGCCCTAAGTGGATGCTCAAAGCCCAAGAGCCCCCAGCTTGGTGAGAAATGACTTGGACTAAGTAACTGCGGTTAAAATTTAGTTTAGATGTGTAATAGTGCCTCTCGCTATATAGCGAGGGGAAAGTTTTGTTCTGTATTTTAGATTATTAACAGCGTGGATGTTGGAAGATACTGGAGACGATGCACTCCTGTGTGCAGCTTTTGCTGGTATCTGGATAGCAAGCCTACTCCTCTGGTGATGTGCATTGAGAACCTGTTGTGTTCAAGGCGTGGCGAAACTTCCCGTGGATGACAGTAGAGTGTAAAGCAAGGGGCTCCACAACAGACATCATTGTGGGACTTCAAAAAAATCTCTGTGAAAACTGAGTGTGTCATATAGTGGGCCAACGAGAATGTGGAAAGGAAATACCAGTTTGAATGCCTGCCACACAACAATATTGCCTCCAGCCAGCGACTTCCACCCCCAGCACAAAACCAAAATATTAACATGAAAGTCATTATTTGGAAGAATCCCACCTAGACCGAGAAAGATCTGCACAGTAACGGAACCCAGGGATTATAGAGTATAAGTAATAAAAGATGCCCAGGAATGAAAAATAGTAGAACTGAGAGCCTGCTTAGAGGAACCTGGAATTAGAAAGGAATGCAATAAAAATGCCTTACAGCCATAGGATGTGTGTTTAGAAATAATAGATGGAAAATGCCATTATGCTATTAACCCATTTGCAAGTGGGTAATAATTGTGTATGTTTTAGAAGCTGGTGCCCTATGCTCAATGGCCAGTAGGTATTAGGCCAGGGCCCCATCCCTACTGAGGGAATGGTGCCAATCTCAGTAGTGATCGTGATCTTAGGATCTTCTGAGAAAAGCGTTTTGAAGGCGAGGGAAAAGAGGAAGATGTCCTCGCACTCAATCTCAATGAGCCCTAGAAGTCGTCTGGTGGTAGCAGAAGAGCCACCCTGACAAGGCAATCAAACAACCAGCCTCATCTGAAAAACAATACGGAGATGGCAAGTGTACCAAGGACGAATGAGCAGTTGGTGCTTCGGTACCAAAAGAGACATCGCAGTTCCACTTGGTACCGGAGTCAACAATGATCCCGGAGCGAAGGTCAGTACTGATTCCGAAGATGAGGGCTAAAGCAAAGACAACATCAGTGCCAAAGAGAGTACCTGATGGTACCAAAGATGGGCCCCTTGGTACCAAAAAGGATGTTGACCACCACTCTGACTCTTAGGCAGAGAGGAATACGGTGACAATGAACAAGACAACTCTGCAAGTAGTCCAGATAGTGCTGAGGGCACTGCAGAAGAAGAAGAAACTGAATGCTCCTGAATTATTGGGGAATCAGGAACAGAGGGGCAGAGCAGGTCTGATGCCACATGGCATGCCAGTGGCATAAAGACAGTCAGTACCAATGCTGATGTTGTCAGTACCACAGACGACAGTACAGTGTCCAACTGATCTTGGCGCAGTAGCAGGAAGTGGTTAAATGGCCCATCATACATACCGGAGAAATCATGGTGTCAGTCAGCACTGCTCTTAGAAGACAAAGAGGAATCTCTCTGAGTCCTGGAATGGTCTTGGTCCATCTTGTGGTATCTCTTCCTTGGAGGGCCAGAGGAAGGAGAATGATCGCTCTACCTCACTGGGGAAGCACCAGACCTCATGCTGGGAGCAACATCCTGCATTGGCTCTGAAGGACACTGCAGGGCTCGAGGATCTGTAGAGGTCTCTGGTGCCAATGTGGGCCTCCTGACCTGCTCTTGAAGATGCTGTTTCATATGCAAGTCCCTCACTACCTGCAGTCTCTTTCTAAACTTGCAGATGAAGCAAGTTTCTTTAATGTGCCTTCTCCCAGGCACAACAAACAGCACACGTGGGGATCGCTATTGGGAATAGACACCCCACATGATGGACAATTTTTAAACCCTGGTGAAAACATCACCCAGGGTGACTATCTATCCATCCTCACTAACTACTATAAACTACAGCTAAGGGAGTACTAAACTATACTAATTATATACAACAAAGTCCCCCAAGAAACTAAGATAAACAAGTGTGAGATAAACTACAGCACCGAATGCTCTGACTCCAGCTGCAGGCAGTGAGAAGAAACTGAGGGGCGGGGGCCAGAGGGGATGAATGCCACTCCTACAGGTACTGCTAGGCAAAACTCTCCAGCTTTGGTATGCTCGGCACATGCACACTTGAGTGGAACACTCATTTCCAACTACTTGAAGAACATTATGGTTTTGTTTGTTTTTTTAGAAACCACAAAACATTATAAATATAAGATCTTTTCTGGTTCTGAGTCATATATGTCTCTTCCACCCTAAGAGGCAAACATTTACTGCTTCCTTGAAATTGTTTTCATCTGAATAAGATACCAGACACTGGATATGAATGGAAGGGAAGACTTTGTTTCCAGGAATAATCTGATTTCTATTATGTTCCTGAGCCCTCCTGTCATGTACAGATTTTTTCCACTCTTATGTTAGAAGAAAGTAATGTTAATACGTTTTAGACTATCTCTGATGGTATGGCAGATATTGCTTTAGTATCCTTGTAGTAGTAGAGCTTTTGTTATATCTGAATTTTCATCCTGTGAAAACCAGTATCTCTCTTCTGAAATTCTGTCTAGGAATAAGGGGAAAAGAAATCACTTCCAAATCTATGCTGTTTTAAATTCCTCTGGAGTTTTGAGGATGGAAAAGTATGCTTTTCTCCCTTAGCTGCTTCACCAAGTCTTATTCAAAAGTCTCCCAAATAACACTTTGCCTATAAATGTTGCAGAAGACAGGAACTGTGATGGTTAGCTAGATGTCCTCTAATATCTCAGCAATATTTTTCTCCCTGTTGACTGTATTGAAGGTCACAGTCCTTTAAAGAAAATCTGGGCATATCAATAGATGCAACTGGCAGAAAGGAAAATGTGTAATTTGTATTTTGTTCACTATTAATTGTAATGATTTATCCTTTGCAGTGGGAATGCTCTGATATCATTGCTCTATAAATGAACATGTTTAGAAGGTTGTCACCAAGGCCTCAGAGTTCCTCCTTGAGGAAAGCCTCAATCTTTTTCTCCCCTCGGATCCTTGTAAAAATAGCTAGCATGGCCACCAATCTATTTGCATTACAGATAGATATTTAGGGATGTGTGTGTGTGGGGGGGGGTACTTTCTCTTGAAATTTTGTAAATTTTCATACATTATTCCAAGGTCTGCCCTTACTGGAATGTTTCTATTCAACAATAATATCTTGTTTCTTCCAAGAAGGCAATAAGATGTCCAAATCACTTCTGTCAAAAAAAAAATTATTATTTTTCTTTTCCTCCCTCCTAATCAATGTAAAAAGCAAGAATGTTAACTGTTCTCTCTATCATAGATTGACATGTCTAAGGGGAATATTTTGTCCTGACTTTCCAGATTTTATTATGTGTTTCCCTCATTTGACAGTTTGGAAGACTCGGATGATAACATTATATCTATGCCTTTTTGGTTTTGTTTCCTTGTGCTTCTTTGCTGTGATTTGGTTTTTTTTGAGGGGGGGTGGCTTGGTTAGTTGGTTGAGTTGAGCGTTATTTTTGTTTATTTAGTTCTTGAGAGCATTTTTGTTTCCTTGAAACTAAGACAGTTTTCAAAAGGAAGGAGTTTGGAAAATGATCCTAGGGGGCTCTTTTATCATGGAGAATCATTTAGCCTGTGGTGTATGTTTATTCCCCTTGCTTGAGACAGAAAAAGTGGAATAGTTGCCTTCTGTGCACAGGGCAGAGAGTAGTCATCTCATAATCTCCAGAGAAAAAGCTGGCACTATAATCCTTACACCTGCGTACATGAACTGACTTTTTTCTCTTCCTTACAGAGGGTTGGTAGATCAGCACTGTTAACATCACGTTCTGAGTTAGGGAAGTGTTTGTTTTGTTTTTTGCATTCCAGATATGTTTCTCTGACTGAAAAAAGTACACAGCACTGTGGTATCTCTCAGAACTTTTTCTATCAAATTGCATTAAAAGTATTGTTAACCAACATTAGCTAGACTGACATATTTTTCTGGCTCTCTGTAGCCAGCAACTTCAGAAGTTCATCACTTAAAATTGGGAGTGTGCCAACACTGCCATTCATCTGGATGGAGTAGCTTTCGTTAGGAATTCTAGGTGGACTACAAATACTTCAAAGAATCCTTTCAATCTCTTTAAAGAGAAGGATGTTACCCTCTCCACTATGCTAATCCATAAGAAGCAGATTTTAAATAATTACTGAAAGTAAAAACTAATATTCGAAAGATTAAAATACTAAAATAGAACTCTAGAAAATTAAATTTGTTGGCACAATGACAAATTACAACTTAGAGACTAACCAATTTATTTGAGCATGAGCTTTCGTGAGCTACAGCTCACTTCATCAGATGCATACCGTGGAAACTGCAGCAGACTTTATATATACACAGAGAATATGAAACAATACCTCCTCCCACCCCACTGTCCTGCTGGTAATAGCTTATCTAAAGTGATCATCAGGTGGGCCATTTCCAGCACAAATCCAGGTTTTCTTACCCTCCACCCCCCCACACAAATTCACTCTCCTGCTGGTGCTAGCCCATCCAAAGTGACAACTCTTTACATAATCAAGTCGGGCTATTTCCTGCATATTTCATGCACAGACATGAAGGTCGCTATCTTAAAACAAAAAAACTTCAAATCCAGACTCCAGCGAGAAACTGCTGAATTGGAATTCATTTGCAAATTGGATACTATTAATTTAGGCTTAAATAGAGACTGGGAGTGGCTAAGTCATTATGCAAGGTAGCCTGTTTCCTCTTGTTTTTTCCTACCCCCCCCCCCCCAGATGTTCTGGTTTAACTTGGATTTAAACTTGGAGAGTGGTCAGTTTAGATGAGCTATTACCAGCAGGAGAGTGAGTTTGTGTGTGTATGGGGGTGGGGGGGATGTGAGAAAACCTGGATTTATGCAGGAAATAGCCCGACTTGATTATGTAAAGAGTTGTCACTTTGGATGGGCTAGCACCAGCAGGAGAGTGAATTTGTGTGGGGGGGTGGAGGGTGAGAAAACCTGGATTTGTGCTGGAAATGGCCCACCTGATGATCACTTTAGATAAGCTATTACCAGCAGGACAGTGGGGTGGGAGGAGGTATTGTTTCATATTCTCTGTGTGTATATAAAGTCTGCTGCAGTTTCCACGGTATGCATCTGATGAAGTGAGCTGTAGCTCACGAAAGCTCATGCTCAAATAAATTGGTTAGTCTCTAAGGTGCCACAAGTACTCCTTTTCTTTTTGCGAATACAGACTAACACGGCTGTTACTCTGAAACCTGTCAAATTACAACTTGTATTCTAAAAGCAAAGTATAATACTTGTTTCCACCACTCCAGTAAGAAAATAGTTTTTACTTTCTTTGTTGTTGTTTTGCTGTAATAAAAGCATTACCAACAAGTAATAATTCCTAACTTCTAAGGGTTCTATGTTGCAATCGATACACATATAACTCCTACTAATGCCTTTTGGAAAAAGAACAGACTTCCTAAGGATAAACTAATGGTGAACTTCCACCTGCAGATAAACACTGTGGATAGCTGCAATTCTGCATAACTTGTTAGATGCTAAAATATATAGGTGCTAGGTTTCTGCTATCACCTACAAAATATGAATTTGCAAGGTCTTCAAGGCAGGGATTGTATTTTCCAAAGTTTTTGTGTAATTCTTAACACAGTAGGCTCCCAAACTTGGACTTTTGCAAGCTACCACATGACAAATAGTAACAATAAGCCACTGTCCTTCACTACAAGGCCCGCAAGCTAGTGATGGCTCCAATGGACCCTAAATGCAGCTCTCAGTTGATCACACTCTCCAGCAGCGCAGTGGGGCTGCAGCTAAAACAGGCTCCCTGCCTGACCCGGCCCCACGCTGCTCCCGGAAGTGGCCAGCATGCCCCCAAGACCCAAGGGGATAAGGGCCGGGAACAGGGAACTGTGGCCAATGGGAGTTGCAGGGGCAGTGCCTGCAGAGAAGGGCAGCACGCAGAGCCACGTGCGCCCCCAGGGGCCGCAGGGGCACGTTGGCCCCTTCCAGGAGCAGTGTGGGGCCGGGCCGGGGCTGTCCAAAGTAAGTGCCGCCCCCTCCAGTGGGCAGGTTCTGAATAGCTCTTCCACCACCCAACCGCCAGCCTCCCAGAGCCAGCCTTCCATGGCCCCTCCTGCACCCCAAGTCCCTGCCCCAGCCCTGAGCCCCCTCCCAGACTCCCTCCTGCAGCCCAAGCAATATTACCGATAACGGTAATATTACCATATCAACCAACAAAGAACTTGGGAGTGTTCACCTGTCTGTGTCGGGTTGATGTGGCTCTCACATTGAAGGTTTTTTGCAAAGTGGCCCCCACTTCAAAAATAGTGAAGAGGAATTATAGAATATCAGGGTTGGAAGGGACCTCAGGAGGTCATCTAGTCCAAACCCCTGCCCAAAGCAGGACCGATCCCCAATTAAATCATCCCAGCCAGGACCGCAATAAGCATTCATAGCAGTTTCCAACTTTCACATGGTAAATAAGCACCCCGACTTTCACAATAAGCCAAAAATCAAGCTAATCCCATTTCAAAACAAGGCCAAAACAAGCCAATCCCTAAGAACCCCAACACTCTATCTGACTAGATCCCCCCGGGGTGTAGTCTGGGACTGTGGTGGGCCCACTGTGCACCCATGACTCTCTCCCCCCCTTTGCCCCTGCTTGCCCCGGCTTGCTGGGAGCCGATCAAAAAAAAAGAAGCAACAAGCTACAAGCCAAACAAGCAACTCACAAGCCAATTAAGCCAAAAACAAACCCAATTTCTGCGGGGATTTTTTTTTTTTTTGGTAGGTTTGGCATGTCTGATTCATAGATCTACATCTTATCCCTCAAATCCCATCCAAGCAAATGCTGGAGAAAGGATCATACAAGAAAAATACAGAGCTTAAAGGTATGTAGAACTCATTAATTTAGTATTAAAGATGTTTTCTTTAATCTCACTTTATGATTCAAGACTTCTGATTTAAATTTATAACAATAAATGAGAGATAACAGAAGGCTTGTATAGGATAGAGGTCAAATTTGAAAGTTAAATAAGGGACAGCTGTCAGGTATGAGTCTCACATTGATGATGGAGCACTTCCCAAAACTGGAAAGCTTTAGCACACCATATAACTTATTCATACAGTATATTTATGTCTGAAATTTGAATTGTGAAAGCAAATTTGAGAACTTTCCACACTGTTAATGGAATAAACACACATATAAGCTCCCTCATACGATTAGCAAATTTATAGTTATCTGGTTTCATACGTTTAAAAAGTCTCTTACCTTCACAGATATTAACATTCATAGATATTTTTATGTAGTGTACATATATAAAGCCTGGTCACTATTCGCTGTTTTCACCTTAACATATCAATGCTATCAAGCTTATCAGAAAATGGCTATTACTAATTGTGAACCAGTCAATCAAGTGTCAAAATCTGCCCTCTTCACTTACTTACTGCAATATATAAGGTTAGGTTGACACAGGATTTCAATAGGTCATCCTGATTAAGAATATTCTATACACAATTCAGAATGACAGTTGTACAAAATGGACTAATAATATACTACATATGAGTGAGCTATCATGTCAATCGTGTTTGAAATTTTCCAATAAATAATTCTGAGTGGGATTATCTGTTGATTAACAGAAGCATGAGCCACAGTGGTGTTCACTGAATATTATTATTTCCAATTATTAAGACAATTTCCTCACAGATGAACAAACAAGTATTTGGTTTAGTATTTAAAATTAAAACTAAAACTAGACATTACGAGGATAAACACAAGGTTCTTGGGTAGTCAGACCAGACTATTATTAATACTTTTTACCATATTATTCAGTAAAAATAGTTTTACAAAAATAATAAAACATTTTTGTGCAGTTTTACTTAATATAGTATTAACACATTACATCTCAGAAAATGTAAGGTGACTAACTTCAATATAAGATTTCTATCTTGAAATAAAACCTCAGAAGGGCATTGGCTGCATGCCAAGCTTTTACAGCTCTGATTGGACAGTGAGAAATGTTTAATAAAGCATCAAAAATCCCTCAGTTTCTTGTATTATCAGGAAGGCCAACAGGGGGTTCTATGCCAAGACCATGAGAATAGAGTCAAGCTCTATATTGCCCCAGCTGGAAATATTCTCTCCCCTCTGGAGCTTTGATTTTCCTCAGCTTGCTGTCAGCAGTGCCTCAGGCTGGGAAGCAACAGCTCAGAGAACCTACAGTAGATGGAACAGGGGCAGAACCAATACAGAGCCTAGAGTTGCTCCAATTTGAAAAGGCCAGCTGGCCCATAAGCAAAGGAAGTCACGCAAGAAGGGTGCAGGACTCTTGGAGGGTGAAAGAGAGCTCTCTCAACAGTTCTGGAAAGTGCTCTGGGACTATAGGTCATATGTAGTATATAAACTGCACTCAGCTCATAAGTTTCATTCTTGTAATACAAGAATAAAAGTTCTGATGCACACTCTAGCAGCTCTGTCCTTTCGAAAATGAAGCTGCCAAGATATCTTAATGTGGAAAAACAAATGAAATTTTAATGTTATTATAATAGGACAACTACTTCATTTTGAGGGACCTGTGTTCTGTGACTTCTTGCTTTATATTTGTTAATGGTGTGCAGGTTCCAATCCTGGATCACTGTGACAGACAGACTGCCCTTCAGGCTGGGAGATCTATCACCTAACATATGGCAGCCCACCCATGTTAATTTCAAGAGGTATGTCTGAACTTCAGCTCCCAAAAAGAGCTATAATTAGCCCTTGTGTTGCTTCTTCTCAGCTAAGTTGCAAATTTTGCCTCTTGTCACACAGAGCAATGAAGCTCAGCAGAGAAGCTACATCACTTAAGGCAGCCTTCACTTTCTAAACTGTAGCAGAAGTAGTTGGGCTATTACACGCAAAACAAATCCATGGTCTTCCCAGACACTATACCCAGGGCAGTGAGGTAGCAGTCAGAAAGGGAGATCAGGGACCCCTGAAGATCTTCCATCTCCACATAAGCACTTCATTTATCTCTTAGCAAGTTGAGAGCCAGTGGGAAGAGCCAATGGGATATATGATCCTTAACAATTCTCTTTTCCCTTTATTTCCAGTGGATGGATCAAACTGGAGCGGAAGAGAAACTGGGCAGAGGAGAATG
Organism: Caretta caretta; assembly: GCF_965140235.1. Classification (NCBI taxonomy): domain Eukaryota; kingdom Metazoa; phylum Chordata; order Testudines; family Cheloniidae; genus Caretta; species Caretta caretta. Next base: position 238,024,884 of record NC_134206.1, on the reverse strand, counting down.
CCAAGGAACAGGGGACATACAGAAAATAATAGGAAAAACAAAAACAAAATGGAATTAAGAAAAGAATGAAATCAGGACATAGAAGAAGAAGAAAAGGGAATGGAAAAAAGTAATATAAGACGACAACTTTTAGGCTAGTACATTTATTTTTAATATTTTTGTAATATACCTATATATAATTTTTCATAAATTAAAAACCCACCAAGTAATAAAAAAGGATCTGTCCCTGAGTAAAACTACCCCCAAACCTTAGTCCAACCACTCCTTGATAGCTTAAGAGACAAGAAAAGAATTATGAAATCATACAGAACATAGGTATAATTGAAAATAATTTCACACCATAGCAATTAAAGTGGAAGAGCCTTTATATTGTAGTTTATATTCCACAAGAGATCAATTCTCTTCCAGAAAGAGATGGGAGATGTTCAGCTAACTGAACAATCCAACTGGTTAAGCATTCTTGGGTGCTTTTAAAATTAAATTGGTTGAGAATATTGATGGTGTCCCTAGCCTCCGTTTGTCATAAGCTGGGAGTGGGCAACAGGGGATGGATCACAGGATGATTACCTGTTCTGTTCATTCCTTCTGGGGCACCTGGCACTGGCCACTGTCAGAGGACAGGATACTGAGCTAAATGTAACTTTGGTCTGACCCAGTATGGCCGTTCTTATGATCCATTTTGCACTCAGAATACTGAGCAATCAAAAACACTAGATAGAGAATACTAGCAATTCTCCTAATGGAATGTCCCATAAGGAGAATCCAAATAGGTGTATTATCAACATTTGTTTGTACTTACACACAAATTTAATACAATGCAGACAATGTAATTAATTAACTAATTTTTATTGTTGGGGCTATGTTTTATAGCATAAGTGGGTTATATTCAGGGCTGCGTGTTTTCCATGGCCATAGCATTTGCAGTGGAATTCCCCTTCCCCCAGAATTATGCTTCAGAATCTAAGCTTTGATTTTTCTTTTTTAATTAATACATATATTTCTAGTTGTCATGGTTGCAAAGTAACTCTTGAAAATGTGAACTAAGTATACACCAATGCTGTATTATTTTACTGAGTTTGCACACAGTCTGGACCCTTAATGCAGAATTTAGATTCAGCTTGTCGCACAGTATACAGGGTCTTGATTGTATCAATTTTTGCTTAGTTCCCAACAGCACTCAACTCAACTTTGTGAGTCTTATGTGTAAGTACCCACTCCAAAAGTATGACTGTCACTACTTGAAAGAAACGTAGATACTTATTAGTATTTTAAAAACACACATTCAGACTTGAATAATGACATGGTTGAAGTAATGTATCAAAAGCTAGTACTATTCGGAGACATGTAAGCTATGTCCTATCTTGTACTGAACTGATAACAATATACTAACAAAAACTGACTTACAAATAACATAACAAAATCAAACTCTTTTATTAAGGAGCTCACAAAAAATTATCTTCATTTTAATGTGGTTGTGAAACAGATCTTTTAAGCTAAAGTAAGTTACATATAATTTAGTTCTGATACGATTTATTCTTGTTTTAATAATTATTGTCCTTAGTCTTCAAGTATCAACAAGACAAATTAAAAAAAGGTCTCTAGCTACAAAATAAGTAATGATTCAAAACTTCATTTTACTTTTGCACATTTAAAATACATTTTTAATGTATTTATTCTTCTATTGTAAGCTAATGTTGAAGAGCAATATCATATGATGGAGAGGATATTTGGCTAAGGACATACAGTTTTCATTTTTCATCTCTTTAGCACGTGATTCAAATTCATCTTGATTAATAAAACAAAATGAGTTTTGATAGACTAGTTCAATCAACAAGAAGTGTCAGACAGTTTTACAGCCCAGCACAGCAAGAGCCATTTCACATTTCTCATGGGCCTAACAAAATATTCAGGGCTAGCCATATTTTTCCATGATCTTACATAAAATGCTTCTACACAGGATACCCTATACAACTTTTGGACCGGTCTGGGGTACAAAACTGGAATTTGAATCACCTACCTATAGGAAATTGTGTGTCCTACATTTGAGCCATATCCTGTATAAATTTATGGTGAATGTATTAAAGATTTCTTGTGATAATATATCCATCGTAGTTTAAGGATCTGAATTTGAAAAACAACTAATATTCTGTCCACGTGCTTACTAACAAATCTCAAATTCTCTCTTACTTTATTTAGGAAAGCAGATACTTATCTTACACAGTTTACAGATTTTTCATACATTTCATAATATTTTTATAGTCAGTTAAGTATTCAAAAATAAATATACATACATACATAAATAGTAACACAGTAAAATAAAATCTGAAAATCCAACATTTGTGTTATGTTAAAGATATAGTGTACCTTCTTCAATGGGTTCATACTTTGCAATGAGTTCAGAGGCAATTGCTTCATCAGCATCAATTACAAATTGTTCTTTTCTGAGAAACTCAATCAGGTTTGTTTCAGGTAGAATTTTGCGGTTTGGAGAATAACTGCAGAAAAGTTCATGTATTTCGCTTCTGTGTGCAAGGGCTCGATAAATTGCCCTGAATTCTTCGATAGTAATAGTTCCAGTCTTCCGCTGATTACTTGTTTTCTGAAAACAAAAATGATTGAGTACAAACATACATTAAAATCACTGCATTAAAATGTAAAAATGTAACAGAGCCATTATATCAGTTAAAACATTGAGCCATAATGTTTCTTCAGTACATGGTCATGATCCAATACTATTCTGTTCTAACAGGTGATGCAGATAGTAAATCTTAGAATTTGGCCTTGGTTCTTAAAAATGTCTATTATTTTAAGTAATTAAGTTTAAATTGTATTGCATAACAACGCTGCATACTGTCAATTACAAAATATTTGTGTATATTTTATATTATCAGATTAGAATGCATGAATTCAAAACAAAATCTTGTACTGAAACATCTATTTAAATTTCATAAAACTGTACCACAAAGAACGATTATCATGATAGTGAAATAGTAAATATATTCTTACACATCAACAGTTACTATTTTAAATAATTTTGTAAATACTGTAAGGCTCTATTTTAAAATTAGGAAGAGTACACATTCCTCAAACAAGTGAATTAAGAATGATCAAATTATCATAGGTTTCAGAGGAACAGCCGTGTTAGTCTGTATTCGCAAAAAGAAAAGGAGTACTTGTGGCACCTTAGAGACTAACCAATTTATTTGAGCATGAGCTTTCGTGAGCTACAGCTCACTTCATCAGATGTTTACCGTGGAAACTGCAGCAGACTTTATATACACACAGAGAATATGAAACAATACCTCCTCCCACCCCACTGTCCTGCTGGTAATAGCTTATCTAAAGTGATCAACAGGTGGGCCATTTCCAGCACAAATCCAGGTTTTCTCACCCTCAAACCTGGATTTGTGCTGGAAATGGCCCACCTGTTGATCACTTTAGATAAGCTATTACCAGCAGGACAGTGGGGTGGGAGGAGGTATTGTTTCATATTCTCTGTGTGTATATAAAGTCTGCTGCAGTTTCCACGGTAAACATCTGATGAAGTGAGCTGTAGCTCACGAAAGCTCATGCTCAAATAAATTGGTTAGTCTCTAAGGTGCCACAAGTACTCCTTTTCTTTTTGCAAATTATCATAAGATCAAAGTCCTATGGCAGGTCACATCTAAGATGTTTTTTTCAAGTTTAAAGATATGACTTTGCTCCACTTTTAAGAGACTAAGATCAGTTAAGCTCTGACCAACTATTCATACACTTAGAATTCCTAAATTATACATATGTTTTTTGTAAATGGAGCTTTTAAAATGTTAGAATATGGATTCATTTCAATGTTTGATTATCAAAAGCCACTAGAAAATAAGAACGGTGAAAAAAGAGGTAGAAATAAATTAGAATGAGGGTAACTGAGTATCTCTGGCATACACATTTTTCAAAGACTCACCAAAATAATTTATCTTTTAAAATTGTCTAAATAATATATGGAATTCAGTTTTCCCAGTGTACATTTTTTCTCTTTAATTTTTTTAAATTATTGTTCATAAAAGGGGCCATAATGTGCTAGCCCTTGTGACTGAACAAGCTCTGTTTATTTGCAAAACAAACACAGCACAGGAAATTTAAATAAAAACTTCATTGCACTACCCTCTACCAATGTGCTTGAACTCTCTTCTACAAAGATCATCACTGTAGTTGAGAGAAATTTAGTATTATTCAGTTCTTAAGCCCTGAGACTACCATGGAGGATAGTAATTAGTGCCTTATATTATGTCAGCCATGGTGGCTAGTGCCTAGTAAAAACTGGCCTGACAAGGAAAATGACCAACTATCATTTGATAAAGATTTTTGTTCACTACCAATCTAGGATGGATTTGAAACAATGTCCTAGAGATGAAAGATTCAATATTACATTACTAGTTCCCTCCTGAGCAATCTAGTCATTAGTGAAATAGATTTCTAAATGTGTAAACTGGCGTAAAACTAAAAATTGTATTAAGTAACCAAAATCAATGCAACAGAAAAGTATTTGGTGGGCTTCTTACAATAATCTATTAATTCCTTTCCAAACTAGTATCTTATTACTGATTGCTTGAACGAAGCTAGTAATAAATGTTTAGTACTGACTGAGAAATTGCAACTTCCCAGCTCCACGGAAGCATTTGGAAACTACAGTAATGGGGGCTATATAAGTATCTAGATAGAAAGATTACTACAGATTTATTTTAGAGACACAAGGTGGGTGAGGTAACATCTTTTACTGGATCAATTTCTGTTGGTGAAAGAGACACAAGCTATCAAGCTTACAAAGAGCTCTTCTTCAGGTCTGTATAAGCTCAAAAGCTTGTCTCTTTCACCAACAAAAGTTGGTCCAATAAAAGATATTACCTCACCCAACATATCTCTCTAATATCCTGGGACCGACATGGCTACAATAGCACTGCAATCTATAGATTTCTCTGTGTCTCTAGTTCCTTATCATATCTTTAGTTTCATTAATGCACCTCAACTCTTTGCTATTCAGAAAATGTAGTAAGTTTAACAAAAGGCTTTCCTGTTTAAATGAAAGCTTCAGAAAATGTATTATTCTTTAACAAACCTTAATCTCCCCATTTCTTCTGATTTTACCTAAAGTAATATGCCAGAAAAAGATATTTACATTTTAAAAAAGGAAAGAAAAAGAAAAGCAGTACATTGGTAAAACACCTGCATATGTGTCTCTCATACAGAATGAACTGTTTAGTCATAGCCCTTCAACTCTCTCTTAAAGAGCAATGAATTTGTAATAGTACTGTATCCAATTAGATCATTCCTATTCAACACAGGCCACTCCTTCAAGTAATTATTCTTTTTTCAGTCTACAGTCATTTACCTAAAATTTCTCCCCAAAAAAAACGTAACAGAAAGCCCATAAAAGCAATAAACTCAAAATCTGCTAACTCTCAAGAGCGTCCAAAGGGTCAGCACACTCAGGCTTTGTAAGACTGCTACAGGAAGTAAATTCCAGAGTTGAGGGTCCTCCATCAAAAATGCTCTGTCATCAGCCTCGATGTTTAAATTTGGAGAGCATTATCTTGAAACACCTTAGTTAACCTGAACTGTCATGGTGGTGTTATGATTTGAGAAGTCATTCTTCAGGTAGCCAGAATCCAAGCCACATATGGCCTCATACAACAAAGTCAACACCTTCAAGTAAATGAAATGAATGCAACTGCAAAAGTGTCTCATAAACACAAAGTTACCATAAGGGTACACCAATATTGCCATGAATTTTCTGTTCCACAAAATATCTACTTCATAAAAATAAATGGTCACATTATTTCTAGAAAATTTTTCATAGAGTAGGAAAGGATAGGAATAGGAAGAGATTTCTTTTCAATACAATAGTTTCAATGTTGAACATCCTACAATAGAATCAAGTCAACATTTTTGGAAGTTGATATTATCTACCATTCTACAAAGAAATCTACCTGCCAGGTTTTCAGTGCTAATTTAAAACTAGAGACTTGTAAATGTTATTTTAAAACTATGCACATTCCATTTCAAATCATTATTATTCTTGTAATAACAATTAACACAAATTTGATCAATAGTTGTCAAATTTGACTCTTTGAGATCCTATTGGTTAATTATCTTTTTGACAATTATTAGTGTGTTTGAAATCCAAACACTGCAGTAAACCCTTTGCCAACTGGTGGTTGATTAGTGGCCTTTGTTAAATTAATTTTGTAGTTAATTCAATTCCTTATAGTAAGATGTAAACATCATCAATTCTAATGAAACTAAAAAGGGTATTGGTTTTGTGGAGACTAAATTCTCCTCCTATCACCTAGGGATGATCCAAGAACATGTTGGGGAGGCAGTAAGAAAGAGATTGTATTGATGCTGCCTATGCCATGCTACAGATAAATACAAGGCTTTTGTCCACTCAGCCGTTAATTTGGCACATTTATTTAACAAAAATATTTTTTTAAAAAAACACCCAAAAAACCCAAACAGTCCCTTAGGTGTCTGGTCATTCTGAATATACTTACATCAATACATGGCTATTTTCTCACCTTAAAAACATATTTTACATGAACGTAATCAAAAGGGATGTTTAACTTAACAAGTAATTTCAACGTCTTGTCTAAATTAATCTTTCCGTTTCTAAACTCATCCTGAATGATGGACAAAAACCATGTAAGGAAAAACAGGTTAAGGAAATGTGTAATGCATTTAATTGTTGTTTTTTTTTGGGGGGGGGGGAATGCATTTGATTCTTAAGCCAAACATATTAGCGATTTTTCTACTATTATACTTTCTCCATCTCTGGTTCCAAATAATTAACTGAAAAATATTTCTGTTATTTATTCTGTTACAATGCTGGGCTAAAGGGTGCTGGAGAAGGAAGAGCAGCCTATAGGGAAGAAAGGCAAAAAGGGATAAGAAAGATGAAATGGCATAGACAATAAATGGAAACAGATGCGTTAAGACATCCAATGGTAGTAAACGTGAAAAGGAGTAAGGTTTAATGCGGGTAAAGAGTGAAGGGGGTGGGGGATTCACAGATTAAAGAAAATAGGGTAGTGGAGGAAAGCAATAAAAAGGGTAGAAGAGGTGCAGGAGTGTGAAAGCAATGGGGAGCCAGGTGTGAACAGGCTCACAAGGTTGAGTGACAATGAAGAAGATTTGGGTTGTTAATGGGGGTGGCTTGAAGAGCTTAATGGGGTTTCAAAACAGCGTCAGAGGAGGGAGGGGTGTTGGGGGGGAGGTCTGGGGGAAGGCGGGCTGGCCTTGCACTGTGCGTATGGGGAGCTCACTGGCCAATGGGGACTCTTTTTTTCTTCGGGGGGGGGGAGTGTGTCTCCCTACTGTGGGGTCGGGGAGACCTGGCGGGGGCGGGGTCTTCTCTATTAGGGACGTGCCCCGTGCACGTGGGAGGGGCGGAGAGGGAGTCTGTCCCGCCCTGTTCGCGCGGCGGGGGCTGGGGCTGGGGTGGGGTCGATGATAAGGATATTTGGCCTCCATGGTGGACTCCGCATCGCCCTGCGCCTCTCCGGGGTCTGGTCACTCCGATGGTGTCAGCAGCGGCTCCCAGAGCGGCATCACCCCGGCCCGGCTCCTCTCAGGACCCCTCCTCCCCGCCTCCCCCACCGCGCGGGGATCCCGCCCCTCCCCGGCCAACCGCCCTCGCCGCTGCCCAGAGGGAAGAGAGAACCCGTCGCCGCCGGAGCGCCGGCCGGCACGCGGGGGGCCTGTGACGCCACAAACGGCCCGGCCACGTGGCACGCCCCCCGCCCCTCCTCGCTCTCCCCAGGCCACGCGACTAGACCCGCTTCCTCCGGCCCCTCGCGCTCCCGGGCGGAAGGTGATTTACCTGTTCCCGAAAAGAAAAGGAGTACTTGTGGCACCTTAGAGACTAACCAATTTATTTGAGCATGAGCTTTCGTGAGCTACAGCTCACTTCATTGGATGCATACCCTGGAAACTGCAGCAGACTTTATATACACAGAGAGAATATGAAACAATACCTCCTCCCACCCCACTGTCCTGCTGGTAATAGCTTATCTAAAGTGATCATCAGGTGGGCCATTTCCAGCACAAATCCAGGTTTTCTCACCCTCCACCCCCCCACACAAATTCACTCTCCTGCTGGTGCTAGCCCATCCAAAGTGACAACTCTTTACATAATCAAGTTCGGCTATTTCCAGATGGACTACAAGCCGTCAAGAACACTATCCCCGATAATGTCACGGCTAACCTGGTGGCTGAACTTTGTGACTTTGTCCTTACCCATAACTATTTCACGTTTGGGGACAATGTATACCTTCAGATCAGCGGCACTGCTATGGGTACCCGCATGGCCCCACAGTATGCCAACATTTTTATGGCTGATTTAGAACAACGCTTCCTCAGCTCTCGTCCCAAAAAGCCCCTACTCTACTTGCGCTATATTGATGACATCTTCATCATCTGGACCCATGGAAAAGAAGCCCTTGAGGAATTCCACCATGATTTCAACAATTTCCATCCCACCACCAACCTCAGCCTGGTCCAGTCCACACAAGAGATCCACTTCCTGGACACTACAGTGCTAATAAACAATGGCCACATAAACACCACCCTATACCGGAAACCTACTGACCGCTATTCCTACCTACATGCCTCCAGCTTTCACCCTGACCACACCACACGATCCATCGTCTACAGCCAAGCTCTGCGATACAACCGCATTTGCTCCAACCCCTCAGACAGAGACAAACACCTACAAGATCTCTGTCAAGCTTTCTTACAACTACAATACCCACCTGCAGAAGTAAAGAAACAGATTGATAGAGCCAGAAGAGTTCCCAGAAGTTACCTACTACAGGACAGGCCTAACAAAGAAAATAACAGAACGCCACTAGCGGTCACCTACAGCCCCCAACTAAAACCCCTCCAACGCATTATTAAGGATCTACAACCTATCCTAAAGGATGACCCAACACTCTCACAAGTCTTGGGAGACAGGCCAGTCCTTGCCTACAGACAGCCCCGCAACCTGAAGCAAATACTCACCAACAACCACATACCACACAACAGAACCACTAACCCAGGAACTTATCCTTGCAACAAAGCCCGTTGCCAATTGTGCCCACATATCTATTCAGGGGACACCATCACAGGGCCTAATAACATCAGCCACACTATCAGAGGCTCGTTCACCTGCACATCCACCAATGTGATATATGCCATCATGTGCCAGCAATGCCCCTCTGCCATGTACATTGGTCAAACTGGACAGTCTCTACGTAAAAGAATAAATGGACACAAATCAGATGTCAAGAATTATAACATTCATAAACCAGTCGGAGAACACTTCAATCTCTCTGGTCACGCAATCACAGACATGAAGGTTGCTATCTTAAAACAAAAAAACTTCAAATCCAGACTCCAGCGAGAAACTGCTGAATTGGAATTCATTTGCAAATTGGATACTATTAATTTAGGCTTAAATAGAGACTGGGAGTGGCTAAGTCATTATGCAAGGTAGCCTGTTTCCTCTTGTTTTTTCCTACTCCCCCCCCCCCCCCCCCAGATGTTCTGGTTTAACTTGGATTTAAACTTGGAGAGTGGTCAGTTTAGATGAGCTATTACCAGCAGGAGAGTGAGTTTGTGTGTGTATGGGGGTGGGGGGGATGTGAGAAAACCTGGATCTATGCAGGAAATAGCCCGACTTGATTATGTAAAGAGTTGTCACTTTGGATGGGCTAGCACCAGCAGGAGAGTGAATTTGTGTGGGGGGGTGGAGGGTGAGAAAACCTGGATTTGTGCTGGAAATGGCCCACCTGTTGATCACTTTAGATAAGCTATTACCAGCAGGACAGTGGGGTGGGAGGAGGTATTGTTTCATAATCTCTGTGTGTATATAAAGTCTGCTGCAGTTTCCACGGTATACATCTGATGAAGTGAGCTGTAGCTCACGAAAGCTCATGCTCAAATAAATTGGTTAGTCTCTAAGGTGCCACAAGTACTCCTTTTCTTTTTGCGAATACAGACTAACACGGCTGTTCCTCTGATACCTGTTCCCGCGCTCACACGGTACCCTGGCAACGCGGCACAGCTGGGCCAATTCCGCTGCCGTAGTCGGATCCCGCCAGAGAGGCCATTTCAGAAAACTGTTACATCATCAAAAGTTCTTGAGCTTTCCAGGGTGGTGATTTTTATTGTTACTATGTCTATTATTTTCCAGTCTTTTTATTTCATTGTTGCTTTATCAAAAGCATTGCATCTTCTGAGTATGTTTCTGGTTATCTAAAACATTCATGTTGAAGCTCTCCATAGTTGAGTTTTCATTCTGGTATCCTAATTTGTGGATCCCTAGCCAACCGTCTTCCATATCATAACATAAACATGGCCATAGCTTAGGAGAATTAGTTTTTCATGTGCTGCCAGTAAATATTTTCCACTGTGACAATTTTTGCAAAAGCTCTAGCTCTGTTTAATCATTTTCTTTTGATCTCACTAATATTTCTAGATCTTTCCAGGTACAGCTTTAGAGCACACACAAAAGTTCTGGATGTTACCAAGAAACGTTTTTGCTGTGACATCCTCAGGTGTTCTAAAATATTTTTAATAACAATTTTCACATTAGCAAATTGTTCATGCTTTCATTTCAGGTTCACCACCACAGAAATATACCACAATGTCCAACAAATGTGATTTGTCTAAGGAAGAGAAAGAGTGGGTCATATGCCATCTGCTGTATCAGGCACGTCCAGGCGAATTCTGCAGTGTTTTTGAAGATCTCTGTATTCTGGTCCAGGACGATGACCTGATGAGGCAAGAGGCTGCCCAGGTCTGTGCCCATCACAATAAGAACAATTTCACCTTAGTCCGAATAAAAGGAACCAATGTGCTGGTGGCTCACTACAATGACCTAGGAGGAAATAGCTTTTTTGACCCTAAAAATAAATTTTCTTTCAAATTTGATCACTTGAGTGGAATATCAAACAAATTTCAGCTCCATAGGGTAGCATGGGATGAGACAGAGCTATGGAGAACAGCCCTAAATAGTGCTTTAAAGGCATATGTGAATAGTCACTTTCCTTCAGGGGACTGCAGTGTGTTTAGAAAAAAATTGAAAAACAGGCAGATAATTGTGGTCTGTATTGTAGGTCATCAGTACAAACAGCTGGGTTTCTGGAATTGCCTTTGGAAAGGTGAATGGACTTTTTCCCAGATTCCAGTTATTACTCAGGTTACAGGGGCCATTCATATGCAAGTACACTACTTTAAAGATGCTAATCTCCACATGACAGTCTGCAAGACTGTTGAAGAGACCTTGCATGTAATTGACCCAGCCCAGCTGGCCATAGATTTTGTGAAACTCATAAAAACTGAAGACAACAAATTTCACATTGCCATGCTGGAAAACTTCCAAGCTTTGACAGATGAAATCTGGAGAAAAATTCTACAAAGGCAGCTCCCAGTCACTCGCACTGTCATTAACTGGAATAAACTGCTGACCAATCAGAGCATGAAAGCCAATATTTCCAGTTGTGAGGTGCCACTGAGTGTCCTGAAGTGCACTGTTTGAGTAAAATATAGCCCAAATAAAACTAACGATCACTATGGAAAGTGGATTTATTTTATTCATTTGACTTTTTTCTGGCTATGGGGAATATAAAGCCTTTTACCACAAGGTTGCCATTTTGAATCTAATCCAGTTCAGTAATATCTAAAAGTTATTACTGGTTGATGTTTTTCTTAATGCAAGGATTTTCCTGTCTTTTTCTGATTCAGCTGGCACTGACCACTGTCAGAGATAGGATAGTATCAGAGGAGAAGCCATGTTAGTCTGTATCCACAAAAACAAGAAGAAGTTTGGTGGCACCTAAAAGACTAACAGATTTATTTGGGCATAAGCTTTTGTGGGTAAAAAACCCCACTTCTTCAGATGCATGGAGTGAAAATTACAGATGCAAGCATAAGTATACTGACGCATGAAGAGAAGGGAGTTACCTTACAAGTGGAGAATCAGAATTGGCCTTGTTAACAGTGGTTCTGCACTTGTAAGGTAACTCCCTTCTCTTCATGTGTCAGTATATTTATGCCTGCATCTGTAATTTTCACTCCATGCATCTGAAAAGGTGGGGTTTTTTACCCACAAAAGCTTATGCCCAAATAAATCGGTTAGTCTTTAAGGTGCCTGAGATAGGATACTGTCTAGATGGACCACTTGTCTGATCCAATATGGAAAGTCATATTTCTATGTATTTTTCACCAGTTTTAAATTGACTTACATTTTTAAATAAAAATAATTGAATTTAATCTCACATTTTATGTTAACTTTCATTTTGGGGCAGATGGTAATGCTTGTTTAATAAGGATATTAAGGGACAAATATGAGATTATCAGAATAGCATTGAAACCCAAGAAGCTCAACCTCCAAGTTTTGTTCACATATATCAATATTTATCTCGAGGAAAGATATAATGCAGTCACATAAACTAAGGGAAACATGGAAACAGGAGGCATAAATCTATTACAGCCAGGGTTGGAACTATGCCAGGTCCCACCAGGGATGTGTCCTAGTAGTTCAAGAAGAAACTTTAATTCATGTATTCTGCTATCCCATAATGACAGGTAACTGGGCCACCTCCTCTCTCAGTTTTGACAATTGAATTATAACTAGGGCTGTCATATGATTAAAAATATTAATCACGATTAATTGCACGGTTAAAAAAATAATTGTGATTAATCACACTGTTAATAATAAAATGCCATTTATTTAAATATTTTTTGATGTTTTCTACATTTTCAGATATATTGATTTCAATTACAATACAGAATACAAAATATACAGTGTTCAATTTATATTTATTTTTGATTACAAATATTTGCACTGTAAAAAACAAAAGAAATAGTATTTTTCAGTTCACCTAATACAAGAACTGTAGTGCAACCTCTTTATCATGAAAGTTGAACTTACAAATGTAGAACTATGTCCAAAAATAAACTGCATTCAAAAATAAAACAATGTAAAACTTTAGAGCCTACAAGTCCACTCAGTCCTACTTCAGCCAATTGCTCAGACAAACAAGTTTGGTTGTAATTTGCAGGAGGTAATGTTGCCTGCTTCTTGCTTGCAATGTCACCTGAAAGTGAGAACAGGCATTCGCATGGCACGGTTGTAGCTGGCATCATAAGATATTTATGTGCCAGATGCAGTAAAGATTCGTATGTCCCTTCATGCTTCAACCACCCTAATGATGGATTCTGCTTGATAACGATCCAAAGGAGAGCAGACTGACGCATGTTCATTTTCATCATCTGAGTCAGATGCTGGAGAAGGTTGATTTTCTTTTTTGATGGTTCGGGTTATTAGTTTCTGCATCTGAGTGTTGCTCTTTTAAAACTTCTGAAAGCATGCTCCACAACTCATCCCTCTCAGATTTTGGACAGCACTTCAGATTCTTAAACCTTGGGTCGAGTGCTGTAGCTATTTTTGCAAATCTCACATTGGCACCTTTTTTGCGTTTTGTCAAATCTGCCGTGAAAGTGTTCTTAAAACGAACATGTGCTGGGTCATCATCCACTGCTATAACCTGAATTATATGGCAAAATGTGGGTAAAACAGAACAGGAGACATACAATTCTCCCCCAAGGAGTTCAGTCACAAATTTAATTAATGCATTATTTTTTTAACAAGCATCATCAGCATGGAAGCATGTCCTCTTGAATGGTAGCTGAAGCATGAAGGGGCATATGAATGTTTAGCATATCTGGCACATAAATATCTTGCAACGCCGGCTACAAAAGTGCCATGCGGACACCTGTTTTCACTGTCAGGTGATGTAAATAAGAAGCAGGCAGCAGTATCTCCCGTAAATGTAAACAAACTTGTTTGACTTAGCGATTTGCTGAACAAAAAGTAGGACTAAGTGGACTTGTAGGCTCTAAAGTTTTACATTGTTTTGTTTTTGAGTGAAGTTATTTAACAAAAAAAATTTACATTTGTAAGTTACACTTTCAGGGTAAAGAGATTGCATTACAGTACTTGTATGAGGTTAACTGAAAAATACCATTTCTTTTATCATTTTTACAGTGCAAATATTTGTAATAAAAATAATAATATAAAGTGAGCACTGTACACTTTGTATTCTGCGTTGTAATAGAAATCAATATATTTGAAAATGTAGAAAAACATCCAAAATATTTAATACATGTCAGTTGGTATTCTATTGTTTAACAGTGCGATTAATCACAATTACTTTTTTTGAGTTAATCGCGTGAGTTAACTGCGATTAATCGACAGTCCTAATTATAACTGATTACTAAAAATAATGATTGACTTATCCACATCTGATTTCATATGAGCTGTGGGCAGCTTACCATCATCAGAGGGTATGGTCCCACCAACACCAAGGCTAACAATGCTGGTGCAGATAATTTACCAGCAACTGCAGTCAATCTTTAATAAAACTCTGAGAAGAGATGTCATTGTGATTGTGGGCAACTTTAAAGTGCAGGCAGGAAATTTGCAGCTGCCAATGACCTGGTGATCGTTGACCTTCTCTTTTGTCACCCAAAGATTCATAAGCAGACCTGGCATAGCCCAGATGGTTTCACCAGCACTGTTATTGATCATGTCCTTATTAACAGTCATTGGCAGTCATGGATGTGCGAGTTCACAGAAATGCTGAACTTCACACTGACCGTTGGCTTCTGCTGACAAAAGTGTGCTTCCGACTTCAAAGAAGAGACAACCAGTTAATGTGCTGGAATTAGTCCAGTTCAATGAAAAGATCTTAATACAACAAACTATCAGATGGCTTTCTGTTCTGAACTGTGTAAGGCCATCAAAGCACGAAAGAATGAAATGTCACTCCTTCTGTCATCTGATGGGGAATGGTACTGTTTCAAGTAATCAGTGCTGACTACTGCCAGCTCAGTGCTGGAGCCTCAGCCCTTCAGACATTATCCAGGGATCAGTGAGGAGACACTGGTGTTACAAGGTTTTTAACCCCCTTCCTGCTTCTATCATCGGGGCTTGACAGGAAAACCGACACACAGGTAAGGTGTAAACACAAACAATTTATTAAAAACAAGGACCCCCAAAACACTAAGCATATAAACAAACCACTCGGTCATCAAACCAACAAGGGCCTTAAGCCTGGAACCTAAAAGGTATACAATGGGGTAAAGATACAACAAAGATTAACTACATCACCATGGGATAGCACGGAGGCAGGAATCGAGAACACAGGATACACTAGGATGGGTCTTCAGATGGAATACCAGTAAGTCGATCGTCAGGTAGGCTGATCTTCTACCAGGTTTTCCAATGCTTTACGTCGTCCTGTGTGGGTGTATGCGGACACAGTTCTGACGATGTAATGTCAGTTGCATGGGAGCAATGAAGATAGACACTGGACTGTCACAGCAATGACTTGGCTACCTCTAGGGCAGACAGCACCTGAGGGGCGTGCTGCTCAGCCGTAAATAAGTTCCTGTTGCCAGGCAGATTCTTTTCCGCCTTTGCAAGAAAAGGTGACAAACTAGGTAACAAGGAGGACACTAAATATGGAGGAACAACAACAACTCCATGAATCCAAAAATTCCCTACACTGGAGCTAAGAAAAAAGCAAGGCTACAATTTGAGGATTCAATGACATGTTTGTTGAGAGCTGTCACGGTTCCCTCCCCACTCTGAACTCTAGGGTACAGATGTGGGGACCCACGTGAAAGATCCCCTAAACTTATTCTTACCAGTTTAAAACCTTCTAATTCTTACCAGGTTAAAACCTTCCCCAAGGTACAAACTTTGCCTTGTCCTTGAACAGTATGCTGCCACCACCAAGCATTTTAAACAAAGAACAGGGAAAGAGACCACTTGGAGACGTCTTCCCCCCAAAATATCCCCCCAAGCCCTACACACCCCCTTTCCTGGCGAGGCTTGAGAATAATATCCTAACCAATAGGATACAAAATCATCAAAGACCCAACCCCTAGATCTTGGAACAATGGAAAAATCAGTCAGGTTCTTAAAAGAAGGGTTTTATTAAAAAAAAGAAAGGTAAAAATCATCTCTGTAAAATCAGGATGGAAAATACAGGGTATTCAGAGTCAAAACACAGAGGATCCCCCTCTGGGCAAAACCTTAAAGTTACAGAAAACAGGAATAAATCTCCCTCTTAACACAGAGAAAATTAACATAAAAAAAAAAAGATAAACTAATCCACCTTGCCTGGCTTACCTATACTGGTTGTAATATTGGAGACTTGGATTAGGATGGGTTGGAGAAGATGGATTTCTGTCTGGCCTCTCTCAGTCCCAAGAGAGAACAACCAAGTAAACAAAGAGCACAAAACAAAAGCCTTCCTCCCCCCAAGATTTGAAAGTATCTTGTCCCCTTATTGGTCCCTTGGGTCAGGTGCCAGCCAGGTTAGCTGAGCTTCTTAACCCTTTACAGGTAACAAGGATGTTGCCTCTGGCCAAGAGGGATTTTATAGCACTGTATACAGAAAGGTGGTTACCCTTCCCTTTATATTTATTACAAGAGCAAAGGAAAAGCTGAATGGGTTTGACTTCAGTATGTCATCAAGTCATTGTGTGAGAAAGATAAGTAATCTTAATGTTTGTCTCAGGCAGTGAGTTTAGAAAGGCTGCTGCCTAGCACGATTGCTGCACCTTCTATTCAGTTTTGTGATGTTTGTACGGGAAGGTGGCATCAGGTTGTCCAGTAAAGAATTAGGATGGCAGTGTAGCAAGGCGGAGAGGCCTCCCTCTGATGCTGACAGAGATGAACCACTCCCCGCCCCTTAGTGAGTGAAGCCAGGCCAGGCCTAGCCCTCATGTCAGAAGCAGAGGGATGGAACAAGAAGTATAAGAGGCGGGGCCTCCAGCT
Source organism: Caretta caretta (assembly GCF_965140235.1). Classification (NCBI taxonomy): domain Eukaryota; kingdom Metazoa; phylum Chordata; order Testudines; family Cheloniidae; genus Caretta; species Caretta caretta. The sequence goes on along the minus strand of NC_134206.1, from coordinate 238,008,017 downwards.
CAGTTGAGAGGGAGCCAGGGAAGGAATCAAATGCTGGTGCCTTGCTGCTGGCCCCTGAACCAGGGACCAAGCTGTGTCAACCCCTGCCTCCTCAGGAATACTTAGAGGAGCTGCTGCCAGGTGAATACCCCGAGGAACTGCTGGCTGCCAAGTACCCAGAGGAGTCTGAGGGTCCATGAGCAACAAAGCCTTATGAACAGGTAGGGGTAGGAAGTAGCCCAGGGAAACCAGACGCTACTCCAGTTGTGTTGCTGAAACCATGATCAACATGTTTCGGCAGGATCCCCACTGACAGGATTCCCAGCCACTGTTAGGGCCCCGCGCTGGAACACAGTGGAGTAGGGTGGGCCTGTGTCCCCTTCTGCCAACCCCCAGCAGCCTACCCACCTTAGACCAGATGGCCTGAGCTTGCCTGCCTTTGCGCTGCCCCGGCCAGGGAGCCAGGCCATAGACTGTTTGCTGTCCGGGCCGCAGCCTGCCTTAGCTGTCTGTCACAGCCAGGAAACCTGAGCCTGACTGTTACTGGTTCTATCTACTGTTGATCAGCTCTCAGCCGCTTGGTGACGTAGCGAGGTGGAGTGGCCTCCCTCCGATGCTAACTGGGAGGAACCACTCCAAGCCACTACAGGCAGCATCAGCCAACGTCTGCAAGATCAGTTTGGAAGATCATTTCAAGATAGTCCTCAATTGTCCATCACCTGCAGTTCTCCTTCCATTTGAAGAGGGGCAGGAAGTTTTGGTAGAACCACCTTCCTTCAAGCAAGAAGAGATCCAGATCACAGTCCATAAACAGAAGTGTGAGGAGGCTCCAGGAGTTTGTAACATTACTCTTGAGTTCCTGAAGACAGGTAAGAGTATTGTTGTACTGTGGCTGCCAGGCTGTCCCAGACCATCTGGAGTATCAGCTCTGATGACTGGAAGAAGGGGTTATTTTGCCTCTTGTCAAAAGACTGAATGTAGCAACTATAGAGGTATTATGCTATTGTCGGTTCCTGGGAAAGTCTTCACTTCCATGGTAGTGTTTCAAATCAATGATGCATTTCATGGCAAAAGCCAGGATTCTCAGTGTGTCTTTAGACCTAGTCATTCCACAATCAATCAGCTCTTTACCTTGAGAGAGATTTTTGAGAAGTTGGCTGAATTTCATAATCATGTGAGCACTTTTCATAGATTTCCATCCGGCTTTTGAGTCAGTGCATCAAGCAAGTTTATGGGATCTGATGCTGCATCTAGGCATCTCGGAAAGATAGTGTCATTGATAAAAGAGCCCTATGGAAAGGAAAGCAGTGTTGGATTCAATGGCAGATACACAACCTCGTTTCCGATCTCCATGGGAGTTTGACACAGGCTGTCACCAGCACTGTTCAATATTGGCATTGACTGTTTGATAGATAAGCTTGGGGAAGGATCTGTTGATGGCATTGAACTGAACACCATTTTGCTTCAACATTTTGAATTCACAGATGTCTTATTGCCTCAGTTTGGTGAATTGCTGCAGCTGATGGCTGATCTGGTTAGGCAATGAGCAGCATACATAGTACTGTTTATTAATCCAGGTAAAACTAGGTCCCTGGCCATTATTGTCAATCTCCAGCTCCAGATTACAACCAGTTCAATATTAACCGGTATGGATGGGACATTGAGGAGCCGCCAGATATTTGGGCAGCATCATAGACATTGCTGGAGGATTCCTGCTGTCATGTTTCAGGTCATTCAGCCTGACGACATGGGGATGTCCTGACATGAAGCTGGCTACCAAGCTGTGGATGTATAGAACCACCATTATACCAGCTCTGTCACATGGAAGTGAAAAGTATGCATTGAGGAAAGGTGAGGAACACTGAATTGACTTTATCATATCAAATAGCAGGACAAGATCAGAAACTAAGATATTCTAACTGAATCCAGCAACTTTCTCCATCAGCACTGGTTTGGTTTCAGCAGTTTTCTTAGTATGAACATATTATAAGAATGGAAGGCAATGAATTTTGAAGCATGTGTGCCAAGAAATGCAGCTACATGGCTGGTGGTCACAGGGGTACCTTAAGCTTTGGTGGTATGACCAGATTGCCAGAGACAGATATTAACTGAATGTACAATCAGAACATCTTAGGCACTTTGCCAGAAAATGATCTGGGTGGCTCTTGATTTGCAAAGAGGCCATGTCTCTTTGGCATTTGCGATGATGATGAATAAAATAAAATGCAGTAAAATGACAGAGGAACAGAGTTTAATCACAGATAAATGATGTGCAAATAGATGAGAGAATTTGTTGTTATGTACTAATGTCATTACTGCAATAGCATCCAGATATGTTAGTGAAGACCATTATGTGATAGGCATTGTAAAGACATAAAATAAAATCGAGTCCCTGCTCCAGGGACCTTACAGTCATAATAGGGGAAAGATGTGACAAGTGGGTAATGGTCACAATTGACAAGGCAGAGGAGGAATAGAATACAAGGATGATTAAATGGAACCCAAGGTTGCATAGTCTTATATTGGCCCCGTATTCTAGCAATAAGAATATTTACCTTTTTTGTCTTGTTTATTTTTAAATATAGCTATTCTATTCCAACACTTTTAATTACTCTAAATTAGATTCCTACCTCATTAGCTATTCCTTTTATTTAAACATCTCTCTTGAATTAGAGTTTTAATGGAAATAGAAAGCTAAATTTGTAGTACTGTTTAGTACTGCATTAAATCTAGTAAAAATCTTGATGTAAGTATAAAAATATAATACACAACTGGAAGATTTGTTATTTTAAAATACATATATATATATTTGTTAATATTTATTGTAAGCACCAATACAGTGGATTTTGGCTTCACTGATCCCAGCTTGTAGTGATCATGTAGCAATGTGGATTAACTCTTACTTTCCAAAGCCATTTTCTGTTGGTACTGATGTGTTTGCCCCTCTCTTATACCAATCAATGGTGTTTTCAATTGCAAGGATCATATTTGACACAATTACTTTAATTTTATATGATGTTTTAAAACATAGAAAGGACTTTGCACCCTTTTGAGTGCCACTTAGCCACAGGAAAGATTGTTACAGTTTCTGGAAGCACATGTTAGAACCAATTATAATTTGACTGTGCTGTCATAGTACTCAGATGCGTCCTAGAACTTACCATGTCATTACAAAAATAAAGATTTTGCTTCTACACACATGCCTGTTTGGGGAAAAATTTCTTATTTTATGTATCTGAATAGAGTGATCATGCAGATATAACAGTAATAAGTGGGTGCTTATCAAATGGATATGAACAACATGATAATTCTACAGCAAAATTGTTGTTATAATACAATGTTAAATATATATTTGTTCATTTCTTTAGATTCATAGGGCCATAAGGTGTGCATATTTTTGTACATTAGGTACAATTAGTTAAAAGTATGGTTAACATGATGCAAAGGATTGTAAAAGACAGAAATGGAAAGATTCTTGGTACAGAAGAAGAACAAAGGAAAAGATGAACATAACATTTTCAAACTACTAGATATACATGGTGAAGACCTACCACCAGAGATTGATACTGGTTTAGTAGATACTAACTACAATAAAAGAAGTTAGAAAAGCCATCTGTAAGCTAAAAAATTGGAAAGCAGCTAGAGGGGATAACATTACTGGAGAGATGCTTAAAGCAAATGATAAAACAGCTCTCCAGACTTTCCTTGTCTTTTTGGACAGAATATGAATGAATGAAGAATCCAATCCACTGGAAGAGAGACCTGATAGTAAAATTGCCAAAGAAGGGTGAGCTTATCAGTTGCAATAACTGGAAAGGAATCACATTTCTCTCAATGCCTGAGAAAATCATAGGCAACATCATTTGGGAATGTATCAAGAAACAAATAGCTCTCCAAATTAGAGAGGAACAAGCAGGTTTTAGACCATTGAGAATTTGTGCAGTACATATTGTTGTTCTGAGATATATTACAGAACAAAATGTGGAAGGTGAGACACGTGTGATAAATTCTATAGATTTCAAGAAGGATTTTGATAGCCTACACAGAAATAATCTTTGGAAAATTATGGCATATTATGGAATACTGGCATATTAGGTATAATAATTAGAATCATCACGGATCTTCAAGATAATGCTGAATGTGCAGTCAGAGATGGTGGCATCATCATCTGATGGTTTGCAGTGACAACTGGAGTAAAGCAAGGTTGTATTATGTCTCCACTATTGTGTGTACTGGTCATTGATTTTGTCATGAGGAAAATAGCTGCAGAAAGCAACTGAGGAATTTTATGCACAAATGATAAAGCACAATTGAATGACCTCACTTTTGTTGATGATGTTGTCCTGCTCAGTTCAACACATCACTTAGAAGGAAAAACCCATATTTTACAGACACAGCAAAACAAGTTGATTTGTTTGTCAACAAAGGGAAGATAAAATGTACAGCTATCAGTGTCCCAAAGCAACCATCAGATTAGATAGAGAAACACTAGAAGAAGTAAGTCATTTTTACCTATCTAGGGAATGAGGTATGCAGTGATGGTGACACCATGCTAGATATCAAATGAATACCCCAAAGCAGCAAACAACTTTCATAAACTTGAAAATAATTTGGAAAAGTTGCATGATTGGCACTGATACAGAAAAAAAAAGGATTTTTTAGCACTGGTATCATGTCTGTCCTCCTTTATGGAGCAGAGTCATCACTTTTATTGTAGGATTTCCATAACAAGGTCAATGAATTCCAAAGTAAATGTCTGTGAAAGATCTTCAGAGTTCATTGGAAAGCGTTTCTTCCAACATCAGAAATTCTAAGTTGAGTAAACCAACCTAAAGCATCAAACATGGTAAGAAGATGACAGTGGACCTATTTAGGACATGCTTTAAGAATACCAACACGACTTCCACGTCAAGTGATAATATGGACAACACTTGGAAAGAGAAAATTAAGATGACCTGGAGAAACACTACTCAGAACAAGAGAGAAAGAAGCCAAATCCACCAACATGACACTCAGAAGTCTGAACAGACTAGCACAAGACTGAAATAAATAGTGGAAACTGGTGCACACACATGGCAGCTGAGAGTGTAGGAGGATAAAGAAGAAGAAAGGATTGTATAATGTTACAAAAATATTCCAATATAGCTGTAAATAAATTAAATATTTAAACAGATATGTACTGCACACTTTTTATTTTCTATTTGCATTGATTAGGATACACTTTTCAGTTCCATTTTAACATCTTCTCTGTAGTCACACCCATAGGCGCTGACTCCGTGGGTGCTCCGAGACTTGAGCAACTGCAGAAAAAAAATTAGTGGGTGCTCAGCATCCACTGGCAGCTCCCCCAATCAGCTCCTCCCCCTCCCTCCCAGCACCTCCCACCCACCATGGATCAGCTGTTCAGTGGCGTTCAGGAGGCACTTAGGGAGAGGGTGAGGGGGCAGAACAGGGCAGGGGAGGGAAGAGGCAGTGTGGGGGTGGGGGCTTGGGGAAAGGGGTTGAGTGGGGGCGGGGCCTGGGGCAGAGCGGGGGTCAAATACCCCCACGACTCAGAAAGCGGCACCTATGGTCACACTTCTAAGGATGAAGGGTCTGATTGTTTTATGCAGATCTCTCCATGTGGAGCTCCCATTCCATAAGGATGAGTCTCTTGTGGCAGTGGCCCTTGATGATGCCCTGTAAAAATGCCTCTCCACTGGAGATCTGATTAGACAGCACCATGGGCTTCATGAAGGCACGGAGATGAGGCAGGGAGAGCATTCCCTGCTGTGCCTGTATTACTGATGGGTCAACCACCCTTTATCCCCCTGGCTGCTATTGAGACCCAGCCTTTATGAGTGTGGCTCTTTTAAGGGCTGTACTGCTGGAGGGAGCACAGTCGGCAAAGTAGCAGCTGGCTTTGCAGGATATTTATTTAAATATGTGATCATTGCATTATCGTTAATAATAATTTAATTAAAATTGATGTGTCCTAGGACTCCATCCCTGGTTATGCACTGCACCCAGAAGTATACATACATTCTGAAATTGGTGATGGAATATGTTGCATAATTTTACATGGCATCAGACAGTGATATCAAAAATAAGAAAATCTGATCTTGCATTGTGAAAACAGTGCACTTATTGAAACACAAATATTGAATATGAATTATCATAAAAGGAATCACAAAAAATGACTATGCAGCTACATTACAATATAGATGTTCAGTTTTCATATTTACTCCACCATGAAAGTCACTCTGAGACAAAAATGTACGAAATTTTACAATATCTATTCTTCTGTACTCTCCTAATTAGAGTACAATTTCTCTTTTTGGCAAGAACACAATAAAAATACTTAATAATTTTAGGGCCATACAATGCACTCCAGATCACATCTAGATCTCATCTTTCCTCTGCAATCTCCCTTCCTTTTGTTGCTCTGCAGCAGGCCTTTCAGGAGGTCAGGATCTGCCTGAAAGGAGAGTACAGGTTTTGGTTAGGGGGGAATGGAGACCTTGTGTTGTGTGGAGTTGGTGACAGAACAAAATGCATGTTCTTCCTTCCTTCTCCAGCCATGGAAAAGGTAAATACAAGTTGGACTTTATTACCTTCCCACAGTGTGTCCTGCATGATGGAAATCTCTCTCTAAACGAAACTTTGATGAGCTGTGGCCAGGAGAAGTGCCTGGTAGAACAGCTCCATTGAACATCTGTTTGTATGGCTCTGTCTTCCTGTGACTCTGCCAATATCTTTCAGGTTTAGTAGTGGAGCCCCTGGTTCATTTCACAGGGGAACAAAGCTCCCCCCACCCCCGGCCCCACTCTGTAGAGGGCATCATTATGGAGTTTTCTTCCCCCTTTGCCTGCTCTAGAGGGTTTTTGTCACATGAGGGATGCAGTCCAACTAATAGTACCTTTACTCCTAAAGGCTCCAAAGCTCTTTTAAGACGACTGATAAGCATACACAGACTCCCATCACTTCTTTCACTGCTGAAATGCGATCATCTCTGATGTGCCGTGCTTGTAAGTATTCTGTATCAGCATCACTAACCTGTTTTTAAGAGGGGAAAGGGAGAATAAGGCAACTGAAACTACAGAAGAGATTCACGTAGCAAACTATAAGTTGGGGTAAAGTCAGCACGCACATTTTTACGTAAGAAAAGTGCCAGGGGATCTTTTAATGACCACAGGTGGTCAGGTTCTCATTTTCATATTTCATTCAAATTGTGTCCCTTTCAGCAGCACTGTGCTCCATAACATGATGTTGGAATATTGGTTCAGTGATGGCTCTGAGAGAAAGTGACATTTACTGAACCTCCATCACCACCTCTGGCAGCATGCAGAGTTTTCTTGAAGATCTCACATGCAATAGCTTAAACTTTATAACAATGTCTTTTGAAGAGCTGAAGACTCAGAAAATTTTCTTTCAAATGTTGGATTTATGTTATGGATGTACCTAACTAGTTCAAGAATGAGTTTCAGTATTTCTTATGCTGGGAGGGTAGCAGATATTAAGCTGGGCCACTTTGGATCTGGAAGCTAAGGTCAATTAGTCATCTCTTCAGCTACCATCTGAACAAAAGCACCTTTCAGAAGCTGTCCAATGTTTGCCTTATTCTCTGCAGATATGGGAAATGAGGGTGTTCATGCATGCTAGCTGTTACATATCAAAGTAATTTCTCTCCTCAGATTCCAAACTTGCTTTCTTATGAAGATTAAAGGGGACGACTATAAGTTGAGGTTTTTTTCTCATGCCTATTTTATTTTTTGAAAGCAGTGTTTTCCCACTATGTTGATTACATCTTGAGAAACAAATCCAGATGACTTGTGTGTACAAGACATTTTACTGAAACTTGAATCATTGTTTATATTTAAGAGGTCATGGTTAGCCTGAGGAGGCTTGGACTTAATTCATGCATCCAACAACAGCAGTTCAAGAGAGGTAAAATAGCACACAATACCCCTTAGTTTATCACCAAGCATATCTTTGGGCTATTGAAGAACTATTTTGTGCCTGTAAGGATACAGTCATATTCAAGCATCTTCCTATATGATACTTCCATGAACTGCTTTTTCCTTTCCATTCTCTTTGATTGTTACTCTGTGAGTATTCACCTCAAAGGAAAACAACACTGATCAGTGTTCTGAATATTTACATGGTGAGAAGCAATTCTCACCACTTTTAAAATGTGAAATGCATTTAAACTTAAAGGCCTAATTTTTCTCCTCTAATGCTTACAAGTCAGAAGGGTTGCACAAATATAACTGCCTGACAGATTTGGCCCAGATCTTTTATGGCTGTAAGTAACTATGCATCTACTGTTGCTTGGCACCAGCCTGGTGAAAAATACCATTTTTTACGACACCAAAAACATTGCAGCTCAGTTTGAGACTAGTTATATAGTTTCCAACCTGAATTAATATTGGAAGAATATCAACATTTAATTGAAACATATTTCACAGCTTTGGCTTTCAGATTGCTATGCTGAACAAAATAAGTGCAGCTTTCTTTTTAATTTCAGAATGGGTAGATGAGCTTTTTAAAGGAAACAAAGAGTGAAATTATCTGAGGGCATGATATACTGTGGCAATGGGGATGCTGTAAGTACCTAAGGTAAATAGGGAGCAACCAGAAGGGAGCAGGGCTTCTTCATAACATCTCATCTCTAGCCCCACCTGAAAGTTAATGCATGGTCAATACAAGTTGACCCCACAGGAGGAATTAAAAATGGGAAAATATCTGTTAGCTTGTAATTTAGGGCTGTTAAGTCTGATGAAATTTGCACTTGGGTGCCCATACCTCATGCCAACAAGGGACAGAAGGGGTTATTGGATGTCACAGTAGAGCCCAATCCTGCTCACTGGATGAAGTCTGTTGTGATTGGATCCAACCCTGAATCCCTTGTGCTTCTAAGTCCTCTGAGCCTGGATAGTGACTGTTCACTGTTCCTAGATCTGGGTCTCTCAAGCACGTTCCCTTGTGTAGATCCCATGTTTGACATACTTCTTGGGCAATGGGACTCTGAAATCCAGCTGCCTAGACTCCAGAGCCAGTGCCACAGCCCTACGAAGCCCCATGTTGCTTAGACACATTTCCCCAAAATATACCTGGCTGTGGGAGCTCTGATATTCTAGTTACACCCTTCAGGAACAATGCAGCAGTAATGCAAGGAATACAAACTGGTCAATGAAATCTTTTAACCACAGATACTTTGCTCTTTAAAAAAACATAAGAGGATTACAGATCTAGGGAAAAGAACAAAGTCTTGAGCATAATACCCTTCAATCTGATTTTACCACCCCTGTTGTTTGGTCCAAGTCCTTTGGGCAGGCAGCTCTTTCTGTGTGCTTGGCCTGGACTTCTGGCATTTGTTGGCCTGTTTTGCTTAGAGAGGCACCCCTTAAATCATATTCTAATCCCCTGTTCCCTCTGTGGTATAATCTAGGGGAAAATCCAGTCTCCAGTCCCTTCTCCCTCTGCCCAGTACTTCAGTATAAAAAAATCAAACCGGTCAAAAACCCATTATTCCAGTAGGGAAGAGTCATTAAATGTTGATGGCCCTTGAGTGCTCTGTAACAATTGCTCAAACATAGTCTATTCATCAGGTGTCAAATATCTGCTAGAAAATGGAAGCTGATCTACACTGAAGGTTACATTCAAAATTGAGGTTGTAATACAACAGAGTATTCACCAAACAAAATGGAGTGTATGTTTATATCTAAACATACCCCTGGTCCACCACACTGACCTTCCCTGAACCTGAGGAAGACTATTTACCTGGCCCAAAGGGTGGGCATAAATTCTTTGTCTTTGAGGGAGGGGCTGACATCTGGGACTCAATAGACAGGAGGTCTTTCATAGGACATTTGGTTTGTGGGTAGGGTCCTTGGTTTCAAGTAGGAACAAATTCTACATGGACTGAGGGGGCCTCTGCTTACAGACCTGAGGTGCATGCAGGGTTAGATGATCTGAATTTACTTTGGACTCTAGAGACAGTTAGTACTTTATCCCCAGGTGAGCTAACCACTTCTAGGAATCAGGAATAAAAACCCTGTTTTATGCCCTATAGCTGCCGTGTCTTGCTGCATGAATCCTGAAGTTGGCTAGACTCCAGTGACCTTGCAGGGGTTGCCACAGATCACTTTAAAGATCATAAAAAGAAGAAACTTTAAGAGCTATGTGATATCAAAAAGATGACAAGGTATAGTCACCTCGCTTAACGGAATAATCTTAATTATAAATACATTTTGTCATAAATTCTCCCACTCTCTTTCTTGTTTTATAGCATTTATAGGTGAGGGAAGAATGTTTTTGTCTCTTTAATAATGTATATAAGCTACTAGTAGAATGTCCTTCACTAGCCCCTCTGATTATGGAATTATACAAAGGGAAAGAAAACACATTGTTAAAATATTTTTGTCACTTGGCTTTAAATAGTATTAATCTTACTTATGAACTTTATTTCATAAAAGACCTTAAATTCCCATCCTTAATTTCATTATATTCTCAGTTGAGAGCTAATATGAAAAGCACAGTTTATTTCAAGTATTATTTATACCTGTACTGTTAATGAGTTAATGCCTGAAGTCCATCTGTACAAACGTCTCCATCTTATTCATCATTTTTGCATGCCCATAAAAAATGTGATAGCTTAAGGTGCTACATACAGTCAGTGTCATTGCTTTCCTTATATAACATCTGCATGCAAATGTATTCTGTTGTTCTTTCTTAAATAATTAACTTTATCTGCTAATATATTCTTACCCAATCCAATTCCTTTAGAAATTATAATTGTGTGTGCAGTACATATTCATCTGAGCATCTATACTTCCCTATTTTCCTCTCTCTCTCTCAAAAGGTCAGTTTGGAGACATTAACAAAATGGTTCTTACAATCTGTAAACCCTGTAAAGGACAAGCTGTTATTTCAGCCTCTGGGCTGTCGTCCCATATGCCTAAATCCATTACAAAATATAGAGTTAGCAGAACCCAATGAAGAGTGTAATCAACTTTTTGATATTCTATGTATAAGAATTTTTTCCATTACCAAATTTAAATAGCCAGTAGACTGGTGATATAGACACTGACTAACATGCAGGATTTTTTCTTAACAAATTAATTTATTTGGGCTCTGTTTCTGTACTTAGCAAAATAGAACATATTTGCGGGGCGGAGGGGTGAGATTTAAAACGTGTAGGCTCCTCATCTGCCTTCAGTTGTTCACAGGTTCCCCTACTTAAACCCCCACTCAAGCAAAGCATTTAATTATACACTTAATTTTAAGGATGTGAGTACAGTATTCCCATTGCATGTAGGGGGAGGGATAGCTCAGTGGTTTGAACATTGGCCTGCTAAACCCAGGGTTATGAGTTCAATCCTTGAGGGGGCCATTTAGAAATCTGGGGCAAAAATTGGGGATTGGTCCTGCTTTGAGCAGGGGGTTAGACTAGATGACCTCCTGAGGTCCCTTCCAACGCTGATATTCTATGAGTCTAGTCCTATGAGATTATAATACTACAGGTGTGTAAACTGATACCTACCTAGACTAAGGCCTGATCCAAAGTAGATTAAAGTCACCAGAAAGAATCTCATTGATTACAATGGGCTTTGGATCAAGCCCTGAGTAGGGTTAATGGGAATCTACCAGTCCCCTGCTCTAACCCTTCCCATCAGTTAATTAATTTGAAATATCACATTGCATTTTGTCAGTTTTATTCATATAATCTATGAAACATGCTAAATTCTATGCAATGTGATACTTTTCTTCTAAGTTATATTGCATCTTAATTCTGTACAATGTTCTGTAATATTAAGTTTTTCACTCATATCCTGGGTTTGGGGGATTTTTGTTTATTTTTATAATGAATATTTTGATAATGCTTAAATTAATTTTTAAATGTATTAGAATTCACTTATCAACATGATAAATGGCATATCCACTCAACTGAGATAATTGCCAAGGAACTGATTCAGTGTGATACATTTAGAGTTCTCTAATTGATGGATCAATGGTATAACAATCCTGTTTAAAGGTATACCTCGTCTATACCGTTTGTGGACTGCTCAACAGGTAGATATTAATTTTGAAAGCACAAGTTAGGCAGTCCTACATTATTATGGTTTTAAAAGTGTCACTGTTTGATATTATGCTTATTTTAAAAGTAACTAATGAAACAGTATCTACCAGACAGCGTATCCCTGCGAGACTCTGGTAATTGGGACAAATGTTGCATTGTTATACTTCTTTTTCCACTATGGAATGCAAATTAAACTTGATCTGCAAAGATTTTATAAAATCCAGAACAAACAATTTAAGACTATAATGAATGTCCCTAAATAACAAGGGACCCTGCTTCACATTAACAGCTGAGATCCTAATCCTGCAACGGTTCCACTGAAGAGCTCCAATTTCAATGGGATCTTCCTGCACACAACTGTTGCAGGCTTGGGCCCTTAATAGGCAAGCAGCAGACACCACAGATTTGGTTGACTTACTGTACCCTCTCTACACACATGCACATCATACACAATTTGAAAGCTTATTATGTATACTTTAAAATAAGTTACGAGGCGGAGCTGTCATGTGGTGCCATTACCATAGAAACAGAGATAAACATTGATACACTCAACATATGAAATGACCATTTTGAAATGTATTAGTTTAATGACTCTTGTATTATTTCAAGACATAAAACTGGATTTCTTTGTTACCTCAGAGTGACCACAGTCTTCATTGCCTTGGTACATACAGAGTTCTGTGCAGAGGAGATTGTTCTGACTACAGACACAGTTGATTATGCAGTGACCGCTACTGGTACAAACATAACTAGGTCATGTAGAATCTCCGATGTCATTGGGCCCTTAAAGAATACAAGAAGTAGTTCATCATCCACATTTCTTAATCCATGTTGCAATGGTGATCCAATAACTGGTTTACCTCTGTGTGAAGACATTCAAATCTTTGTTTGTAAAGAAGCTCTTTTGATGTGCTCTCCAAAACTGTCCTCACACGATGGAGCTTTGGCCAGTGACTTGTCCTTTGTAATGACTGGACTGAGGCACAAGCAATTCAGGTCTATTTAGATCTCCTTTTCTTTCTCGCTCTGGTCATACATCACTACTACCAATTTCCTTGCTGCAGAAATTGCAGATTGTCCATTACTCTCTTCTTCCAGTTTGCCAGTAACTCTGAATTGGTAAACTCCCTTTGTTTTGACAACATTAAACACAGATTTTTCTTCAATACCAAATAAGGATGGCACTGTCATATCCTGTTAATGCTGTTACAGCAGAAAGTATACTACAGAAGTCTGGAGTAAGTGAATCACAAATTGCATGCACAGGTATGAAGTGACGCTTGTCAGTTGTGCTGGTCATGGTACCTGTTTCAATCTACATGTTATCTGTATGTTCCATTACTGGAAAGAAGCCAACAACAAGGACCAAAACATCTGTATCAGGTGTGGCAAAATACCTTGTTCGCCTCAGAAGACTCAGTCCTTTTAGCCTTGGAGACTCAGGTTTGGGGCAAGGCGAATCCTTATAGGTGGCACAGGGTCCTGCTACTCCTCTCCTCAGTCAGTCCCTTGTGCTTATTTTCCTTCCCTTCTGGGGAGCGAGTGCAGCCTCCCAACTGGGAAGGTCTGGTGTCTTGCTGCAAACAAGCTACTGGCAACTTCCCTGCTCCTCTCACTCCCTCACTTTCCCCCTCCTTCCAGGCAGGGGAGGGTTTAAAAAGGTCCCAAGTACTTGGAGTCAGCTGAACCTAATTGGTTCCCTAGCAACCCCTTTTCCAGCTGAACCTTATTGCCCCATGATTCTCTCTCCTCAGTGGATAGGGCAGGGCCTTTTAAACCCCTGGACTAATTAGCTGTAGCTCACGAAAGCTCATGCTCAAATAAATTGGTTAGTCTCTAAGGTGCCACAAGTCCTCCTTTTCTTTTCGCGAATACAGACTAACACGGCTGTTCCTCTGAAACCTCCCTTTTGTAGCTGTTTGTCCTGGGTTTATCACACAGGGAACATAATTACTATGGTTCCTTGGACACCAAGAGACCCAAAAGCCTTATCGGCACACACAGCATATAGAAGCAACCCTCTTCTTCAATACTGTACAAATCTCGGGCTTCTTCCATACTTCTACTAATGATAGCATTGGAAAAGCCTGCAGCAAAAAGAAGTATTTGTGTTGGGTGTGCACCTACACTCTCAGGTGTATTTTGAACCATATATTCACAGAGGAATTTTATAAGTTACTGCTTGTTGGATGCCATGCATAGGCAGTGGGTATAATAGGTCAGGGGAGGCCGCCATGCCGCTGAAAGCCTGGGCCGTGGTGACCCTGCCTGTGCTCCACCTCTTACTGTCACTGCTCCACCCCTTCACGGAGGCCCACGCTGCCTGCCGCTGCCTGGTGTGTCCTTCCTCTCCTCCACTCCATTCCCCATCTCTGGAGGCCTCCACTGCCCTGCATCTCTCCTTTCCTCCACCCCATTCTGTGCAAGGTCCCCACCACTCGCCGCATCCCTCCTCTCCTTCACCCCCTCCCCCACGAGGCCCCATTGCTTGCCACTCGCCATGTCCTTGTGCGCAGTGGGGGCCTTTCAGGGGAAGGATGGGTGTAGAGGAGAGAAGGGATGTGGAGAGCACAAGCAGCAGGGGCCTCACGGCGGAGTGGGAGTGAAGGAGAGGAGGGACACGGGGAGCGGCAGGCGGTGGGGGCCTCACAGGGGAGGAGGGTGAAGGAGAGGAGGGCCACAGGGAGCAGCAGGCAGTAGGAGCCTCACAGGGGAGAGGGGAAGAAAGGAAGAATGCGGTGAGCGGCAGCAGAGAGGACAAGCAGGGAGGGAGACAAGCGGGACCTGGAGCAAAGCAGGGATTGGGACTGGGGCAGAGCAGGGTGGAATGTGAGCAGGGCCGTGGGCGAAAGAGGAGGCACAGGGAGCAAGCCTCCAATGGGGAAGCTTCACCTGCCGCCCATCGTGCCACGTTTAGAAACTTTTTCTATGGAGGCAAAGGTTATCCACAAATCATCGGGTATTTCTTGCATCCAACTGTAGATCCTGTGTGCCATTATCCTTCTGCAGTTTTCACAGAGTTACTGTTGTGATATCTGTCAAAGTCTTCGATTAGCTTTGTCAAGTCTTTTTAGGACCTGCCTCAAGTACTCAGCAGCCAATTCACTGAATGTGTGAAATTTATCTCCAACAGTCATTTGTGTTGACAGTCTTGGCATCTCTGATGTACACTACAGTTTCTTTTTTGTATGCTCTTAGCTCATGCATTCTTTCATCTTGAGCCTCCAGCTGATGTCCTATTTTAGTTTTGTCTGTTCTTCTCATTGTTCCATCAGCATGGATGAAGGTCATAGGCAGAGGTCATATTGGGTGACTAAGGAACAATTACCATTGAATCATCATCTCCGCATCATTCTACAGAAAATAATTTCTGGACTGATAGCTGTTGATTGTCTCTCTCTTGTCAGACTTAAATTTGGTATTTTTGGTCATGTCAGCAAATGTTTTGCTTGACTGGGCTGAGAAAGCTACATGTCCCATCAAAATATACCTCTATATCTATCAACAAAAGGACAAACTCCTGCACCAGTAGGGGCTGATCTCTGAAAATTACAAAAACCTGACTTTGGATAATATTCTGAGGTTTTCATTTTGGCTGTTTCTGACTGAAAGATTGAAGCAGCATTATATAAAACTACTTATTCATTTGAAAGTGGTTCATCAGGCTCACTTGCCAGAAGAACATCCACAAAACGTTTGGATGACTTAAATTCCTGCTTCAGATTACTAGCAGCTTGGCTAACAGCAGCTAATGTTATTGTCCTGCATAGAATAAAGGTAGACTTGCCTTGTCCATGCTGTGCATGGAATAAAATTGCAGAACCATAGTGTTTTTCTAATCTTGCCTGTAATGTGCTACTGGAATAACATGCAGTTTCTACATCGGAGGGAAGTAGGGCTTTATATCTTTGTAGTAACTTGGAGAGGAGAAGAGCTTTCTTGTACATAAGATCATTGTCTGTCACTTCAATCAGCTGATAAAAGGCAGTGTCATTAAGTGACTATATTGTTGCAATGTACCTAGATGGTTTTGCTATAAGATTGATTTTACTCAAGTAGAAAAAAAGGCATGTTGAGTGATAAACTGCATCCTTAGCAATCAAGTCTTCCACAGATGTTCTGCACAACATCATCATCTCCTTTTTGAAGTGCTGTCTCCCTTAAAGGGGTTGCTCTCTCAAAGCGTTTCTTTTTTATGAAGTTTCTTGTCTTGTGTGTATTTTTTCCTCAAGCAACCAATGCAACAAGGCCAATTGCTAGAGGACATGTTTGCTCTGGTGGCGATAGACGCAGGTGAACATGATGTTCTCTAATCAGATTCAAAGTCTGTTTTCTTTCCTGGGTTCAGTGCAACTGTGACATGTGCCAAATTGGACTTGCTTGTGTATATTTCTGAAAGTAACCCCTGTGACAGAGAATAAGCTCTAGGTCTAGAAAACTCATCCAGCTGCCAAGACAGTACAATTAATCGCTCCTGGCTTCTGCTGCCAGCATCACAGAATTCTGTCCAGCACTGGTGGTTTTTGACAGTTTTGCATTCTTTTGTTTTTCTTGAAAAATAACACATTTTTCAAAGTTTGTGGAGAGTCTTTTTCTCTTTCATACAAGTTTTATGGGGCTTGAATGTTCTATGTCTTCATATACCCTGTTGAGGTGAAATTCCCAAAGAATTTTGTTAGCATTACTACCACCATCACCACCATTTTTCATTTTATACAAGTATACAGACTTGTGCTAAATTAGATATAAATTAGATCTATATGCCAGTATGAAAATTGCCATTTTTATTTAGTGAGCACTTTGACTGAAGCCCAAAATGAAGCTGTGTATTGTCATCTCTAACACTAATCATGATCTGTGCATAAGAGTTGCTGAATTAAAAAGCGAGTTTCTAGAATATTTCAAAGGCTAGTGCTGCATGCACAGGCAATTACAAATTAAAACCTTTTACCAGACAGACTAGATGCTACATTGTATGTTTAAAATTTTACAAATGGAGAAGCATTACATTAGGAATTCACGTATGTTTATATCTACCCACTATGTAGTTTAAACTGTGGTCATGCAATCTGCTGTTATTAGTTCACAGCCTTTAGTGTTAGACTGGTCTTGGTCTTCAAATTTCAACTGAAAATATAGAAAACTGGTAAAATAATTTGTGAGATACTTTGACAATTAAGAATATGCAATGGTGAAAACATTTCATATTAATATATTGCAAAGTGATATTTGCCATTTTTGCTACAGCTTCATCATTTCTGAAAAAAAAAAAAAGATTTGCCCATGCAAAACTGATAAAAACCTTTTAATACATTGTTTTTGGTTGGTAGCTTTGACCAATGAACACCACTTTAAAGTGTTAAAATTAACTTAGACAGTAAAAACTAGTCAGTTATATTGCAGCGTTTCTGAAACTGTGCAAAAAATGACACTCTCATTTTGGATACCATTGTTTCACCTCACTTACAGGCATACGGCACCATTTGCAGCTCCGTAGCATACCTCATCTAAATGTATATAATATAAGCTTTCAGGTGATATATGATGTGGGGGTGTGTAAGGTGGGTACAGTAAACTACAAAGATATGGCCCTTTTTGAAGAATTGTTGCATGCCTATAATATTTATTCTCCGGGCAGACTCACCTGATCACGCCATATGAGAAACTAATATGTGCTGTGCTATGACTTTGTAGCCTAATCTTAAGGTTAGAAAAACTCCTATCATACACTCCCTGAAACAAGTTCATAACCTGGCTGAGAAACCCTTCATCACCTGAGCTAGGTAAACCAAGCAATTTAATCTCTGTGGCTCTTTTGAATATGTTCTTAAAAACCAAGGCCCTGGGTGATCATTTAGGGCTATCTTATGGCATTTAGTCACAGTGCTAAGGGAGGGTGTGGAGCTGTACCCCGTCAGTGGAACCACATAGTTTGCTTCAAGGAGGTACAATATTTTCTAGAGCAGGAGTTCTCAACTTTTTTCTTTCTGAGCCCCCCCATGCTATCAGAACTCCATGGCCCACCTGTGCCACAACAATTGTTTTTCTCCATATAAAAACTGGCATTAAGGGGGAGGAAGCAGGGCAATTGCCCAGGGGCCCACGCCACATGGGGCACCGTGAAACTAAGTTGCTCAGTCTTCAGCTTCAGCCCCAGATGCTGGAGCTCAGGGCCCCACGCTGCAGTCCTGCATGGTGGTCTTCAGCTTTCTGCCCTGGGCCCTAGCGAGTCTAATGCCAGCCATGCTTGCTAGACCTGCTGAAACCAGCTCGCGGCCTCCCAGGGGGCCCCAGACCCTTGGTTGAGAACTACTAATCTAGAGCTCTAGGGAGCCCTGTGGGAGTGCAGAGGGATGGTGCAGCATGCTATCATCTCTACAGCTAGCCAGCTCTGTGAGCTGGTGCAGAGGGAGGGAAGTTCATGGCATAGCTCCTCCCCATCCACTTTGGGGCAATTTGAGCCCCAGGATCACACAGAAGGAGCAGAGCCCTCTTGCCCCTGACACTTGCAAGGACCAACTCCTGTTCCCTGGACAGGAGAAAACAGATTAGAAAAAACCTTCAAGATCCCATTTGTCTCCCAGCCCAACATATAAAAGGCATGCCAGAAGCAGAGAATTTGTGCAGATGGAGGATTCATACACAATCATCTAAAGGGTTGTGGAGATTTTTTCTAATAGTGTTTAATATTGTTTTTAAAATGGCACTGAACTGACCATGAACAGTTCCAGCCTGCAGCAGTGTGTGTGACATCACAATGTAGTGCATGTGAGGGAAAGGACATCATATGCAGCAGGTGGAAGTCAGATTGGTTGTAGGGACCCCTAAAAAAAGGGGGGGGAAGCTACATTGTTGACTGCCCCTCTTAAACAGAGCCATGCAAATAACTAATTTTTTTTTGGTTTGCTGGTCATATCGAGAAAAAAAATCGTTTCAGGTTGAACTAAATGCTTTGTTCAACCTGAAATGAAATACTTTGTCTTCTTTTCAAGCTTTTAAAAACTTTTTTAAAAATTACAATAAAATTGAAGTGAATTTCAAAATGAAAAGTCATTTTGAATGGAAAAATCAAAATGTTTCATTTAAAAAATGACAGAAAAAACACAATTTTTAAATTTGTGTAGGGTTTTTTTAACCCTCAAATTGTTAGATCCCCTTTAAGAAAATCCTATGGGCACTTTTATAAATAAAGAAATTAGCATAAATGCCAAAAACACTTAGGACGATATCCCAAAAGGTGCTGAGCACCTGCAACTTGACCCCTCTATTTTAGGTAAGGTCTACATAGTATGGTATAAGGATATGCCTGTCCCATTTCAAGATCTAACTTCTTTTTGATGTTGATGAAATAGTTGTATAAACAAGAGAGTCTGAGAAGAAATAAAAAGAACTCAAAATGTCTATGATGAAAATTCAGTGTTCAAAAGTCACTTGGATTTGCTTTCCCTGTTTTATTAAAAATCCTTTTTACAACAGAATCCTTGGTTTTACCTTCCATGTAGCAGTTCCTGTATTTCATTTTCTTACATAAAGACCAAATTAATAATAATATCATGCTATAAAAAAAATCTCATCTGAAGACATCATGATGAGTTCAGTAGAAAGGAAATTGCTGGGAACTATAAGCTCTAGGTCAAAGGACAGTAGCTTGTAGCTTATTAGTATGATGAAGTGAAGTTTGAAATTATATTAAATGTTTGTTCAAGGCATAATTAGTAGGGAGTCTGTGCATTTTCAAATACTTCATACAGAGCTGTAGAATCTGTTACCTCATATTATCAGCAGTGGAAAAGTTTCCTCTGCTACAGATTTTCCCTCCCGCACAGGTAGGCAAACAATATAAAAGCAGGTCTATGATCGGGCATTTTTTTCTCCTTCTTTATTCTGTTTGCTGTGGAACACTGTCAGTGGTAGATCAGAATTTGTAAATAAATTTGGGCCCAAACTAGTTTGCTTTTCAAGACATCCCAGACTTTGGGAATTCAGAAAAACAAAACCTGAACTGACCTCACTGATTTTGGCTCCTGTATAGTCTACAGTCAGCACTTTTATGTAGGGGCCCCATTAATGCTGCTAGAAGTCAGACTCTGAGCATGTGTATGAGAAGGAGTGATTGGCAATCTGTTTGCTGTGCCTGGACCTATAAGTAAGAGCATCAGATCAAAGGGATCCAGTGACACTGGAGCCCTTTAGCTACTGCTCCAAGTGCTCCCTCCTTGACACATTTTACCCTTGTCAGATGGAGACAAAAAGAGAATGACCCCAGTCTCTTCTTTAGAGAAAAAAGGGGAGACAGTCATGGTCCTCATAGGCAAGTGAAAGAGAAAGAAGTCCCTGTCACCCTTCCCACTGTGTAAAGAGAGAATCAGAGACGAAAGGAGAGGAAAAGATCCTTTGCTGCAAAGAAAGAGTGCAGATGCATTTTCAGTGTTTTCACCTTCCTCTGAATCATAGAATCATAGAATATAAGGGTTGGAAGGGACCCCAGAAGGTCATCTAGTCCAACCCCCTGCTCAAAGCAGGACCAATTCCCAGTTAAATCATCCCAGCCAGGGCTTTGTCAAGCCTGACCTTAAAAACCTCTAAGGAAGGAGATTCTACCACCTCCCTAGGTAACGCATTCCAGTGTTTCACCACCCTCTTAGTGAAAAAGTTTTTCCTAATATCCAATCTAAACCTCCCCCACTGCAGCTTGAGACCATTACTCCTCGTTCTGTCATCTGATACCATTGAGAACAGTCTAGAGCCATCCTCTTTGGAACCCCCTTTCAGGTAGTTGAAAGCAGCTATCAAATCCCCCCTCATTCTTCTCTTCTGCAGGCTAAACAATCCCAGCTCCCTCAGCCTCTCCTCATAACTCATGTGTTCCAGACCCCTAATCATTTTTGTTGCCCTTCGCTGGACTCTCTCCAATTTATCCACATCCTTCTTGAAGTGTGGGGCCCAAAACTGGACACAGTACTCCAGATGAGGCCTCACCAATGTCGAATAGAGGGGAACGATCACGTCCCTCGATCTGCTCGCTATGCCCCTACTTATACATCCCAAAATGCCATTGGCCTTCTTGGCAACAAGGGCACACTGCTGACTCATATCCAGCTTCTCGTCCACTGTCACCCCTAGGTCCTTTTCCGCAGAACTGCTGCCTAGCCATTCGGTCCCTAGTCTGTAGCTGTGCATTGGGTTCTTCCGTCCTAAGTGCAGGACCCTGCACTTATCCTTATTGAACCTCATCAGATTTCTTTTGGCCCAATCCTCCAATTTGTCTAGGTCCTTCTGTATCCTATCCCTCCCCTCCAGCGTATCTACCACTCCTCCCAGTTTAGTATCATCCGCAAATTTGCTGAGAGTGCAATCCACACCATCCTCCAGATCATTTATGAAGATATTGAACAAAACCGGCCCCAGGACCGACCCTTGGGGCACTCCACTTGATACCGGCTGCCAACTAGACATGGAGCCATTGATCACTACCCGTTGAGCCCGACAATCTAGCCAGCTTTCTACCCACCTTGTAGTGCATCAGCTAACGTAAATCTTCATAGCTCTATTGGGTTCATTGAAGCTACTCTAATTTGCACCAGGCGAGGATATGGACCCAGGTATTTACCAGTACTAGAGGCAGGGCACTGGCCTTGATGTTCTTTGGAAGTCCTGTGGACAATGTATGATGGAAACACAGGGTTGTGTTGATTTTGGGTGGAGTTGGGATAATACTTTATTGTGCAGAGGCAAAAAAAGCATCTCCTACCCATTGGTATTAAAACCATCTAATATTATAGAAAATTAAGACTATGCATATTTATATGCTTTAATGAAGAAATTGAGCCAAGAAAATTGGTAGAGCAACTAATTATAAATTTACTAAAGGCTTTAATTCACAGGCAGGATGCAGGTTATAGTCCACTTTTTCATTCAACTTCTAATGCTGTATCATCAGAGATTTATCACATGCTGGTTTCAAATAATCCTTATGAAGAACAAAGATGGAGTAAAAAAACATATTTTGAGGATTATTAAAAAATGAATGTGTCAAAGTAAGATGAAGCACATGTACACATTTCGGCATAATCAAACATTTCCTTTGACAGAAAATTTAATAATCCAATAATAATTTACTGATGGCAATTTTTTTCCTGGCGCCAGAGAGATGTGCAAATACTCAGAGAAACTGATTTGCTACTGTGTCTAATATAATTATAGAACACTGAAATCCTCTTAAGCACTGTTTGTTGGACATGTGCAGTGGCGAGCTGGAACCGGTTCACACCGGTTCACTAGAACCAGTTGTTAAATTTAGAAGCCCTTTTAGAACCGGTTGTTCCACGAGGGACAACCAGTTCTAAAAGGGCTTCTAAATTTAACCGGCCAAAAGTGGCGCCTTAGGTGCCGACTCCGTGAGTGCTCCAGCCCTGGAGCACCCAAGGGGAAAATTTGGTGGGTGCAGAGCACCCACCGGCAGCTCCCCCCCACTCCCAGCCCCAGCTCGCCTCCTCCCCTGAACGCACCACCCCGCTCTGCTTCTCCACCCCCACCCCCCCAGGCTTCCCACGAATCAGCTGTTCACGCGGGAAGCTGGGGCAGGCTGAGAAGCAGGCCGCGGTTTCCTGCTCAGGCCTAGGGAGGCAGAGGTGAGCTGGGACGGGGGGAGGGGTGAGGATGGCCGCCCACGCTGCAGCAGGTAACCAGGGGTGGGGCCGCGCAGGGGAACCGCTCCCCGCCCCAGCTCACCTCCGCCTCCCTCGGCCTGAGTGTGAAGCTGCGGCCTGCTTCTCAGCCCTCCCAGGCTTCCCGCTGAAGAGCTGATTCGCGGGAAGGGGGGGGGGGCGAGAAGCAGAGCAGGGCAGCGTGTTCAGCAGAGGAGGCGGAGCAGAGGTGAGGTTATCTGGGGCCAGGCGCGGGGTGGGGAGCTGCCGGTGGGTGCTCTGTACCCACCAAATTTTCCCTGTGGGTGCTCCAGCCCCGGAGCACCCAGGGACTCGGCACCTAAGGTGCCACTTTTGATGTGATCAGTGGGGGAAGCAGCCGCCCCCCCCCCCCCAGCTACACTCCCCCACCCCTAGGAGCCAGAGGGACCTGCCAGATGCTTCCTGGGAGGTGCCTCAGGTAGGCACCTCCGGGACTCCCCACCTTGCCCCCCAGCAGGTTCCTCTGGCTCTTAGGAGTGTGGTGGGCACCCACTACGGTGGCCCACGAGACCCTCCTGCCCGGATCTGGGGGCAGTCACGGAACAGGGGAGGGGGGTGGATGGGGCAGGGGTCCTGGGGGGGCATCAAGGAACGCAGGGGGTTGGATGGGGCAGGAGTCCCGGGGGGCGGGGTTGGGCAATGACCCCCTCGTGGGGTGAGGAGGGAACCCGTTGTTAAGATTTTGGCAGCTCATCAGTGGACACGTGCATTTTTGCAAAACAAAAGTAACAGAATAGGTACTGTATTCTGAAAAAATAGCAAAACTATTGAAAATACTATCTGACTTCTAAAAACACTGGACCAGTTTCTGATGTCACTTACCGTGGTGTAAATCTATCTAAATCAACAGAGTTACTCTGCATATACATCTTTGTATTTTGTGACAAGAATTTAGTCCACAATTAATATGTTGGTTTTGCATACAATTTCCTGATCTATACAGTTGTACTTTTATACCAGTAAGAATCAGATGAAAATTTTGGAACTAGAAATCAAGTTGTGTAAAAAGCAGCTTTATAAATTGAGTACTTATATTTCATTTGCCTGTTTTCAATTTTGGTTTTATTATCCTTATTATTTACATTTAGGTTTGGGAGGATTAGATTTTTAACAGTAAATTTCAGGAAACAGTTTCACTGTACACACACAAACTGCCTAAAATATATATATCCATCAATAATAATCTAAATTTACTGATAGGCAAAGTAAGAAGTATGCAGCTTGAGAATTTATTAGAGTTGGATTTAAGGATATTTACTTTGCATGTTTTGACATGGGATGTTGACAATTTGTTGTTTAACAATTATAAAGCTTTAACTTTTTGAATCTCACACTGTGATTAAATAATTACTATCTGACCCCTCCATAATTTCCTGGAACTGTGAAAATTTAGATCAATAAAAATAGAAAAAATGCTTTAAAAAAATCCATATCAGTATTAGTAGTCAAAATTATTTAAAAAAAAAAAATCTGCCAAGCCTATTTATATCAAAGCACATTCAGAAGCCTTTAATCAAAATGAAGGTGAGAGCCAAATCATATTATATGCTGTACATATTTGTAAGTAAGAGGCAGTCCCTGTCCCAAAGAATTTACATTCCAAGGGCTTGTTTACATACAGATTTTGTACCTCTATAATGATATCCATTTAGAAACCTATGTAAATTGAAGCAATACAAACCCCTTGTATGGCCATAGTTATACCAGTGATGCTTATACTTGAATAGTTTATTCCCATAAATTTCCAGAAATTGTATCAGTACAAGCACCTTTATACCAGTATAATTTGGTCTATGTTAGGGGTCCACTTTAACTGTATGGGTATAAAATCACATCCCTAATCAAAATAGTTAAATCTGTACAAAACAGAGTGTAGACCAGGCTGAAATAGACAAAACAGACAACGTGAAGGAGAAAGGACGTATTATCTCCATTTTACAGATTAGGAATTGAGACCAAGAGATTGTCACAAAGTTTCTTAGAAGCCAGGAACTGGACCTAAATCCCATAAATTCTAGTCCAGTGCCTCAACACCAAGACCATCCACCCTTGTTTCAGCGCCATTTGCTCTTCTCATTTAGGTTACTTATTATTTTGTTTGTTGGTTCACGTCAGTTGTGCTCCCTCCACCTTTCCTATATAGGCTGAGAATAAAAGTGTGTCATTGTAGATGTTCCTTCTGAGACCTTGTGCTGGGACGGAAGTTAAAAGACTATACTGCATGCTCCAACTGGAGACAGGATTGAAAAGGCAGCAACCTAGCTCAGAAGGGGGAGGCTAGGGAGGAGTGCAGACCTACCCTGCAGGCTCCTGCAAAAGGAGTCTGAGATGTACTCCTTTTCTTTCTGCTCCCTGAGACTGTTACTGAGCCCAGTTGAGGCTGATGATTCCGTTTCCGTTTTATATTTTCTTTCTCCTCATCTAGCACTGGAAGCGGAGAGAGCAGGGGTAGGAAGTGACCCAGGGAGGGTAATGCAGAGGGTCCACAACCCTCCCAAGGTGTCAATGCTGCTGACCCTCTAGGGCCCTGGGTTAGAGCCTGGTGGAGTGGGTGGGCCCAGACTCCCCTACCACTTCCCTCCTCCGGGCTAAGCGTACGCTAACCAGTAAGCTACCTAGCCCACTGAGGACCCTACTACAGATCTGTTCCAGTCCCTGGAGTGCACCTCTTTGAGGTGACAGGTCAGTGCCTCCACTTCTCTTTGAGTGGGACTCTGCAATCCAGCCTCTCTGCAGCTAGGTCTCCAGATTAAACCCCATTGGTTGCCAGCCATGGTATTTAGTAGGCCAAATGAGCTTGGCATTTGCATGGGTTTCCCTTTGAGAGGCTGTGGACAGTAATAGTACTCAGTGGCAAAGAAGCAGTTTCTTCAGAAAAAAGCATAATTTATTTGCCAGAAGATACACAACACTGAGAGAGGTGAATTTAAGACAACAGAGACTTGTATGCCTACTGTCTTACCTATGCTTGTCATTCCCTCAAGACCTTACATAGACATGATTTAGCTTTGGTGTCTCTTATTGTCTTGGGGTCAAGGTATAGCCAACTTGCAATAGACAAAAAGAAAAGGAGTACTTGTGGCACCTTAGAGACTAACCAATTTATTTGAGCATGAGCTTTCGTGAGCTACAGCTCACTTCATCAGATGCTCATGCTCAAATAAATTGGTTAGTCTCTAAGGTGCCACAAGTACTCCTTTTCTTTTTGCGAATACAGACTAACAGGGCTGTTCCTCTGAAACTTGCAATAGACACTGACTCTCCCTCAGTCTGTGCCAGCCTGCAGCAGCTGATAATTTTCTCCCTTCCTTTCTTCAGGGCAGATCTTTTAACTGTTCAGGGTCTTTGTGATTTCCAGATTCTCAGCTTTTGCAAAACAGCTGTGTAAACAAGGTTGGGGCTGAGGAGTCACCTCTTCACAGCTATTAACCTGGCTATTGTGTTTGAGTGTTTGTTGGGATGCTTCTTAGCTGCCATTCTGTTGCTTTTCCTGCTTGATTCCCCTGACAGGCTTATTTGAGCTAACTCCAAAGCAAGTAAGCCATCAGCAACAATCACACAGAGGTATGCATCATGGTCATAAAAATATTTCCCAGTTCTCTGCACCTGAAATTTGATGATGAAAACATTTTCTTTGTTTTTGATTCAACTTTGTTCACATCCCACGTTTCACTTTGAATTCCAAGTACTAAATTGACCCAAACTATTTTAAAGTGGAACAGTCTCAACTGCACATCCAACATCCTTGCACATCCAACTGTTCAATTCAAACCATAAAATTATTCAAAATTAACCTTGCTTGAAGTTCAAACTGCAACTATATCCCTTCAGTGGTTTGCTTAAATCTTTTATATGTGATTTTTAAAAATTTTTCCCATGGTATTAAACTCTGAAAATTACTAATACTTTCTGTCATGTTAGTTCTTGTGCAACAATAGTTTCAATAATGAAGAGAACCTCCTAACCTTTTTAGGACAAGAAGCAATATACTGTGGTAGAACATCCCACACAGACATCTCAAAACACTTCACAAATCAGAACAAATTATGCAAAGATCAAATCAAACTATATCTTTAACTTGGTTTTAAATGCTTGCAAGGACTAATAGTATCTAAACATCATAAAAATAGGAGTATCGCTTGCAATAGATCTTTCTTCTTTTTGATAAAAGAAAAGGAGGACTTGTGGCACCTTAGAGACTAACAAATTTATTTGAGCATAAGCTTTCGTGAGCTACTGCTCTCTTCATCGGATGCATTTATGGACAACAGGCACTTGGAACTAGAACAAACACTGTCCCGAGAGAGAGGCTATACTGTGGCTGACATTAAAATATGCCTGTACAAGGTGGTTAGTTTTATGACTAACACATTGTACTGGGACTCAAAAGATCTAAAATATATTTTTAGCTCTACAACAGACTTCCTGTATGATCTTTGGCAAGTCACTTAATCTCATCCTCAAAGGTACTTATGGTCCTAACTTCCACTGAAATCTATGCGCCCCTTTCAGGATCTGGACCCCCTATGCCTTATCTCAGGTTTTCCATCTGTAAAATGGGGGATCATAATATTTCCTGCCTCACAGGAGTGTTGTGAAGCTAAAGAAGATCATATTTTAACTGTAAAGCACCTTGAGATCTTTCAATGGAAAGCATGATAGGAGTATTACTATTTATGTAAAATATCAACTTTTAACAACTGTTACTGGAAAGCAGTATCTTAGATAACAAATTTCAG
The DNA here is from genome assembly GCF_965140235.1 of Caretta caretta. Taxonomy (NCBI): domain Eukaryota; kingdom Metazoa; phylum Chordata; order Testudines; family Cheloniidae; genus Caretta; species Caretta caretta. Next base: position 237,980,550 of record NC_134206.1, on the reverse strand, counting down.
AGTAGCAGCCGTGTTAGTCTGTATCCGCAAAAAGAACAGGAGTACTTGTGGCACCTTAGAGACTAACAAATTTACTTGTTATTAGATAGCAAAGTTTTTTTCATGTTCTCATAGTAAACAGAGCTGGTGATGACACCTGGAGTTAAGGTTGCCCTATATTTCCCATTTTGAGAAGAGCCTGTTTTCAGTTTCTTAAAAATTTACCAAAATTTAACTGTTTGGGTATCTTCCTTTGGCTGGATATTTTATATGTGGGGGGGGGGGGCATAGGGGAAGAGGGATTCAGGCAATAACAGTTCAGCTCTTTCTGAGAAAAAGATTAGGGGAACATATGGGTTGCGTTTTGTGGTGTGGTGTTTTGTGGGGGGGTTTCTCCCATGTTAAAAAAATTCTTATAACCATTTAGTTGACAAGCTCTAGTACCTCCATGCTTTGGAACAGTATTTTAAATTTGACTGAGGGTTTGTCATGGATGTGCCTATTGCTGTCCATGTGAAAATCTGCCCAAATTTAGCAGGAGTTATAAGCTTTTGAAAATCTCAGTTTGCACATTCTTTTTAGACACTTGTTTAGAGTTTGGCAACTACATTCTCCAAAGATTTCTGCTCTGACTATGCTGCAGTCTGATACAGGAACTGATCAGGACTTTCTGTACAATTTTTCCTCTTGCTACTGCTGTTGAGCCAGGCACAGTAATTGAAAGGAGGGAGACTGTATAACCTCTGTTCTCAATGTTCTTACTGCCAAGACCCAGGCAGTGTGAACAAGTAGGAAGCAGCCAGAGTAGAATACAGAAGGGTAAGGAACTGAGGGTGCAGTGAACAGTGGGAATTAGATTGGAACAAGGAGATTGGAAGAGGAACTAAGGGTTATGGGGAAAGAGAGGGATCGGAGACTCAGGGCTAGGAGGAGACTGGGATAGGAGCCTGGGTGGCTAGGGGGGACTAGGACAAGGAGACAGGAAGAGGGGGAATGGGACTGGGATGAGGACAGGCTGGCTGGGCCAGGGCAGGAGGGGGTCAGGGTTCAGGGGAACAGGAGCAGAAGGATCTGTAACCACAAGAGCACATTCCATTTAAAACTTGGACTAGAACAATTCCTTTGCTGTCAGCAAAAACCTGCAAAACCCACTGGCAAAATATGGGCAGTATGTAAAGCACACTAGGGAACATTCAGCGTACAGCAGCATGGTCCATGAGGACAGTAATTGCTTGTCATGCTGGAGCGCTGTAGATTTACACCCCAGTTTGCCACGCACTAATTGTTCATCTGCACAAGCCCTAAGGCTGAAAAGTCAAGCCCTCAAAAGTTAGAAAATACAAAAATTAATGTTGCCCGTGAAACTTTAATTTGCTTCCTCTTCCTTGTGCCTGTGCATTAAGATATCATCTTTAACTACATGATCACATACTATTTTTTCCACAGGACTCCTTCATTTTTTGCTTCTTTCCATTGGAGGGAAATGATTTTTAAATAGCAAAAGAAATCATTCATTCTTTTAACGTAAAAATTTGGTGAAAGTGAAAGACTACCAGTTTTCCAGTGTGTGGGGAAGGGGAAGGATTTCTCCACAGCTAAACCAGGTTGAGGCTGAGCAGAAGCTACATCTGTGGAAAGTCAAAAAGTAGAAGGTACAATTTAGTACCACTCTCTTCAGCTGTAAACTATCAGTGCCGATTTGCTAGGCATAAATACTCATCTTATACTTTTGCAAAATGCTCTCGTTTTGCTTTTGCATGAGTTTCTGCAAACTCAGTTGATCATAATTTAACTATATTGCTATATATATAACCAACAGCTTGTCTACACTTGCGATTTGTTAAGAATATTTAAAAGACCCACTAACCAAGCATACCTAAATTTATTGTCTAAAGACAAAGCAGTACAATACAGGAACAAAAGAGTTAATGTTACCAATCCTCCTGGGAAGCAGTTCAAACAGCATTCAGTTTACCTTACTTAGAAGGTGTGCTCCAAAATATGCATTCAAAACCAACCATATTTATAGCATGCAATATGTCACCCAAGACTAAAATGTACCTGTTTGCTTTTTATCTTGTTTTTATGGTACCATGGTGTACCTTTCCTTATCTCTGTTTTGGATACTACATTCCAAACCAGTTGCCCATGAGGGTACCTCCCAATCTTGTACGAGGCAGAATATTCATGTATCTTTTCTTTGACAGGTTTCATATTTTTCCGTGCCAGAGATGCCATTTGCTTTGCAAAGTGTTATGGGATATTTAGCAAAGGGTGAACAAAATTGTAGGAAAAGCATAATACATTCAGTTAACATAACTTCCCAACACTTATATATATAATATATTAATACTGTGCAAATTGTGTGTGTGTGTGTGTGTGTGTGTGTGTGTGTGTAACATTTTCATGTTGGCTAACTATTAAACTTTCTGGAATCAAAGTGGACCAGGATTAATCTTCAGTTCCTGGTTGGCACATGCTTTCAGCTCCTCCGCACCTGGATGCTTGTTCCCAATTTCAAGAAGAAGAACTAAGTTCCAGGAAATAAACTGTATTCCCATTTAAGTCAAAGGCCCCTGTTTCTGCAGAATACCCTGCTCATTCCTCAGAAAGACTCTTTACAAAACATTCAGAAATTCACAAGATGCCCTGTAAATTTCAATGCCCGGAAGGAAAACTACAGTTTAAGGCCTTAGGCTTGCAGTAGGGCCTGCTAGTATGAACCCTTGCACTAGTGACTAGCAGATCTGCTTACGAGATCAGCACCTAACTGTGAAGAGGCTACTTTCATGTTACTGTGGCTGCAGTTTTAGTTAAACCAGAAAAATTCACGTTTCATCTGGTAGTTAAAATCAAAAGCACATTGAGAATGAAATGTTTAATCAATGATTGAGAAGTTTTGTATATATTGTGTGCAGTGTTATCTGCATGAGTATTTATAAAAATAAATAAATAAAATGTCCCCATCTCCTTCTTGAATTTACTCCTTTCATTACTTCTCCAGGAAGACAAAAGCTTTCTAGTTACTAGGGATATAATTTCTGAAAAAAATTCAGGGTAGAGGGGCACGAATGAGATCTTTAATCTTCTGATTTAAACAGGTTTTAGAGCAAAAGGAGGCCATCACTCTTCCTCCTATGCTTGTTATTAATTCCAAATCTGCACATCTGAGCAAAATTAAGAAATATATATAGCTTATGCAGAGCACATTAAACACTGTGTAGGAGCCAGTGCAGGATAGCACACTCCCCAGGAGACACTGGAAGAAATTATGCCTTAGGGTAGAGTCACACTTACTGCTGCTCAATGCAGAGAGCTGGAGCATACTCTATCCATTAGGCATGAACATGTTATTTCCCTGGTGCACCAGCCCCACTCTGCAGGCTGGCGAGCAGGGGGAGGCAGGAACATGACTAGCTCCTATTTAACCGAAACAACTTCTAAGACTATTGCTCCCCAGAGAGAGCAAAGAGTCCCTTCTCATAGGAAGTGCTAAGGTAGTTGGCTGCAGTGTAGTGCTTTGTAATTAAGTAGAGAATTCATATGTGCCTGAACAAGGCCCTGTCACAATCCAGCCCTGAGAATTTAAGGTAATCACAACTCGTAACTAACTATCGACAGTTCTATGCTACCTTTACAGCCTGAAAACATGTTAACTGATTTTATTTGTTCTTTCTGTATTGAGGATCACTTGAGGTTTTGGTTGATTGGTTGTTCCAACAGAGTCCTTACTACTGTTTCTACATAATGTAAGGCAGATGTTTGTAACAGTGTGACTGACAGCCATAATTAATTCTCATGTTCCCTCTGGGCTAAAATATTGAAATTAAGTTCACTCATTCGCTGTGGGCCACAGAATACAGGTTGCAGGAGTGGGCTATTACATATGTGAACTTTGGTCACTGAAAGGTCATCACGATATTTTTGTAAAGGGCTTGTAACAATCCCAATGTAATTTTGAACTACAGTCTTGAAATTTGGTACACTCATTCACTGTGGGACACAGTTAGGTGAAAGAGGGAATCCCAGTGTTGACCTTTCCATCAGATGTCACCCCAAATCTCTCTTTCTGGATTTAATCATTCAAGTGCCCCTTTGAGCTACAACCTTCAAAATGTGGAACACTCATTCATTATGGACTGCTGCTTACAAAATAGTAATAATAAATTGAATTTTCCCTTAGGTCACCAAATGGTCAGTCTAACAGTTTATTAATTTCTTCCATGGAGCATTCATGTTTGGTATTAGGCCTTCAATTTAGAGAAATTAGGGATATTTTAGGGGATCAGTTGAATTTAGCAAATTTTAACCAAGAACATTGTTGAAGGTGAGTAAGCTTTGCAAAGGGTAGACTGCTGTCAACTAGCAGTTTTGTATTTTCTCTGGCCAAATTGCCTTTCTGGATTTCACAGTTATACAAAAGCTGGGTGAAACTCAGAAGTTTTGTTTTGCAAGTGTTGAAAGTGAGAACTTTTTCTTTGCTTTTGACCCACAGTAGTTTATGTCCCTGAGCTTCACTTTGAGTTCCAAGTTCAAAAGAAACCAAAATGTTTTCAAAGTGAAACAATCAAAACTAGTTATGTTTGAATTGTTTGACTAAAATCACAAAAGTACTCAGAATCATCCCTTTTTAAATGATAGAACTGCATTTATGATCCACCAGTTAATCACTGAAATTTTGGTTATGTGAAAAGCTTTATCTTTTCCCCTCCCTCCATTGAGTGATCATCAGATGTTGTCAGACTGCTGTTTGTGATGCATTCCACGTCTGAGCCTGGTTTGTTGTGATAAGTTAGCAGGAAAAACTCAGGTTTCAGAGTAGCAGCCATGTTAGTCTGTATCCGCAAAAAGACAAGGAGGACTTGTGGCACCTTAGAGACTAACAAATTTATTTGAGCATAAGGTTTTGTGAGCTACAGCTCACTTCATCGGATGCATGCAGTGGAAAATACAGTGTGGAGATTTATATACACAGAGAACATGAAACAATGGGTGTTACCATACACACTGTAACAAGAGTGATCAGGTAAGGTGAGCTATTACCAGTAGGAGAGCGGGGGGGGGGGGACGGGGGGGGGGAGGGGGACCTTTTGTAGTGATAATCAAGGTGGGCCTTTTCCAGCAGTTGACAAGAACGTGTGAGGAACAGTGGGGGGAGGGGGGCGAATAAACATGGGGAAATAGTTTTACTTTGTGTAATGTTAGTCTGTATCCGCAAAAAGAAAAGGAGTACTAGTCATTACACAAAGTAAAGCTATTTCCCCATGTTTATCCCCCACCCCCCACTGTTCCTCACACGTTCTTGTCAACTGCTGGAAATGGCCCACCTTGATTATCAAAAGGTACCCCTCCCCCCTCCCCCACCCCCGCTCTCCTGCTGGTAATAGCTCACCTTACTCATCACTCTTGTTACAGTATGTATGATAACATCCATTGTTTCATGTTCTCTGTGTATATAAGTCTCCCCACTGTATTTTCCACTGCATGCATCCGATGAAGTGAGCTATAGCTCACGAAAGCTTATGCTCAAATAAATTGGTTAGTCTCGAAGGTGCCACAAGTACTCCTTTTCTTTTTGAGGAAAAACTCACATGTTGGAAGTCATATTTTTTGTTTCTCCTGTATCCCTGACTAGTTGAGCATAAGTCACATGATCAGAAGGACCAGACCAACTCAACAGAAGCTATTGTCATATGTTATTTCAGAGGTAAGTTGAATTTCTGTTGAGCTACCTGATCCAGCTGGGAAAATACAGGGGAAAAATTTCTTCTAATTATACTCCCTGTGTCCGTCTGACTCTGGCAGACAATGTCCTTGTACATTTATTGTTGTCTGTAATATATTTGGAAACTATCTTAGACCTGATATAAGTTTATCTTGATTTTACAGGAGTAAACTTATTAGTTTCACTGACTGAGTTCTCTGTATCAGCCTGAGGCCTATAGCATCTTGTTATTGAACAAAGGCATTCAGACTGTCTTCTTCTCTAGCTCCCCAATTTGTGGGATGTTATCTTAGCATTTTTGTTATTGAATTGTCTCCCTGTTTTACACCAGGAATTCTCCCTCAGATCTGAATTGTGTTGTGTCCCAGGAATGAAGAGTAGTATATAAGTATGTTAAAGAGAGATTGTGGGGAGGGTTTGGGGCAGAACACATTTTAACAGCTATCTTGTCAGTTCCCATATCAGGTCTGTCTCTTTCACATTTCTTGATCTTTTTATGTAGCTGAACAGAAGTTGTATTTGGCAGCTACTTCATATATAAAAAAATCATCTTACCATTAGTGGGAGAGAGTGATCCTATTTATCCTTCATTAACAAACAGAGGCTGTATATAGAAAAGCTTTTTGCTCTGCAGTAGTTGTAGTATAAGAATGTGTGTATTCTTAGAACTAAAATTGCATCTAGGTAGCGATAAGTGTCTCAGAGAGACAGGAAATTTTGTGTTATGGTTAAATGAGTGTGCTGGATAATACTTTTCCACTTCCTGACCATTGTGTGTTGGCCCAGTATTTATGTTTTACTGATGTTAATACTGCATATGTTGAAAATTGTCAATGGAAAGTGTAGATTCTGGATAGCTCTATATTTGCAATCACAAAAATAATGTTGTGCCATATAGTTATCGGGTATCATTATTTATTATGATATATGAGTAAAGTGTCTGGTGCTTAACAGAGCTTGATGGCTAAAGATAAATATCTTGACTCTTTATGGGGGTTTTTAAAGTCATTGGCAGTTAGTTTTTGCCAAAGTTGGGAGAATGCAACTGGCAACATCACCTGTATAATAAATATCTGCATGACTAAAAAATTCACTGCTCATTTGTTACCAATATAGGTTGATTTGTTATTTTTAAAAGCCAGTGTTTTTACTTGGTTTTTGGTTTTTTATAAGACTCTGACTCGTTTTGTACTGCTGGAAACTCAAGAAATCTATATACTCTGTCTCCAAAACTGTGCTCACTTCTGTTGATGTTGTTTCCTGCATTTAGCCGTATGGAGTGGAAATCTACCAACTGCATGAAAAAACTTGTACAGATACAGAAAGACATCATCTTCCTTTCCAAATGCAAACAGATGGACATCGTACCAAAAGGACTGAAGGTAAAAAATCCATTACAATCTACATACCACACAGACTATGCTGACAGCTTGTGCCACACGCTCTCAAAGAAACTGCGGAACCACCTGATCAACATCCTCTACAGCAAACAGGGAAAGATAAAGAATGAGCTCTCAAAAATGGATACTCTCATAAAACACCAACCTTCCACACAAACTTCTCGTGGCTGGACTTTACTAAGACTAGACAAGCCATTTACAACACACACTTTGCTTCTCTACAAAAGAAAAAGGACACTAAACTTTCTAAACTACTACATGCCACAAGGGGCCACAGCAATGGTTCCCTCAACCACCCAGCAATATTGTTAACCTATCCAACTATACTCTTAGCCCAGCAGAAGCAGCTGTCCTATCTCGGGGCCTCTCCTTCTGCCCCTCCACCCCCACGAACATGATACAGTTCTGTGATGCCCTAGAATCCTATTTTCGACATCTCCGACTCAAGGAATATTTCCAACATACCTCTGAACAACTTACTAATCCACAGAGACCTCCCTACCAACACTACAAAAAGAAGGATTCTAGGTGGACTCCTCCTGAAGGTCGAGACAGCAGACTGGACTTCTACATAGAGTGCTTCCGCTGACTTGCACGGGCTGAAATTGTGAAAAAGCAGCATCACTTGCCCCATAACCTCAGCCGTGCGGAACACAATGCCATCCACAGCCTCAGAAACAACTCTGACATCATAATCAGAAAGGCTGACAAAGGAGGTGCTGTTGTCATCATGAATAGGTCGGAATATGAACAAGAGGCTGCTCGGCAGCTCTCCAACACCACTTTCTACAAGCCATTACCCTCTGATCCCACTGAGAGTTACCAAAAGAAACTACAGCATTTGCTCAAGAAACTGCCTGAAAAAGCACAAGATCAAATCTGCACAGACACACCCCTGGAACCCCGACCGGGGATATTCTATCTACTACCCAAGATCCATAAACCTGGAAATCCTGGACGCCCCATCATCTCAGGCATCGGCACCCTGACAGCAGGATTGACTGGCTATGTAGACTCCCTCTTCAGGCCCTATGCTACCAGCACTCCCAGCTACCTTCGAGACACCACTGACTTCCTGAGGAAACTACAGTCCATCGGTGATCTTCGTGATGACACCATCCTGGCCAGTATGGATGTAGAAGCCCTCTACACCAACATTCCACACAAAGATGGACTACAAGCCGTCAGGAACACTATCCCCGATAATGTCACAGCTAACCTGGTGGCTGAATTTGTGACTTTGTCCTTATCCATAACTATTTTACATTTGGGGACAATGTATACTTTCAAATCAGCGGCACTGCTATGGGTACCCGCATGGCCCCACAGTTTGCCAACATTTTTATGGCTGACTTAGAACAACGCTTCCTCAGCTCTCGTCCCCTAACGCCCCTACTCTACTTGCGCTATATTGATGACATCTTCATCATCTGGACCCATGGAAAAGAAGCCTGTGAGGAATTCCACCATGATTTCAACAATTTCCATCCCACATAAACCTCAGCCTGGTCCAGTCCACACAAGAGATCCACTTCCTGGACACAACAGTACTAATAAAAGATGGTCACATAAACACCACCCTATACCGGAAACCTACTGACCGCTATTCCTACCTACATGCCTCCAGCTTTCACCCTGACCACACCACACGATCCATCATCTACAGCCAAGCTCTGCTATACAACCGCATTTGCTCCAACCCCTCAGACAGAGACAAACACCTACAAGATCTCTATCAAGCATTCTTACAACTACAATACCCACCTGCGGAAGTGAAGAAACAGATTGATAGAGCCAGAAGAGTTCCCAGAAGTCATCTACTACAGGACAAGCCTAACAAAGAAAATAACAGAACGCCACTAGCCGTCACCTTCAGCCCCCAACTAAAACCCCTCCAACGCATTATTAAGGATCTACAACCTATCCTGAAGGATGACCCAACACTCTCACAAATCTTGGGAGACAGGCCAGTCCTTGCCTACAGACAGGCCCCCAACCTGAAGCAAATACTCACCAGCAACCACATACCACACAACAGAACCACTAACCCAGGAACCTATCCTTGCAACAAAGCCCGTTGCCAACTGTGCCCACATATCTATTCAGGGGACACCATCACAGGGCCTAATAACATCAGCCACACTATCAGAGGCTCGTTCACCTGCACATCCACCAATGTGATATATGCCATCATGTGCCAGCAATGCCCCTCTGCCATGTACATTGGTCAAACTGGACAGTCTCTACGTAAAAGGATAATGGACACAAATCAGATGTCAAGAATTATAACATTCATAAACCAGTCGGAGATCACTTCAATCTCTCTGGTCACGCGATTACAGACATGAAAGTTGCAATATTACAACAAAAAAACTTCAAAACCAGACTCCAGCGAGAGACTGTTGAATTGGAATTCATTTGCAAATTGGATACAATTAACTTAGGCTTGAATAGAGACTGAGAGTGGCTAAGTCATTATGCAAGGTAACCTATTTCCTCTTGTTTTTTCCTACCTCCCTCCCCCCGATGTTCTTGTTAAACCCTGGATTTGTGCTGGAAATGGCCCAACTTGATTATCATACACATTGTAAGGAGAGTGATCACTTTAGATAAGCTATTACCAGCAGGAAAGTGGGGTGGGGGGAGAGAAAACCTTTTGTAGTGGTAAACACCCATTTTTTCATGCTTTGTGTGTATAAAAAGATCTTCTATACTTTCCACAGTATGCATCCGATGAACTGAGCTGTAGCTTACGAAAGCTTACGCTCAAATAAATTGGTTAGTCTCTAAGGTGCCACAAGTACTCCTTTTCTTTTTGCGAATACAGACTAACACGGCTGTTACTCTGAAACCTGTCCCTTATTTTTGGTCATCAAAATCATCAGCCATCATTCAGATAAAATTTTCAAAAGTTTGGTTATCCCATTTTTTGGATGCTAAACCCTAAACAACAATAGCTTCCAGTGACTTCAGTTTGAGTTGTGGGAGAACTGGTCAGATTCTGCTATTAGCTATACTTTTATAAATCCGGAATAACTTCATTGACTTCAGCAGAGTGAATGAGATCAGAATCCAGCCTTAAGCCAAACACACAAAGTTAAACAGGTTACATTAGGTGTATTGTATTACATTAGAAAACAGAGGGTGGCGGGGGGAAGGTAAAAAATGGTTCCTCACTCTTCGCTCCCTGACAACACTGCAGTATTTGTCATAGCAATATATATAGCTATAAATGCACAGTAAATACCAAAAATGCTAGTAATTTATATCCATGGGGTTTCACTTTGACTTGCCTACCAATTGCTACAACTGAGTTCTATTTTTTTTTTTTTTTGGTCTGTTTGGTTGGCTGAAGCTCCTTACAGCTGAGAGATCCCTCAGCCTTATGTCACCTGTTGAAATCTCAGGGATGATTCAACACATTCCATGCATGACACAAATTATTCATTTTCAGTAGGTCTGACTGTGAAGGCTATAATAATATTTATCAGTTCAGTCACATCTAAAAACACTCTCAGACCTTGATTTAAACTACATTCTGTTTCAGAGATGGTCACACTTCAGTAGTAGGGGAGTATTGCTTCAATGGGGCCTGATCCTGGCAGAACTGAGCGACCTCAACTCTCACTAGAGTTGAGGGTGGTCAGCACTGTGACACTGCACCCTGTATTCTTCACGGTGATGTTATTATGATATGATTATAACATAGTTATGATGTATTTTATGCAAGATAAGTCATGTGAGATGTCATTGGAAAGGTTATGATTTGTATGCATGGATCATTTTTGTATCCAAAGTTATGAATATTGACCATGTATTTATTTCACATATAGCTATTCCTGGGCAACACCTACTAGACAAAAGGCTCTCAGTCTAGATGGCTAGCTGGGAAGGGCCCATTCAAATTAATGAGCCATTAGAGAGAAAAATAGGCCTTAGGAGAGCCTGGGGGGCCTTCCTGAGGACGCTACAGGCGGCCTCCAAGTAATGGCTGCTCTGACCCTACAGGGACGGGTCACCTGGTGCTGGACTCCTTCTTGGGATGTATTTGAAACAAAGGGTTCCTTCCATATCCAGAAGCTGTATAAGGCAGGGGAGTGACATCATTGTGGTTCTTCACTGACTCCCCTACCCAAGAAGACTCCTGGAAACACCTAAGGAAAAAAGACTGAACTGGAGGAAGTGCTGGACCCAGGCTAAAGGGAAATTTAGCCTGTGAATGGAACACCTGGGAATTCCAAGCTGTAAGCAAGTGCAGCTTGCCCCTTAATTATCTGCAGCTTGCTTGTATCATCACTTAAGGTGAAAATTTGCTATTCATATCCAATCTATGTGGTATATTAAGGTTAGTTTGAATTATTTTGTTTATTTGCTGGGTAATCTGCTTTGATCTGTTTGCTATCCCTTATAATCACTTAAAATCTATCTTTTGTAGTTAATAAACTTGGTTTTGCTTTATCTACAACCAGTGTGTGGGAGTGCTCAGTGGGGGTTAAGTGATTAGGTGGGAGTGCAGGGCTTTTTTTTAAAATTCTGAGACACGGAGAGATTTTGTTCTGCAGTGTTTTCCAACTTGACTCATTGTTTTATGTGAGTGGGGTTTGCTTCTGTTTTCTTTTTTATTGTTATGAACTGTGTTTCTGATGATGGCAGAGCACCTGAAGCCTGAGAATAGGCTTGTTTTATTTTGTTTTAGTTTAAGTACCTAGAAGTAAATAATTCCCAATTATGGAATTCCCTTCACTCTAAATAGCTGAGTCTTTATGATTTACTTAATAACTATGACTATTTCTCAATAACCATACAGCATTCAAATACCTATATTTTATCTGAGGGCCATTAAAATCAACTCAAAGCAAAGGGATTCGTATACTCTTTTTTCTGTGCTGTGATGAAGTGCTGTGCTCCATACAACCAAAACAAACTTTGCTGCTTTAACTTCCAACTCCCTCTCACCAGTGGTTTTTCAACCAGAGGTACGCATACCCCTTGGGGTACGCAGAGGTCTTCCGGGGGATACATCAACTCATCTAGATATTTACCTAGTGTTACAACAGGCTACATAAAAAGCACCAGCAAATTCAGTACAAACTAACATTTCATATAGACAAAATGAGAAAGTAAGTAATTTTTCAGTAACAGTGTGCTGTGACACTTTTGTATTTTTATGTCTGATTTTGTAAGCAAGTAGTTTTTAAGTGAGGTGAAAGTAGGGGTACACAAGACACATCTATCTGACTCTTGAAAGGGGTACAGGAGTCTGGAAAGGTTGAAAACCACTGCTCTAAAGCCTTTCACTCTGCCTAGCACTAGATACTGTTGCACCGCAGCTGAGTTGTGGCCAATTTTGGCACTTTGCAGCAAGTAATTTTCCATTCTTGGAGAGAAATTGAGTCAGGTTACCATGTGATTTGTTTGCTTATACAATGTACAAGGTCTTATCTACACTCTATAAATGAGCCATGTTACTCCCCAACAAAGATAAACCCAACAGCACGCAGGCAACTTGATAAATCCCAGCTCAGTCACCACGAACCATCACCAGGAACAGCTGCCCTTATACTCTTCAAACACCATGGAACCTTCCTTTCCTGGATGCCCTCTCACTCACCAGTCAAGAACGGAAGAGCAGCAGCAGATTCACCATACTGCCCCTGCTGACCTATTATCACTCAGTGGATTCATTGCAATGTTAAATACTATTTAATTACAAACCTTCTCTTAGCTGCAGGAGGGGTCTTCCCCCCAGGGAATCAATAAGGGGAAAGTCTTGTGATTCAGACAACTTAGAATGGCATTCATGAGATCTGAGTTCAATTCCTTGCTCCATCACAGACTTCCTATGTGACCTGAGGAAAAATTGCTCAGTCTCCCTGTGCCTGAGCTTCCTATCTGTAAAATAGGGGTATTTTTATTTATTTAGAAATATTCTCTTTCTTTCTCCCTTTGTAGGTCTTGTTTATTTAGATGGTAAGCTCTTTGGGAAAAAAGAAAAGGAGTACTTGTGGCACCTTAGAGACTAACCAATTTATTTGAGCATGAGCTTTGTGAGCTGTAGCTCACGAAAGCTCATGCTCAAATAAATTGGTTAGTCTCTAAGGTGCCACAAGTACTCCTTTTCTTTTTGCGAATACAGACTAACACGGCTGTTCCTCTGAAACCTCTTTGGAAAAGGAACTCTCCCTTACTATGCGTATGTACAGCACACAAGCGGAAAGGGGTCACAATCTCAGCGGGGACATCTAGGCATTTACTCATACAAACAATTCATAAAAAAGGGTCAGGAAGAGCAGGAGGAGATATTGAGAAGGCTGGGGTTAGGTTGGTGACAAGGTGGGGAAACTGTCAGAGGCTGAGGAAGCTATCTTTGTTGTGGCATAAAGACGGGGATTTCTGGAAGCTGTAGTCATTCAGAGAAAAGGGATTTATAGCAGCTAGTTTTACCAAAGGGATTAGAGGAGGAGGAGCCTATTTCAGTTTAATCTTAACTCTCTGTTATAATATACTGGTAATCATCACACCTTGGGTTAGTGAACTTTTTGGATATCAGCATTGAATTTTATTTAGCTGAGGCTATGGTTAGCAACTCAAACTCAGGTTATTATTTAGGTATATTGTAGTTATAATCCTAAAACAGGAATGATTTTAGCATTGCTCTTTTGTTTCATGCACTCAGACCATCCACTTTGTGTCACTACTTTATTTCCTATTGTAAGTGCTGACATCTGGAGTGTGTAGATCACCAGCAAGGCTAGTTTTAAAACTTAGACAGACTGCTTTGCAGCACAATGCAAAGATGCCAGAAAACACACCCTCACATCTTGGGGAAATATATAAAAAGCTAGAAACCAACTTAGGATGTGATTCACTTCAATGGCGGATAAGAGTGCTCAGTACAAGCAGTTCTGTTTTGTTTATTTTTAAATTTTGGTCCTGATTCTGCTACCTTTGTCACACTGAATAGAGCCTTACTCAGCAAATAGTCCCACTGAAATATGACTATCCATGCATGGAGCAAGGTATGACCCAGGGTGGGTAAGGGTGGAAGAATGTAGACATTTATTAATTGATATGGTACCAAAGGCAAAAAAAAAAAAAAGTTAAATAAACTAGTACCAGTAGGCAACGCTTGAAAAAAACCAAAGCTAAATAGGCTCAAAACCCCGCAAAAATCTAGAAAGAAAGAAGCTGTTCAAACTGGGGGAGAAATTGGCTAGGGAGGAACTAACCCAAATAGGCACAGAGCCTAGATGACAGCAACTGAGGGACTCTTGTGACAAGGCTAATTCTTAATCACAATCAATACTGGCAGATGCTTAGGCCCTGTATTCCGTGCCAACTCTGCAATTTACAGGCTAGACCTGCCTCCCTCTCTGGTCCCGGGACAAGAGCGGAAGGCAACTCATGGCCAGATTCCCCCTCTTCTGGAAACTTGAGGTTCTGCTTTTACATGGTGCCGTGTAAATCATTGTCTACTCTAGCGAACATACTAGGGCAAGTTGTTCCCTACTTTTAAAGCTTACAGGTTTAAAATGGACAGTGGAATTTTACATCCTGCCACCACCACCCAAATAAAAAAAAAGTCATTTTTGAAAATTATTTCTTACCAACAAATTTACTTCCAATAGTTTGTAGTAGTCAAGCAACCAAAAGTTATGAAAATAAATAGCATTTAATATTTATTGCTTTGGCCATTAAGTAAAATATTGTCATTGCAACCATAATTTTAGAAGACAATTTATCAAAACCCTAATAGATTTTTCATGTGTGTTTTATGTCTTCCAGCTTTGGGAAGTGCAGTTTGACAGCAAAAATATTTGGCTTCAGATTCTCACAAAAACTTCCTTTCAACAGGGAATGGCATAAAAACTGTAAGTAAAATATTTTAATTAGAGATATGTGCGTTATAAAAGAATCTAACTATACTACTAGCATAAGTACTTTGTAAACACCCTCAAATACCCTTAATTCAGACTGGGTTGGTTTTCTCAGTTTTTCTGCTGTCCAGCCCTAAATTCATGAGGTGTAAATTAAAAAGACTCAGCAATTATCTGCAGCTGCATCATAACATCTAATTTTAACAGGTGTATAAAGACATAAGATTAAAATAATAATAATACACAGCATTTATATAGCACTTTACTTCTAGGAAGTGCTGTGCAAACATTAATTCATACAAACAACACCCTTGTGACAAAGGCAAATATATTACTATCCCTTTTCTGCAGATTTGAAAGCAGAAATAGAGAGAGAATAAAGCCAAATTTTTAAAACTTTGGGTGACCAACGTTATGCAGCCAAATAAGTGGCCCAATTTTCTGAGGTAATGAATATACACAGGTGTCCATTGACTTTAGTAGGAGTGGCGGGTGCTTAGCATCTTGGAAAATCAGATCACTTATTTTTGGTAGCTAAGTATGTATTTAAATGCCTCTCCACAGATACCCTCATTTGAAAATGTTCATTTAAGTGACTTGCCTAGCATGTAAGGCAGTATCAGGGATTTGGATTAGAACTCTGCAATTCTTTGCTTTTAGGCTTCTGTACAGTCTATTAGACAACATTACTCTCTCAAACAATTCTGAGGTGGACTTGCTGGATGTAATGTAGCAGTGTGAAAATAATTATAATTCTTACTTACTATATACTTTCACCTTTTCATCTGAGGATTTCAAAGTGCCTTACAAACATGAATTAATTCTCATTGGTCCATTACATCATAAGTAAGTATTATGATCCATATTTTACAGATAGCAAAACTGAGACAGAAAATGAAGTGATTTACCTCAAGTCACACAGTAATCCAATAGCAGAGGCAGGAATAGAACTAGAAGTTCTGACTATTAGTTCCTGCTTTTACTGTTAGAACACACTTAATTCTTTCACAACTGTAGCTCAAGCAAAACCAATGATGCTGACATAAAATAGTTTAGTCTGCTGAACACTGTAATACTTTAGTCTAATTCTGGTTGTTGCTAGGTGGTGTTTAGTGGCCTGTGATATGCTGAAGGTCAGACTGGATGATCTGATGATCCCTTCTGGCCTTGTATTGTATGGCTCTATGTTGGAATTGTGTGAGAGCCTGCTGGATATGAGCCCCAGGGGTAAGTAAAATAAGTCCAATAATTTGAAAAAACAGTCTACCATGGAATCTTTATACAGGATCCCTCCCAAAAATATTGCCCACTCTCTTACTGACGTGCCTACATGTTGTGCCAAAGCAGCTCTGAAGAAGTCAACACCCTCTGTCAATAAGCGAGGAGGAAAAACTGTACTGAGTCCATTTACAGAACTTCCTCGTTAACTGTACTGAAGTACTCTGTCCAGTTGAACGTCATTGTTGAGGTATAGTAGTGAGATATAAAATGAGAGAGAACAGAATTGATGGAACATAAATAGAACAACTAGGGAAAAGAGAGACAAAGGGAAACATTACACTGGGATGGTAGAGAAGAGACACAAAAGGAGGGCATATTCCTTGATATTTAGTGTTTGCATTTATCTCCCCCAACACACACTTCACAGAAGAACCACACCATGTTGCTTGGGACAAAGGCCTTGTATACATAAAGGGCTACGCAAATCTATGGCTCTACATAAGTTAAAAATACATCCAGTTTCCTCTCTAGACTACAAAACTGCAGCAAAACAGTCTGCATAAGCTTCAGTCAAACAAAACACTTGTTTAACTTTAAACACGAGTAGTCCTACTCACAGCAAGTCACGTACTTAAGTGATTTGCTGAACTGGTGCTGAAGCTGGGCATAAGTAGTGCTGAATCTGGTCTACAAGAATGCAGTCCCTTAGTTTTGATAGTCAGCACATTTTTATACAAATCTATCATGTAGAGCAGTTCACCTACCTCAAATACATGATTAGTGGTAAAAATACCATTTTCCCTTCATGACATTTTTACAATAGCATGAAACATTTTTTAAAAGTCATACTTGTTGAATGTCTGAAAAGATTTACCATTAAGTGCCAGATTTGTACGTGGGAAGTACAGAAGCATTCAGTATTGTTTCTATGTAATGCAACACAAAATTAAAATTAAACAGAATTGGTCAGAACCAGCAGAAAAGCAACAAGAATTTATAAATGTTGTATAGAGTCAGGAATAAAATGATCACCCTCTTCTTAATCACACAACAAGCCTGAATACAGAGGTGATAGTCCTTTGGTCCTAGAAAATAGGAAGAAACCAGTCTATTATGCAGTGACAATATAATAGTGAATTTATAATCCATATTAGAGATTATTTTTGTAATCCAGAGAACAAAATAACCCACTCCAGAGCTCTGGATAGGCTGAGAGTTCAGAGTATAAGCAACCAGGACAGCAGTGGTTTTGTAGGTTCTTCGTAGAAGTTTAATTATCACCTCAGCTACTGTCTTATTTCATTTGTAAAAAAAAGGGAACCCTATAGCCATAATGGAAAAATATAATTAGATACACATTTTCAGAATGGTACGTGGGCGTTTAGATGTGCTCTATTCACTGATTTGAGGGGCAGGTTTCACATCTAAAACCCAATGTACTACTTAGAAAAATGACCCTTTAGTGTTTAATATGGAGTGCAGTTTAAGCAGTAGTTAACAGGAACATTTATTAGGCTAAGGTATAGCCATTACTAACTGAATGAGCTTCTATACTATTGGCCTGATTACTCAACTTGTAATTCATGCAATGTTTCCATGTAAAGGTCAATATCTGATAGCATATACCACACGGTCACCACAATTATTTCCTATTCTAAGGGGATTAGGTACCTGGATAGGTAGATAGGGTGGATAGGAAACTGTGGTATGTGTTGGAAAATACTGATATCTTAATGGTAATTGGAGAAGTCAAAGTAAGTTTTAAAAAGGAAAATAATCACTGTTAAATAAAATAGAAAATAAGTTAAAGATAAGGAGGGAAGGCAGAGGCAATGTCAGAATTCAGATCAAAAGGGAAGCATAACAATTTTGAAGCCCTTCAGAGACTAATGAACAAATGCTCCTGAGAAAAATACTCTGTCAGAGAGTGTAGGGATCATAGACAGCAGCCTGTTAAAGTAACCACTGCTTCCAAGAAAACTACAATTATCATAGTAAATACTGATCCTTATTCGAACCTGGCTTTGTTAAGTTAGAATTTGGCTCAGGAGTCATGATGAATACTTCAGTGGGTCTTTGCAGCAGGAGTCCTGAAGAGCAATCAGATAAAAGTTATTCCCTCTCAGACCTTTCTGGGGCTGAGGAAAAACACCTGATCTTTAGTAGCTGACTCAATCAGGCCAGGAGACTTCATTACTTTAAAATAAGCCTATTTAAGGGTAATCATACAAGAAGGTCTCCAATTAGAAAGGGCTATAGAAGAAGATGGGAGGGAGATGCTGCCTAGTTCATTGTTGTAGGATGTGTATTAGGGAGACTACTATCTAGAATCCAAAAATGTGGTGATTATGCTATTTTCATTAGAGGCACTAGAAAAGTGACATACCAGTCCCAGGGAGGCGCTCTTTCTTTCACTCATTGTGTCTGTTCTCCTGTGCTGTCCCATGTTTTCCTCAAGTTGGGAGGAAAAAGTATATGTCCTCTTAATCCTTTCAAGTGGCATATCCAAGTATTATATAGGGCCATATAAATTATATAGAATAAGAAACACATATTTATTTTTATTTAGTTAATGTAAATACCCACCAAAGATAATCCCTGTGATTGATACTTGAACCAATTCTTTGCTGTTGCTGAGTTATAGATGGGGGGGAAAAATAGCTCCCCAGTTTTGTTCAAGACCTCAGCTATCTCCTATTCCTTGTTCTCCTTTCAGGCGTTGCTCTCCACTCTAATTTACTTTTAAAGATAAACATACTTATTATGTCCTAATCAGTGGTGACAGGCTACTTTGATTTCCAAATTCTGAACTAGACTTTAATAATTCAATGCCT
Organism: Caretta caretta; assembly: GCF_965140235.1. Taxonomy (NCBI): domain Eukaryota; kingdom Metazoa; phylum Chordata; order Testudines; family Cheloniidae; genus Caretta; species Caretta caretta. The sequence goes on along the minus strand of NC_134206.1, from coordinate 237,961,514 downwards.
AGTAAATTCTTTCAACACTGTTGGTGTTCATTTTCAGGGATGTTAGCTGTTCCACATCAGCTGTGGTCTTTGTTTAGGAACAATGATAATGCTGGTTATGAAACTCTTTATGATGGCTGATAAGCAGCTCAGGAATACAAAACTGAGCTTTACCAGGTGAGGCCACTGTCTTCTCTTCAGCTTCCAAAAGGCCAGTAAGCTCTGCCTGGGGCCAATTTCAGAGTGACAAGCAAAGTGTTCCTGGGTCACTTCACTGGGTGAGTAGTAGCAACCTAGCAGATGAATTAACACTCTACAGGATACTAAGTCTGACAGCTGCATGTTTTACCTTTTAGCTAGGAAGAGAAGGTGCCAGATCAGTAGTAGCTGGTATAAAAGATGTGGCTTGTGAGGCAGCTAAAGAGAGGGGCTGTCAGCACCTCAGGCAGTGTGATGGCTCGATTAACAGAGGACTAGTTTGTTTTCCCTACTGCAGATAATGGCAGTATGTCACAAAGTTTTTGTAACAAGGCTATCTTCCTACTGTTCAGTGTACACCCCAGAGAAAGGATGCACTCAATGTTGTATTTAAAGTATGGGTTGACTAAAGTTGCCTGTTCCAAAATCTTTTATAGCTATCCATTCTCTGCTAGCCTAACATTATTATTATCAATGGGCTCTTCAAATGGTCTCTTGCTACCATCAAAATAATTGCATAGAAATCTAATCAGAATGCCTCTGGGACTAGACTTTGCACTTACTGATGTTGTGTGTGACAATTTCAAAGATTTCCAGTAAGATGATTATTATGCTTATTTAGATTTCAGCTACTAGAAATGAACAATAATTTGCCAGTCTGATATTGTGTATATAATAGTCATTTCCAGCTTTATTTTTAAATGTATATATATTTTGCCTGTCCAGAATTTAAAAATATAATTCTAGGATTTTCAAGCATTGTTTATGGCCTAATAAATTGCATGGCCACTGTGACCTTTTTAGATATTTTTAGGCTTTTACTGGGTAGCTTCAGAGCTGATTAATATTGTATGCCAGAACTACTGTTTTTACAGACTATGAGGAGTCCTTGTGGCACCTTAGAGACTAACAAATATATTTGGGCATAAGCTTTTGTGGGCTAAAACCCACTTGATCAGATGCATGGAGCGAAAAATACAGTAAGCAGTATATATATATGAAAAGATGGGAGTTGCCTTATCTAATGAGGGGTCAGTGCTAACGAGGCCAATTCAATGAAGGTGGAAATGGCCTATTCTCAACAGCTGATTACTTTTGTAGGGCTAATGAGGCCAATGAAATCAAGGTGGACATCGCCCATTTCCAACAGTTGACAAGAAGGTGTGAGTATCAGCAGAGGGAAAATTACATTTTGTAGTGACCCAGCCACTCCCAGTCTTTATTCAGGCCTAATTTGATGGTGTCCAGTTTGCAAATTAATTCCAGTTCTGCAGTTTCTCATTGAAGTCTGGTGTTGAATTTTTTTTGTTGAAGAATTGTATGCATCTTAATTTTGTCACAGGATATAAAGGGACAGTTTCACAGAGAGATGAAACATGATGACATTTGCTATCCTTGATAGGTTTTGACTAAAAAAATTATTGCAAACTGGGAAAAAACAACAGTTTGTGCTGGAGTAATAGTAATGGCTATAAAATATTGGCTGCTTTGTAATCAGCATGGTGTACAAAATATTCTGCTCCCTATACTCCTTAACATTAGGCAAGAGCTACACCCATGTGCTCTGTAGAGTCTTGAAGATCCAGGTTTCTTTATATATAGGGCTCAATCTCCATTTAGCAGTTGGATCCAGTTTACATTAAGTGTAGAATCAACAGGGAACAATTGGTCCTCTTGAGAGGACCTCAAAAATAAGTTAATTTAGGGTGACCAGATGTCCCAATTCTATGGGGACAGTCCTGATATTCTGGGCTTTGTCTTATATTACTCTCTTCCCCCCCCCCCCCTTCCTGATTTTTCACACTTGCTGTCTGGTCACCCTAGGCCAGTGGTTCCCAAACTTGTTCCGCCACTTGTGCAGGGAAAGCCCCTGGCGGGCTGTGCCAGTTTGTTCACCTGCCACGTCTGCAGGTTTGGCCGATCGTGGCTCCCAGTGACGGCAGTTCGCTACTCCAGGCCAATGGGAGCTGCTGGAAGCGGAGGCCAGTACATCCCTTGGCGGAGGCGGCAGGTAAACAAACTGGTGCGGCCCGCCAGGGGCTTTCCCTGCACAAACAGCAGAACAAGTTGGGGAACCACTGCCCTAGGCTAACCAATAGTTAACCACTATAAATGAGAAAGCTTTCAGTTGCACACAGTTAATGGAGGGCTTCAAATACTCATTTTAGAGAAGAGAAATAGATTATATTTATATTTGACTTGTATTACAGTAGTGCCTAGAGAGACCAACTGAGATCAGCCCCCATTGTGGCAGTTGCTATACAAACACAATCTAAAACAGCCTCTGCCTACCTTATACTCAAAATAGACAAGATGGAAGAATGGAGGGAAAAAGAATATAGCAGATTAAGTGACACTGAAGGTCACAAAGAAAACCTAATGCAGAGTAAGGAATTGTTCCCAGATCTCTTGAGTCCTAGTCCAGTGCCTCAGCCACGTAACTATCCATCCTTTCTAGCAACACTGCCCCAAAGATTTTCTAGGGTACAGCATTTACTAGCTCTATGCACAGAGAATCAGGTTTCTTTTTCCTCCCTTTCATTTCTCTATCTAAAGAAAATATTTTGGGGTAGGTCTTAGGGAGTTGGAAATAACTAAGGGGCAGCATTCTGGGCTTGTTAATATTTCTTTGTTCAAGCCCTGAAGCCCCTAGAGAGCTCACTGTTGACACCTGTTGCTGAAAAGGGGTGAAGAGAGGCCCTGAGCTCCTTGAGGTCTTAAGACAGAAGTTCCATAGGGTAGGGAGCTCTCTGCAGGCATCTGCTGGAGAGCAAGAGGAAATAAATGAATGGGTCAAGCCTCATTTGCATTTCTGTTTTGTGAGACAAAGCAGGTGAGGTAATATCTTTTATTGCACCAATGTTTGCTGGTGAGAGTGACATGCATACAACAATGGAAGATATCAAATTTTTCTGTTTTGTGACAGTTTGAGATATTTTGGTAAAATTTGAGTTCAATTTTACATTTAGGGGTGATGAAACTTTATTATTTCTGTTGGGAAACTAAATGACCAGTGAACTGCGCTAAATGTGCCTGGGTTGAGGGGTCACCTTGACCAAACCACAGTCTGACACATTTGGATAAGAGAACCTAGATAAGGCGAGAGGGATTTTTACCTTCTGCTAGGAGTGCCTTTCTAGTGGCAAGGGCTCTGTTAGAGGTTTTGCACGTCATTAATTCCTCTCTAAAGATTTAGCACAGAGGTGAGGCAGCTTTGAGGTGGTGGATGGTACAGATGTGACTTTGAGGTCACAGACAGGATGGAGGCAGCACTAAGATGGTGAGGATTGAAGTTGCAGAGAACAGCAGCCTCGCTGAAGGAACTCTGGTGAGGCCTGCCCTACCCAGCATGAAAGTTATAATCACTTCAACTGGGGCTGGTGGAAGAGCCCCTCAAGCAGATGAGGCAGTACTTCCCTTAGAGGCTGGACATGGATTTGCCCAAATTTTGGATTCTGTCAACCCTGCATAACAAACTGAGTGGGGAGCAGGGAAGCGGCTAACACTAGAACACATTGCCTTTTGAGCCGCTCACAAACAAGAGAGGAGGACTGAGGTTAAGACTATTGCTGAGACAATCTGGGTGATGTGGGAGACTCACCTAATATTTCTGATTTTATTCATTGCTGGCTTTTCCCGTGTTTATTTTGTGTCACCTTCTTCTCTCCCCACCACTGCCTTAGAGCTGTCTTGGTTTTAAACCCTTGGACTCAGTGGTCGTGAGGTGGGAAGTATTGCCTATCCAGTGTGATTCTGGAACTTCATGTTAAGAGCGTTAAAAATGATCTTGTCAGTAAGATATTTTGTCTTGCAAGCTCTCACGTCATTGCAAAACTGTATTTAAGTACTGTATTAATCAGTCCCCAATCCCTTGGTAAAATCTGCAAGTGAAGACCACCTGTCAGTCATCTACTTTGACAGAAAGACTATATCAAGCTCCGTCAAACACATCAACCCAGTAATGTGCTTTTAATGAGAAGTTTGAAGCAAAGAAAACTGAACATGTCCTCGTTGCATGTACATATCACAGGTTAAGCTGCCAATTTCATAATGTATATTTCTGCCATATTTTCTGTACTATCCACAACTTTGTTTAAAACTTTTGCATAGCCTGGAAGTATTGACCATGAGTCTAATCCAACTCCCACTGCAGGCAGTAGGAATCTTGCCATTGACTTTAATGGAAGTGGGATCAGGGCCTAACTCTGCCCTCTACAAGCTTTTATAGGGATTCAGTAGTACAACTGTTCATTGGAATGAACAACTTGAGTTCAGATAGGCCTCCTGTCAAACTCTCTGTGGCAAGTACATATTTATATACATAATGATGAATATACAACTAAGTTTGTCCACATGAATACCCTGGAATTTGCTCTCACTTGTGGTCTGCCCAAACTTGATTTTTGCAACTCCAGGACATAGTCCAAGAGAGAGCTGTTTTCTCTGTGTTTAGTTGGCAAAGGACCTGCTATTAGCAGGAAAGGATGGAGAACACTTCAATTTTGTGGCCAAATCTTCTGGTCATTGTTTTTGTTAGTATTTTTTTAAACTGATATATGTGACCAGATACCATGATAAATATTCATTATTCATGCAATAAATCAATACAGTATGTAAGTTAAAAATAAACAGTTCTCTGTATCTTGCAGTGAATTTTTAGATTTCAAAAATTATCCTCAGTTAATTTCTTGTGATTGCCAGGGTAGTGACTGGTGACTGTCAATCTATCAGGATGTCTTACACTAGAGCTGGACTGGGACACACAAACCCACCCACCCACCCACCCCCCAGTTGGAAGCAGGTACCTGTGCTCAATTGAATTGTGCACTCAAAATGTGGGAAATTTAAGAAGTAGGAGGAGGATGGCCTATATTTGCATTATTATATCAATCCCAGTATTCTAATATGGGCTGAAGGAAATGGATCATGTTACATTATCAGTTTTGGTGACCCTAGGTCACTTTTATTATGAGAAGAGCCCATCTGTTCACCGTCTTAGAAAGCTAAAGAATGTTCTGGCAGAACTTCCATGAAATGGATTATTTACTTCAGCAAGTCGTACTATTGTTTCTTTCTAAGTATTAAAGATTCCCATTTTTGGCATTCAAATGTTAGTATTTCACTTTTTTGACATCATGTAAGCACTGTGTGCATTTAAATGGAACTTTTTATTAGTGGACAATCAGAGAAGCCCCAATACGGAAGTAATATTCCATCCAGCAACTTATATGTAGCACAGTTTGTTCAGCATTCTGATAGCAAGTAAAGCAAACAGTTGCAAAGCAAATCTCTTTCCCATTTTTTTCTCTTTAAAGCAAATATTTTGGAACTAATCTTTTTGGTTCAAATACTGATGTACAAATGTATCAGAACTGCTGGAAGAGAGTGCTGTAGGGTATGTGATTTAAAGAGGCTCTTGATTCATTTATGTACTTATTAAAAATAGAAACTTTATAAGCATGATGAGTATGCTTTGCCACTCTTGTCATACTAGCTCAGAGATCTAGTTGAACTTTTCCCCTTTCATGGCTTTTTTCTTCTGCAATATCTGTGAGCATATTAGGTTTTTGGTTTTAAACCCTAGTGTATATTCAAGTACACATTTAGATTAATGCATTATGACTGTAGCACATTGTTCACTGTCCTCAACTTTATCAGCCATATTCTGCTCTTGGTTACACAGAAGCATAACTCCACTGACATTGTAACTGAGAGAAGAATTCTGGCACATTTTCACTTATGTACTTGTACTCTTATAACTTGATGACCCTACCTTTGGTTGCTGGGTACAGTAATAGACACCCAGCTTCTAAAAAGGCCCTTGTAATTCTTGGTTCTTCTAAGTTTCATATGACTTCTGATTTGTGTCTATTGGAAACAACTGGTTGATCCGCACCATTAGAAATCAAGCCACTTATTTAGGTTCCATACATATGGATTTGGAAGCTTAACTTTAGATTCTTGTTTTTGACAATCTTGGGTTAAGATTCACCTTCCTTTCAGGGGCAAGCTGAAGTTAAGGGTAAAATCCTGATCCAGGTGAACTTGTTGGTAAAAATTCCTATGGACTTCAACTAAACCCGGATTTGGCCCTCAAATTCTGAACTCGTGTTCATGCAGGAGTAGATAGCATGTGTGTGTATATTGAAGCTCACTTTGGCTTACTTTCCTTTTTAGATATACTGTAACTTCACAACTCCTGCTGTTTCCCCATCATTTCATCTCTGGATAACATGTTTATAGTGCAAATGCTTAGAACTGCATTTTGCCTCACAAGATTAATGATACTGGATAGCATATAATAAATGCCTGTCTGATACTGCAGCAGGAAGCATTCCTTATGTTTGTTGTACAGATTTGACTTTCAGTTATATACAGTGGAGACCACATTCAAACACTCACTTGGATATAAATGTTTTTTTCATGGAACATTTAGTAGTACATTCAGAAAGGCTTTGCCTACCTTTTTAACTTTCAAAATTGGAGAATGTATATGAACTTGGGAAAATAAATCTGCCAAGTACAGTAATGTGCATTCTCTTTTCCACCACTATAGAACTTCCCTCTCACCATAACTTTGAACCAATTACATACCCTCCAACTATGGACTGAATCAGTCCCTTCAAACCAATAAAAAGGCAACACATAATCCTATTTTCAAATCTCCATTTGAAGCAAAACTCCTGTGGAAAAATTCAATTTGGTTTGAGTAATGATTTCATTTAAAATAATTTCAAAAAAATAAAGTCAGCTTGAAAGCAAAGGCTACCTACTACAGATAGCAGTATTATGGAAACGTGAAATATGTTTTCCTCTGCAAATAGTGTGTAATACTAAGGTTTACTGTCAGACATAATAAATAATGCAGTTTCTTTTTCTACAAATGACTGGACCTATTCTGCATTCTTTTAGTCCTTAAGCAAAACTCCCACTAATGTCAGTGAAGTTGGACGACTGTCTTCTCAAAACAAAAGTAGAGAAGCAGACCTATTTTCAATGGGACTTCAAACCATCTTCTAGTTTTGTAGGACCAATCAGTTGTATGAACAGATAAGCAAGCAGGACAGATATGAAGAAATTGGTAAGCTAACTACCTGACTAACATGCTCAAAATAATGTTTCAAATGCTGTAATTCACTTTATTTTTTTCCATCCAAACTACTGCCTTGTGTTCAGCCATGGCAGTGATGCTTCTATTGATGTTCCTATTTCACCCATCACTGTCATGTCTGAGTGTGTTGCACGCATTACATCTTCCTGTTTCTTGTCACTAATAATAGACAGAGCTCAGCAGATGGAGAACTTGTTCTGCAATGAATTTTTACAGCAACTGCATCCAGATGTTAGCTTTTTTTAAAAAACTTCTTTAGTTGTCCTTTGTAACATTCTGTTTTGTTCCACTTTTGGCTTTGCTGACATCTGTGCTTATGGCAGTAGCCTCATGCAAGGACTTCAATATTGATGCAATGACCCTCTGACTTGCTGAATAATATCTTCATTTCACTCATATATGATTATGAAGAATGTGCTCTCTGTCATCCTGAGGTTTAGATCATAAATTCTTCAAGAGGGGAAAAAGAGCTTGCCTATTTCGGGCCTAACAAAGGTCAATTAATTGGGCCCTTGGGTGGGGGGGGGAGGTTGCATTCTCTTTACTGGTGTACATAAAAAGGCAGCTTATATACCAGTATAGATCCCAATTGTAAATCATTTTATAAACAGAGATCAGTAATTGCAAATGAATATTTAACACAGTGACAGCCTTCAGCCTATGGAAATTGTGTGGTTGCACAGAGCCCCTATCACATGCTGGAATATCTCTCTTCCCAGACCTGCAGCTTCATTCTAAAATCCCCACTAGTTCCTCCTTCAGCTGTTTGCTATCTGTCTATTCCAAAGAATTCCAGTCATAGCTCCCTTCTTGGTTGCACTCCTGATCCCCTTTTGTACCAAACAGGATTTTCAGTCATCAAGGCTGCTTGAATATAATCATAGAGGCTGGTTGCCATACTAGGGCAAAGCAAATCAGGAATCAGCCAGAGGTCAAAATCAGAGGAGGTATTCTGGATTTACACAGGTGTAACAGAGCAAAATGTAGCCCATTTCAATGCTCAAAGATGATAGAGGGAAGGTTGCCCTTTTTTCTTTTTGCCTTTTAGAGGGGTAGATAGAATCCAGTGGGTCAGAGTGAAGGGGCTGTAATAGGAGATAACAAGACTGTCCATTTTGGCAACTGTGGGGTTAGCAAGATTAAAGGTATGTGTTAATATTGGGGTACTGCTGCATATTGATGCACTGCTGCAAGAGAACAAAATGACAGTTGTCTTTGCAATGTTAACTGTGCATTTTCTGGTTGTGTGAAGTTTGAGTTTTGCTCCTCAGTGTCCTGCAAGGGGATGACAAACTATGCAGCGACAACTCTGCATTAATGTAGTTTTTGCCATTGAAGTTACTAGTTTTTTTGAACATGAAAAGATATGTTGCTGGTAAGAATTAGTAGTCATTTAGGGAGTTGTGTATATATATATCTCATGTCCCTCAATTTGCTTACCAATCTTGCCAGTCTTCTCCCTACCCCACATATACCCATGAGGTAGGCCTGTTGGACCAAAAGAGTTAAAGCAGATAACCCTGTTACTGTTCAAGCCCTGGTCTACACTACAGGGTTAGGTCAAATTTAGCAGTGTTAGGTTGATTTTATAACGAATGCATCTACACAAGCAACCCCGTTCCATTGACCTAAAGGGCTCTTAAAGTAGACTTCTGTACTCCTCCCCAGTGAGGGGAGTAGCATGTAAATCTACCTTGCTGGGTCAAATTTGGGGTAGCGCGGATGCAAATTGACATTATTGGCTTCTAGGAGCGATCCCAGAGTGCTCCAATGTGACTGCTCTGGACAGCACTTTCAACTCTGATGCACTAGCCAGGTATACAGGAAAAGCCCTGGGAACTTTTGAATTTCATTTCCTGTTTGGTCAGTGTGGCGTGCTCAGCAGCACAGGTGACCATGCAGTCCCCCAAGAATTGTAAACTAGCTCCAGCATAGAGCGAACGGGAGACACGGGATCTGACTGCTGTATGGGGAGAAGAATCTGTGCAGGCAAAACTCCGATCAAAAAGAATATATATATGCGTGCCAAAAATCGCATAGGGCATGAGGACAGAGGCTACAGCAGCAGTGCCACGTAAAAGTCAAGGAGCTCAGGCAAGCTTACCAAAAGACAAAGGAGGCAAACAGTCGCTCTGGGTCAGAGCCCCAGACATGCTGCTTCTATGCTCAGCTGCATGGCATTCTAGGTGGGGGGGGGACCCTACCACTACCTCACCACTGTCTGTGGACACCTGCAAGGGGGGGGTTGGGGAATCTCACACAACACGGAGGAGGATTTTGTGGATGAGGAAGAGGAGGAAAATGCACAGCAGGCAAGCGATGAATCAGTTCTCCCAGGCAGCCAGGATCTTTTCATCACCGAGGACCTTTTCATCATCTTCTGTCTCCAGCTCCTCCCATCCCATCTAACAAAAATTTTGGTTAGACCAGCTACTGGCTATTCTGCTGTGTTCACAATAAATATCTCCATAAAATAAAACTTATGACAACTTACTAAACTTTAGATAATCACAATGGTCCCTTGTGGCCTTAGTCTGGCCTCTTGCACATTGCGGGCCATAGAACCTCATCCACCCTGTCCTCTAATAGATCCCTAATCTCTGGCTGAGTTACTGAAGTCCTCATATCATGATTTAAAGACTTCAAGTTACAGAGAATCCACCATTTAAACTCACAAATGACCTGTGCCCCATGCTGCGGGGGGTGGGGGTGGGGAACCCACACAAACAGGGTCTCTGCTAATCTGACCTGGAGGAAAATTCTTTCCCAACCCCAAATATGGTGATCAGTTAGATCCTGAGCATGTGGGAAAGACCCAGCAGCCAGATATCTGGGAAAGATCTCTGTTGTAACTCCACCTTCCTCATCTAGGTCCCATCACCAGCCATTGGAGATATTTGCTGCTAGCAGTTGCAGATCAGTTATATGCCATTGTAGGCAATCATACCATCCCCTCCATAAATCTATCAAGATCAGTCTTGAAGCCAGGTAGGTTCCCCCTTGGAAGGCTGTTCCAGAACTTCACTCCTCCAATGGTTAGATACTTTCACCTAATTTCAAGATTAAACTTGTTGGCCAGTTTATATCCACATTAGTGCTTAAGTTAAATAACTCCTCTCCCTCCCTGGTATTTATCTCCCTTCAGCCTTCTTTTGGCTAGGCTAAACAAGCCAATCTTTGAGTTTCCTCTCATAATGTAGGTTTTCTATCCTTATCCTAGTAGCCCTTCTCTGCACCTGTTCCAGTTTGAGTTCATCTCTTTCGTAAACATGGGAGACCAGAACTGCACACAGTATTCCAGATAAAGTCTCACCAGTGCCTTGTATAATAGTATTAATACTTCTGTCTCTACTGGAAATACTTCACCTGATGCATCCTAGGACTGCATTGTCCTTTTTCCACAACCACATCATGTTGGCGGCTCAGTCATCCTGTGATCAACCAATACACCCAGGTCTTTCTCCTCTGTCTCTTCCAATTGATAAGTCTCCAGATTAGAGACTAAAAACAAGAATTTTTGCTATGTGCGTGGTCTTGCACTATTAAATTTCATCCCATTTCTATTACTCCAGTTTTCAAAGTTGTCCAGATCTTCTTGTAGGATATTCCAGTCCTCCTCTGTATTGGCAATACCTCCCAACTTTGAGACATTTGCACATTTTATTAGCACGCTCCCACTTTTTGTGCCAAGATCATTAATAAAAATGTTAATTAAGATTGGTCCCCAAGACCAGTCCCTGAGGAACCCCACTAGTAACCTCCCTCCAGCCTGACAGTTCACTTTTCAGTATGACCTGTTATAGTCTCCCCTTCAACCAGTTCCTTATCCACCTTTTAATTCTCATATTAATCCCCATCTTCTCCAATGTAACTATGTTTCCCATGTGGAACTGTATCAAATGCCTTACTGAAATCCAGGAAGATTAGATCTACTGCATTTCCATTGTCCAAAAAAAAAAAAAAAAAAATCTGTTCTCTTCTCAAAGAATAAGATCAGGTTAGTCTGCCTTGATTCTACCTTTTGTACCATGTTCTATTTTAACCCAATTTCTGTTTCACCTCTATGTGCTTAACTACTTTCTCTTTCAAAATTTGTTCTAAGACCTTAGATACAACTGAGGTCAAATTAACAGGCCTATAGTTTTACCAGATCACCTTTTTCCCTTTCTTAAAAATAGGAACTATTAGCAATTCTCCAATCATAGGGTATGACTCCTTTACAGACTCATTAAAAATCCTAGCTATTGGGCTTGCATTTTCATGTGCCAGTTCCTTTAATATTCAGGGATGGAGATTATCTGGGGCTCCCAGTTTAGTCCAATTAAACTGTTTCAGTTTCACTTCCACCTCAGATGTGGTAATTTTTATTTCCATGTCCTCAGTCATTAGCCACCCTGTCACTACCCCTGAGCTCTTCATTAGCTTTGTTAAAAACTGAGGTGTTGGGCCATGTCTAGATTATCTTTAATCTCCACTCCATACTCAGTGTTTAGCAGTCCCACTTCTTTCCTTGCTTTCTTTTTATTTATGTGGCTATAGAACCTTTTACTTTTGGTATGGATTCCCTTTGCAAGATCCATCTCAGCTTGGCTTTTGGCAGTTCTCACTTTTTTCCTACACTTTCTGACCTCCAAGAACTAACTTTCCTTGCTTATCCATCCCATATTTTATTTGTTGTAGGCTGTCTGCTGTTTCTTAGTAACATGTTTGAGATGTTTTCTCATCTAATTTGGTCTACAATCCTTCCCTACAATTTTTTCCCCCCTTGCTTGGGAAGTAGGCAGAGGCAATGTGCCTTCCCCCCCACCCCCCAACCCTTTGCTGCTGTTTGTACTGAGCATGCTCAGTACAATCTGCTGAAGTCACTGCCATCATAGTGGGGAGGGGCACAATCAGCAGGCATAGGTCATCTCTAGATGCAGGTTTCAGATAGCTTCTACTTTGATTTAAAGTAATCAGAAGCCTCCTCCACATTCAGATCCTTGAGTTCCTCAGTCTAGCCCAGTTCCCTAACTAATTCCCTTAATTTTTGAAGGTTTGCCCTTTTGAAATCATGGACCCTAGTTGCAGACCTATTTCTTTGTCCTGCCATTTAGTTTAAATGGAATTTGCTCACGATCACTTGAACCAAGACTCTCCCCTAGAACCAGTTCTTCTAGGAGGTCCTTGCTATTAACTAATACTAAATCTAAAATATCACCTCTTGTTGGTTGAGTGACTATTTGGTGAAGAAATCTGTCAGCTATCACATCCAGGAGTATCTGGGCCCTACCTTTATTAGTAGCACTTTTCTCCAAGCTATATCTGGGAAATTAAAGTCTGCCATAAGCTCACAACTGCTAGTAGTATTTATTTCATTCAAAACATTAGAGATCTTTTTTCATAGCCAGATTAGATCATGGGCATCTGTGCTTGGGATCTGCTACTAGCCCAGTGGAGCCTCAGTTTTCTTTCTTCCCAGATTCTGTTTTATCCATTCCATCACTTCTAATTTCTTTAGAGTTTACCTCATCATTCGTATATAATGCTACTCCACTACCTTTATCTTTGTCTTTTCTGAACAAAACATACCCTTCGGTACCTGAGTTCCAGTCAGGATTACTGTTCCATCATGTTATCTTTTAATATCTGGTTTCACTTCCTGCACTAATAGTTCTAGTTCCTCCATTTTGTTACCCTTGGCTCCTCACATTGGTGTACAGACATCTTAGTTTCTTCTCAGCTTCACCCAGATTCTTTGCCCAATTAGGTACAGTCATTCTACTGCCAGTATCACCTACTTGACTATTCGTGCCAATACCAATGACACTTTCTCCCACTCTGTTCCTTTCTCCATGGCTGTATCATCTAATTTGATTTTTCTTCTGCTCAGTGTTAGAAACAGGCATGGAGATTACATGAGCATCTCTCAGCTGTCTCCATGAACTCCTAGTTTAAAGCTCTTTTAAGGAGTTGTGCCAAGCTGTGTACCAGAAATCTGTTCCTCTCCCTACTCAGGTGGAGTCCATTTCATGAGAAAAGTCCTGTCCATGAATGCCTCCCAGTGGTCAGACATCCCAAAGCCCTCCGTACAGCACCACAGCCTGAGCCATCTGTTGATCACCATAGTCTGGTCTCACTCTCCTCCCTCTAGGAGGAAGTAGAATCCCACTGAAGATCACCTGAGCCTCTGTTTCTTTAAGCATCTTCCCCAGCCTGGCATAATCTCCCTTGATGCATTCCAGTGAGAATCTAGCTCTATCATTTGTTTCCCATGTGAAGGGCAATCAGATTCTTTTCTGTTCCCATTAGGATCCTCTTCAGCCTCAGGTCTACATCCTGTATCTTAGCTCCCAACAGACAACACAGCCTTCTGTTCTCTGGATCAGGTCTGTCTGTTGTTCTTAGCAGGGAGACACCAATCACAGACCAGCCTTTTCCTGGTGTTGGGGAGAGTCTTTGATCTCACTTGCAGTCTTCTGCCAGTCATCCTCTATCCTCCTGGGGCTTTCTGGCTTTCTTCCTTGCCCTCCCACCTGTTGTTGCCTGCTGTGCCTCTTCTCCATTTCTCTACTTGGCTGACCTGTTCCTGAGCTCTATTTCTCCTTCACTAGCTGGTCTTTTCCTCTGCCTGGTTCTCCTAGTCACATGCTTCCACTGGCCACTTCCCTCACCCAGCAGCCTCCCTCCCAATTCTTCAGTCCACTTGCATCTGCAAGATGAGTCTTCTCTTCAGCCTCCTCTTGCCTTTTTTCCATCATCTGCTTGAATCCCCTTGAAAACTCAACCATAGTTTCTACCTGTTTCTTCCATCCTCAGACCTTCTCTTCCATCAGCTCTATCAGGCGGCACTTCATACAAATGAAACTTTTCAGGTACCTGCTCCAGGATAGCATACATGCCGCAGCTTCCACATCTGGTCATCTTCATTGTCTCTTCCATTCCTTGGGTCACTACTACTGCTGCCTCTGTAGCAGTCATAGCCTGCCTTCTTAAGCACCTGTCAGGGGGCAGGGAGAAGGGACAAAAACCTCACATATAAACTAAACAAAAATAGGACACCACACACTCCCTCCCCCAAGCTCCCACTCAAACTCCCTTGTTTCCAGCTCTGTTTGCTGGCTCCTGTGCCATAGCAAGCAATGACAGTTATTAAATCTTTATTGCACAGGTGTACAAAGATTGAGACTAGAAACATTAGAAGCAGGTATTCACCAGGAAAATGGCATAGGCATGGCAGTCTCTTGAGCTATCCAGGCAACCATAAAGTGGCTGCATAAAAACCATCTCACAGCAGTAAAGAAAAATACTGTAAATGCACTGTAATCCTTCCAGATTGTTCACTTCATTTGCATAAATGTATAATTCTTAAAAACTGTTTTCCAGTTCAGCTCCCCAAAGGCTTAGTGGGAGCCATTCACTAGTTTGGCTAAAACTCAGATTGAGACCATTTTGACCCATATCATATCAATAGTTTGATCCCTAGTGCTGCACACAAAAAACCCCACCTACCCGGAAACTTTTGAAAAATGGTTATTGGGGTGTGGGGGGGGTTATATCTATGCAACACCCAGCTCAAATGACCCAAAATTTGGTCTACTAACCCTGCCCTGCACCCTCTTGAGGCACACCACATTTCAAAATGATCTGACTTAGCATTTAGAGGACTTCAAAAGTTCCACCATAAAACAGAAATCAGGACATAACCTCAGTTCGAGTGGACCTGATGCCCCACTATACATTTCTAGCCCTGCAGTTTCTATGGCTAAGAATGTGAATTCTATGGCTAAGAATAAGTGAATAAGACAATAGGGACAGATTCTCAGGTCTGGCCAAGTTGCTTTAAGCTATCTTTGTGGTTCACCAATCCTGGGGCTAGCTGGGGATTGATTCATTTCTCTGTACTGTATAACCTGAAGCAGCTTCAGGGCTGCTGTGAATTATTCCCGACTGCCCCAAGAAGCTGTTCTGGCAACAGAATTGCTAGAGTGCAAAGGCACCATGGTTACATTTCCTTTTCCCAGCTAGGCACCCTAAGCTATAAGCTGGGAAGAGAGGCAGTATGCAGCCACTTCCATTCCTAGCCCTCATATGGATTTCTTATTAATCTGAAGGAACCCCATGTAGCCATTTAAATTGTTTTTTTCAGCTGCTGTGTTCTAGTATAGAGCAAAGCCAGGGTATAGATCTGACCCTACATGATAAAGGCAACTTTAATTGCCTTATATCTAAATTAATAGGTGATCTTCACTCCGAAGTTCAGATCCAGATTCAAATTTCCCAAAATGCAGGAGTGTTTGAACCCAGGATTTTGGTTTGGGCTGATTGCTAAAATAAATGACAATTCTAGAAAGAGAGGCAGGGGCAGGAGGGAATGAAGATTTGTAGAGGGTTATGTCTTCAAGCAGATTTTTTTTTCCATTTCATGAATTGCTGATTCTATGAGAGATATTCAGATAAAACTCAATTGAAGTCTGTGTAAGGACAGAGGAATCGTGGAGTAAGAACTTTAGTATTTGACATAGTGAAGTAGAATGAAAAAACCTAGATGGTTTCACTGAATTCAAATTTTGGTTATAGGACCAAATGAAACCCTCAGTTATGTATGCACAACTTCCCTTGATGTCAATGAAGTGCACCACTTATGCTAGTGGCATGTAAACAATGGCAGAACACAGTGCTGTTTTTGGAGGGAGACTGTTATAAAGTTCCAGTATAAACATAGGATTTGGTTGCATACACTTTGTTGTACTGAAGAGGTGAGATGAAGTAGAAACTACAAACTATGACAGAGCACTCATCAGAATTCATAGCTTACAAAAACAAAACTGAGGTACAAGTAAAAGGATGCTGGAACAGATAGGGACAGACCAATATGAATGGCAGTTGAGAGAAGCGGACACTGAAAAGTGTACAGAGACAACTGTAATCTCTGAAAGGGCTATTGTGTTTTTATTACATTGTCTTTTATTTCTTAGAGTACATCTTGAAGGCACATTTAGTTGCCGTGTGTTACTTTAGTTTGTTGGATGCAGAATGCAAAACTTGTAAATTGTTATACTTACACTAAGTGATGCGTAACTCATCTGTATATGTCAATGTTACTATAGGTATGTTAGCTGTAAATAAACATTGCTTTTGACAGATGAGCTATTGTGACAGAATGAATTTGAGAGTGATGTTGTGATTGCATGCCATATCATTAATAATACAAACAGCAGTCCATTAAAGAAGCAGTTTCCCTGATGGTATCCACATTTCCTCAAGTGGATCAGTCACTTGTATTTTTAGTTCCTGCATAGTCAGTTTTGATTGGTTGTAAAAAAAATGGACATGGAAAACCTAGTGTTTAAATAAGTTTCTTCATCACACTAGCAGCTAAATTAAAAAAGAAATGGGTAACATTGGATTTAAACTTGGAGAGTGGTCAGTTTAGATGAGCTATTACCAGCAGGAGAGTGAGTTTGTGTGTGTATGGGGGTGGGGGGGATGTGAGAAAACCTTGATCTATGCAGGAAATAGCCCGACTTGATTATGCAAAGAGTTGTCACTTTGGATGGGCTAGCACCAGCAGGAGAGTGAATTTGTGTGGGGGGTGGAGGGTGAGAAAACCTGGATTTGTGCTGGAAATGGCCCACCTGTTGATCACTTTAGATAAGCTATTACCAGCAGGACAGTGGGGTGGGAGGAGGTATTGTTTCATATTCTCTGTGTGTATATAAAGTCTGCTGCAGTTTCCACGGTAAACATCTGATGAAGTGAGCTGTAGCTCACGAAAGCTCATGCTCAAATAAATTGGTTAGTCTCTAAGGTGCCACAAGTACTCCTTTTCTTTTTGCGAATACAGACTAACACGGCTGTTCCTCTGAAACCATTCAGTTCTGAATTAGCTAACCTGTTAAGGCTTAATGAATATATGCAGATTTCTTTTGAACAGTGGAGACATTTGAGAACCAAAATCAGTTTACATGTCTAGTTAGGAAAAAACCTGCCATGAATTCTGCTGATTTTGTAAAATGTAAAACTTCCAATCACACACACCACAATTTTAAACTCTAAACATTTGTATAGGAAATGCATTATTTATTCTATCTACATCAGTTTCCTTTGCTATGCCTGAAGTGTCCTGTTTTATCCTAAGAGTATGTTTTATATTACATGTAACTCATTTACTCCATTTACTAGAATTGTAGACAAAGTACAAATGGCAATATCTATGTATTCTCTCTCATTTACCAAAGTACTTTTACAGTCTCACAGGCTAGAAAATGTTCTTACTTATGAAAAGGAGCTAAGTTGATTGTACAGTGCAAGATTAAATGGGAAAGCTCTAGCTAAATCGTAAAGTATCTGAATCTTGCTGCTTAAACTGAAATGAGGGAACTTTTACCCTGATCCTAAAAGCAAACAATTAGTTGGGATAGACAAGTATAAATGCTAGTATGCACTATACTAACATATACATAGCTCAGTTAATCACAAATCATAAATACAGAAATCCCCTTATTTTCTACTGAAATAGAACCTCCTTATGGTGTTAAACATGGTCTCTAGAGGACAAAAACTAAACAACATTTTATGGTGGGAAGTGAATTACCATGGCAGAGGCAATTAACATAGGCAGAATGTAAACTGGGCCAGGACATTAGCATCATCATACCTACTCTAACTAATACTGCCAGGGGATCTTTCCATGACCACAAATAATCAGGGTCTCTGTTTTACATCTCAACCTAAAGGCAGAACCTCAAGCTCCATAGTGTCCAAGGATGAAGCAGTGTGGTTTTGGTAGAGCTGGTCAAGAAATGTTTATTCCAACAACATTTGACAAAGTGTGCAAAAAATTTTGGTTTTGACTAAATCTCAGGTTCCCCACCCCACCCAAACATTGTTGGAAAAAGCTTGACCAATTGTAGTTTTTGGTTTCCTATTGATTCAGAGAGAAGAGGACCGCCCATCAAATCACCAATATGACTGTATTCAGCTTTCTGGGTTGTATCTGAAGCACTCCAGTCCAAGTATAGATACATTTTTGCCTCTGTTTAGCTTTCAAGAAGCTAATGAAATCACAGTCCAAGTTGGGTATAGCTGCAAAATGGGGACTGTACAACACCACTTGTCAGAACTAACCCACAAGCCTCTGAAACAAACATTTCCCATCCCATAAAAAGGCTTTTAAAGAGCTATCAGAGACCTGACATTTCCCCATCCATACAGGGGATCCCTGTACAAAATTCTTCTTTAGGTCAGTAATCCAGCAAATCTTTTCAGCCAGAGATTTTCAAACAGATTCTTTACACAGCTCTGGCCTTTTGGGGCCACTCAGGTATCATAGAATCATAGAATATAAGGGTTAGAAGGGACCCCAGAAGGTCATCTAGTCCAACCCCCTGCTCAAAGCAGGACCAATTCCCAGTTAAATCATCCCAGCCAGGGCTTTGTCAAGCCTGACCTTAAAAACCTCTAAGGAAGGAGATTCTACCACCTCCCTAGGTAACGCATTCCAGTGTTTCACCACCCTCTTAGTGAAAAAGTTTTTCCTAATATCCAATCTAAACCTCCCCCACTGCAGCTTGAGACCATTACTCCTCGTTCTGTCATCTGATACCATTGAGAACAGTCTAGAGCCATCCTCTTTGGAACCCCCTTTCAGGTAGTTGAAAGCAGCTATCAAATCCCCCCTCATTCTTCTCTTCTGCAGGCTAAACAATCCCAGCTCCCTCAGCCTCTCCTCATAACTCATGTGTTCCAGACCCCTAATCATTTTTGTTGCCCTTCGCTGGACTCTCTCCAATTTATCCACATCCTTCTTGAAGTGTGGGGCCCAAAACTGGACACAGTACTCCAGATGAGGCCTCACCAATGTCGAATAGAGGGGAACGATCACGTCCCTCGATCTGCTCGCTATGCCCCTACTTATACATCCCAAAATGCCATTGGCCTTCTTGGCAACAAGGGCACACTGCTGACTCATATCCAGCTTCTCGTCCACTGTCACCCCTAGGTCCTTTTCCGCAGAACTGCTGCCTAGCCATTCGGTCCCTAGTCTGTAGCTGTGCATTGGGTTCTTCCGTCCTAAGTGCAGGACCCTGCACTTATCCTTATTGAACCTCATCAGATTTCTTTTGGCCCAATCCTCCAATTTGTCTAGGTCCTTCTGTATCCTATCCCTCCCCTCCAGCGTATCTACCACTCCTCCCAGTTTAGTATCATCCGCAAATTTGCTGAGAGTGCAATCCACACCATCCTCCAGATCATTTATGAAGATATTGAACAAAACCGGTCCCAGGACCGACCCTTGGGGCACTCCACTTGATACCGGCTGCCAACTAGACATGGAGCCATTGATCACTACCCGTTGAGCCCGACAATCTAGCCAGCTTTCTACCCACCTTGTAGTGCATTCATCCAGCCCATACTTCCTTAACTTGCTGACAAGAATACTGTGGGAGACCGTGTCAAAAGCTTTGCTAAAGTCAAGAAACAATACATCCACTGCTTTCCCTTCATCCACAGAACCAGTAATCTCATCATAGAAGGCGATTAGATTAGTCAGGCATGACCTTCCCTTGGTGAATCCATGCTGGCTGTTCCTGATCACTTTCCTCTCATGCAAGTGCTTCAGGATTGATTCTTTGAGGACCTGCTCCATGATTTTTCCAGGGACTGAAGTGAGGCTGACTGGCCTGTAGTTCCCAGGATCCTCCTTCTTCCCTTTTTTAAAGATTGGCACTACATTAGCCTTTTTCCAGTCATCCAGGACTTCCCCGGTTCGCCACGAGTTTTCAAAGATAATGGCCAATGGCTCTGCAATCACAGCCGCCAGTTCCTTCAGCACTCTCGGATGCAACTCGTCCGGCCCCATGGACTTGTGCACGTCCAGCTTTTCTAAATAGTCCCTAACCACCTCTGTCTCCACAGAGGGCTGTCCATCTCTTCCCCATTTTGTGATGCCCAGCGTAGCAGTCTGGGAGCGACCTTGTTAGTGAAAACAGAGGCAAAAAAAGCATTGAGTACATTAGCTTTTTCCACATCCTCTGTCACTAGTTTGCCTCCCTCATTCAGTAAGGGGCCCACACATTCCTTGGCTTTCTTCTTGTTGCCAACATACCTGAAGAAACCCTTCTTGTTACTCTTGACATCTCTGGCTAGCTGCAGCTCCAGGTGCGATTTGGCCCTCCTGATAACATTCCTACATGCCCGAGCAATATTTTTATACTCTTCCCTGGTCATATGTCCAACCTTCCACTTCTTGGGAGGTAACTCCCCTCCTCCTCTACTGTGCCAAGCAGAGCTCTGCTGCAGGACAGAATCTCATTCACACATTTGCAAGTTCTTAAAAACTGTGCTCAGTTTTCTCAAAGTCAAAGGATAGACTTTTAGAAACTTCACCTCTCTCTGTATGGGGATCTAAAGTGACTGGGCTGAAAAGCATGCCTGAGCCTGTGTTGGAGAGAGAGCATGCAGGATCACAGATTATAGTCACAAGGCCGCCACGAAGCACTGAGGCTGCCAAGAAGTACACAAGTGCATGTGAGCCCTGTCAGTGTTAACTAGCACTTTAGTCCAGTGCGAGGAATCAATGCTAGGCCAGTTACCAGTTCTAAAGAAATAGTCAGTTTCCACTAAATTCACCTTTGAGAGACATGAGGCTGTGTGGTTCCTTCTCACCTAGTCTCAGCCATAGAAGCACTTGAGTCATGGTTGGGGCTGCTTGTCTGGTCCCTCTCCAATTTCTTCCTCCCTGGCAGTATCCCAACAGGGAGAGGTGAGCATGCTTATAAAATGAAGGAGATTAATGTGCTGGAGCTGTGACAAATTATTGCTATCCATCAAGAGACAAATCAAGGAGATTATATCAAAATGTAATTATAGCTCTATTTTGCAAGCACTTCAGCTTCTGATATGAAGCCACTTAAAACAAAATGATTTTGGAATTGCTTTTCTATGTAACTTGCTAACAGGAACAAAATATATATTTGCTAAATTTGGAGGATTTTTTTTCCAGCCTGGGAGATTGGCTTGACTAATGTAAAAATTAAAAATATCTAAACAAGTATATTCTGCCAAGTGCAATGAGTCCATGATACATCATAGTTTGAGATCATTGCGTCTTTAAATATTCATAGAGATGGGCTTTATTCTTGATTCTTCCAAGTGTAATGGTCAGTAGAGAATGGTTTGGCAGAGTACTCACAGGGAGACAAAACCTAAAAATTGATGAACTAGAAAATACTTGTTCTCTAGCTGGAAATTGGGCCAAGACATTCAGTTTAGATTTAAAATCGAGAGACAATCTTCCCCAAAGCTTGAGGGAGTCTACACCTGGGATTTTAGTTTGGATCTGACTGTTAGCATTTTTCAGGGTGCATGAACGCAAGTGTGGTGTTTTCCTTTAACTTAGTTGGTGATCTTTAACTTGACCTTCTTGTGACATTTCTTTAATATGTACTATAAAAATGTAGAATAATCTGCTATGAGAAATGTATGGTGGATAATCATCTGGTATTTACAGGGAGATTAACTAGATCAGTGGTTCTTAAACTTATTTTGGATTGGGCCCCCCCTTCTTTGTATCTGTAGTCATTTATGCCTCATCTCTCCCCCCAGTACATGTACTGCCACCCAGCTCTGAAGGCAGAGCAGAGGCTTCTGGCCAGGCACCCGGCCAGGCACCCAGCTCTGAAGTCAGTGCCATGCCAGCAGCAGCACAGAAGTAAGGCTGACAAAGTGATATTCATCAGTATCACTTTTCACAGCAGACTTAGCACCCCATTGCCATCCTTACTTCTGCGCTGTTGCTGCCAACCTGGGATGGACAGCCAGAGTCCCACCACCTCCAGGGGAGGGATTGGGGGGGGTGGGGGCAAGAGAGCCTGAGCCCAGGTGGTGTGGCTCCAGGTGTCCCCTTTATCCCTACCTCCCAGGTGTGCACAGACATTTTGCATTGGCCCCAGCCACCCAGGGTGGACAGCCAGAGCACTTTTAAAAAAAATTAAAAAAATTAAAAAGCACAGCTCACAGCTCTCTTGGGAGGCCCACCCCATAGTTTGAGAACCACTGAAGCAGACGATTTAACAGGTCTTTTCCATCTTGAGAAACAGGCCTAACCCTAACTCATGTCTACATCTGAGAGTTCTCAATTATATTTCAATGGAGTTACTTGGTTGTAGCTAACACGTTACTGCATCCAAACATGATACTTACACACGTTTAGCAGATTTGCAGTTATACCCCCGATCCACATTAGGGCTATACTCCATCAACCGTGTCTTCTGGGCAGGGGCGGCTCTACCAATTTTGCCAATTAGTTGCCACCAAATTTCCGCTGTTGCAACAGCGGCAGAGCTGCCACCGAATTGCCACCATGCCCGGAAGAGCAGCGGAGCTGCTGCCGAATTGCCGCCATGGGACACGGACTGCCGCTGCATTCT
Source organism: Caretta caretta (assembly GCF_965140235.1). Classification (NCBI taxonomy): domain Eukaryota; kingdom Metazoa; phylum Chordata; order Testudines; family Cheloniidae; genus Caretta; species Caretta caretta. Next base: position 237,938,813 of record NC_134206.1, on the reverse strand, counting down.
GAATGCTGCCCCAAGCATGCTTGGAGCCGGCCCTGCTTCTGGGAATGTATCTCAGAGTTCCCGAAGTTGATTTCTGGGTTTGAACTGTCCCATAGTTGGAGGTTCTGTCCATTATAAAGAAAGGCTCAGTCATGAAATTCAGATTTACAATTTGTTTCAAATTTCCCTAAATTTAAGAGATGTTCAGATCCTTAGGTTAGCTCCATTTATACTAATTCCTCAGCTTCTTTTCTGTGAATCCAAGAAGACTAAATAAAAGAACACACTAACTTTGAGGGCTCTGAAACATGACAATGTCATGTGATCTGACCGTGGCCATCTCTAAGACATCAGAAAGATAGGACATAGTAGTCCAGGAGCTCCTATGAACACACTGCAAGTATTCTAGGTTACTATGATTAATAACTAAAGATACAGCTCATGCAAAAAGATCATAGCTACAAGAACATATCTTGGATACCTAGGAGCCTAACTATATACCATATCACTTCATAATCCTTAGAGAAGACAAAAGGGTTATTTGATACAGTGCAACTTAAAAGTTAACATTTGCTTTTGCCAGTCTGTGGATTCAAAACCCAACAGATGGGACCAAAAACAAAAACCATGATTCCAAAGTATCCCCCCCGCCATCATGTTCCAGTATATTATGCGTAGCTTTGAAGTGTCATCTGGACTTCACTGGGGAGGGGAGGGATTGTCTTGTTTCATGGTTGATTAAAAAAAGTTTTTAAAAAAGTCACTAATTTTTAAACTACTGTTTTAAAAAAATGGTCTTTGAAACTCTAGATCCATGAGGGTTTTGCCACAACTAACAGTACTGTCAAATTTCTATACAATGCTGGACACATGGGATTAGGGCTATACATGATAATAAAGGAACTGGCTACATGACTTTGAATTACTTTGCTTGACATAGAATGCAAAAGCGCTTTTGTGGATATTGCAAATTTGGACCCTGACCCAGCAATGGAATCCACTACCATGAACACTTATTGGATTCTGGGTAGGCAGCTGGCATCTGCATTGTCAGATCACATTGCAGGATTGGGAGTTTGATGCTTGAATCATGACCATTAGGCCATTCACAACTATGAAATGAATTGCAAAAATGTGTGAAGGACTTATTTTTTTCAAATTAAAATACCACCAAAGCCCTACACATTCTTACAGTTTGGTTCATGTCCACTGTGGATTGTGTAGTGAACTAAGTATCCGGCTTTTAATATGTCGGCTCCCTGCAACCAGAGATTCAGATTTGGCCAGGGCAGAGGCAACTCAGTTCTTTCTTCTGAGCCAAAAAAAAGTATGCATTATAGTTCCGACAGAGCCTAAATTCCTTAACTCCCAGTCTTTACCCACTGGATTATGCTGCCACCTCATTAGATTTTCAGTAGCTATTAGTTACTAAGAGTGGCTATGAAAACAAGCACAGCAACTGTGAGTGGGCAGTAGAACTGATTTTATGAAGAAAGATATTGTTGGCTAGAACACCAACAATCAAACCTGCTCTTGCTGGAAAAGTGCCTAGGCATCTTTATCATTCACCTGACAAACCTCTAAGATTTTATTTTATTCTCATTTGAAGATCACCTGGACTACATGTACTTACAATTGCAACATCAAGCCTTTAGATGGAAGTCCATGGAAAGCTGAACTCTTGTTCCTTTGGCTCAATACCATTAGTGCCACCAATAAACATAATTGTGAGTAAATTTTATATTGGAATTGCATTTCTCTGTAATAACTGGTGGTGTTCAGTCTGACAATATGTTCCACTACAGAATGTGGTCCAGGAGGTAGATATAGTAAATACTTAAGCAGAATTAATCTTACATAAATGATCTGATTCAACAACTCATCAGCTACACAGCAAGAGATAAGCTTTATAAATTGTCTGTATTCTACTAATTCAGGCCAGTGTTGTCAATGGAGTGCGAGAGATTTACAGTATTGTGTTTGGAGGCAGATTTAACCTGACCCAAACAGTTAAGATGGGCAAGTAAAAACAGAGTTGAGAAACAACATTTTATTTATTTATTTAACTTTGCACTATACGACTGCTAATAAAGTAAATATTAATTCTGAGGCTCCAATGCCTCAAGGCCTGTAGGTACCTCAATAGAAAATAGAAAGAAAGTTGCATGCACAAGTCATCTTTTAAAATGATTAAAATATCCTATAAATAATAATCAAGTTTTGTGAGCTAAGATCTTGTACATCCACCTACAAGAAACAAACCCCACAAACAATGAAAGGAAAGGAAACCAGCCAATGAGTCTAATCTAAAAATAAGGGTACAGCCATCAATATCCTTTTACATTTGGTGACAAAGTTCCTCCTCTATCTTGGTGGGTCTTGTGCTTATTGGCAGATTTGCTCACCTTGGAGTTTCATGGCAGCCCTCAGTTTGGCCGTTTTCGTGAACCCACAGTCCAGGTCAACTCCTCCTGTGTTGGACCAGGAGTTTGGAGGTTTGGGGGGAACCCGGGCCCGCCCTCTACTCTGAGTTCCAGCCCAGGGCCCAGTGGAATGCAGTTGTCTAGAGTGCTTCCTGGAACAGTTGTGCGATAGCTACAACTCCCTGGGCTACTTCCCCATGGTCTCCTCCCAACACCTTCTTTATCCTCACCATAGGACCTTCCTCCTGGTGTCTGATAATGCTTGTACTCCTCAGTCCTCCAACAATACACATTCTCACTCTCAGCTCCTAATGCCTCTTGCTCCCAGCTCCTCACACGCACACTACAAACTGAAGTGAGCTCCTTTTTAAATCCAGGTGCCCTGATTAGCCTGCCTAATTGATTCTAGCAGCTTCTTGATTGGCTGCAGGTGTTCTAATCAGCCTGTCTGTCTTAATTGTCTCCAGAAGGTTCCTGATTGTTCTGGAACCTTCCCTGTTACCTTACCCAGGGAAAAGGGACCTACTTAGCCTGGGGCTAATATATCTGCCTTCTCTTACTCTTCTGTAGCCATCTGGCCCGACCCTGTCACAATTTTTATATATTTAGAATACTTGTACTTCCAAAGTGCCTTCCTTTTAAAGATCTCAAAGTGCAGTCTTTATATTAAGTTCATAGCAGCCCTGTGTAGTAGTAGTATCTCTATTTTAAAAATGGGAAACTAAGACATAGCTATGGTAAGTGATATGCCTATTGTCACAAAGTGAGTAAGTGGCCAAGCTCAAAACAGAATCCAGGAGTCCTGACTCTCTGGCCCTTGCTCTATTTATTAGACACACGTTGATTTCTTTACAGTGTTTATATAGCTGCCTTATTGTATTTAAATCAGATCAATTTTTTCATATAGCTCAGTATGACTGTGCACACTCACCTCTTGTGAGCACCTCCTGTTGGACAGGTACAAACCTGCACACTCACTCTGCTCCTGGCACCCCCAGTCAGCTGTTAACCTCATCAGGCAGGTCTTCAGTGGCTCAGCCCTCCAGCCAAGTTACACACTGTCTAAACGCATGAAGGGTAAAAGGTCCAACAATAGTTGCCCTCTTCAGGGTCTTCAACCTCCTCTCAAGGCTGATTTAAATTTTAGCCCTTTAGCCCTTTCTTGGGCTTTTATAGCGAGTTTTATCCTCTTCTAGGGTCTTAGGCCACTTCCCCAGTGAAGGGACCGAGACCCACCCACTACTCCAGGTCCCAGACTAGGGACCCTACAAATAGCAGCCACATGCTGCATCCTTTAACTCCATTGCTGCTTCTATTCCCCAAGCTACTTCCCACATAGCCCCTTTTTCTTAACTTTTACTTCAGGGTTCTGCTGTCTTTTCCCTGCTTGAGCAGGGTCTTTTCCAAGCCTCTTTACCTGTGGAGTTTCACAGCCATCTGGTCCTTTCTCCCCCTTCTGGTCCCAATCAAGAATTGAATTGCTCAGCCCCTGCAGCTCCTTTTAACTAAGCCTGGTGAACTCTGATTGGCTGCTTTCATGCAGCCTTTCTAGGTAGGCCTGGAGGACCCACCTTTACTGCTCCCTGCACCCAGACCATCCCCCGCCACTGAGCCTCCCCGCACTCAAACCCCAACTCCAATGAGCTCCATCCTCTCTGCACATGCATCCTGACAAGCCCCTCGCACCCAGACCTCCACCCCACTGAGCTCCAACCAGCTGCATCTGGACCTGCACCCCACCAAGTCCCACTCCCCCAAATCCTGGATTCCCCGCTCACATACCCCCTGCTGAGCCCTGTTTCCCGACACTCAGGACCCCACTAATGAGCCCCAACCACCTTCCCCTGGACTCACCTGCAGAAGCCCATTCCCCCTCCACCCAGAACCCTGCAAAGAGCCCCTGTATATCCAGATCCCCCCGTACCTGGACCCTGCACTGAGCCACCCACACCCAGATTGCCCCACACAAACCCTCTCACACCACAACTGGATCCCCACACACTAAGCCCCTCCACACTTGGATCCTGCCTGGCTGAGCCTGCTTTCTCCATACCTACATCAGGGGCCAGGGCTGGACATGCATGCGAGACTCTGTCTCTCTCGCTTGCTATCTTGATATACCTAGCATGGAGGGAGAGAGGCCTGGGGTGTTTCTGGGGAAAGCCCACCCTTGCACTGTATCAGAGTTGGGTGCAGCCTCACTGCTAAGTCTGTATCCTGTGGGGAGGGGGCTGCGGGTGATATTTACTTTATTGACAAATAAAATATGCCAAATTTTAAAATTTTGTGTGCAGAATTTTTATTTTTGGAGGCATGGGGAATTTTAAATTTTTGGCGCAAAATTCCCTCAGAAGTAGATTGTATGGTTACAGCAGCTTCATGTTTTTATCCTGTTACTCTAGTATTTTTTAAGATGACATTATATAATTAGTTGTTCCTGAAATTTTGGGCTAAAGTGTTAATAGTAATTCATTCCCATAGAAGTGCTGGTAGTACCTGTGTAAAAATGCACATGTACATTGGAGGTGGTGAAAGTAGCAACATCTATAGTTAAGGTTGTTTGACACTTTCCATTACAAGATCCTGGTTTTGGTTGTTTATAACTTTGCTAAAGTTTAATGATTTGTAGTGAAATTTTCCATGCTGAGTGTTTGCCTCACGCTGAAATTTAAAAAAAAAAAAAAATCAGCAAAACCAGCCCAACTGTTTCTCTGAATGAGGGTAAGGAAAAATATGCTGTTGGCCCTATCATCTTTTCTAGCATGGTTAGGCAGCCAAGAGTGTTTTCTTCAAGGGTACACTGCAACCTCCATATTTCAGGAACCAGAGTGAGACCAGGGATGTAAAGTTTAAACCAGAACTCTCTTTATTAGTTACATGACAAGATAGCTTCTGCCAGGGCCGTCCTTAGGATTTATGGGGCCTATGCAGTATCATTAAACTGGTGCCCCTATGCCCGATGGCAGCCTAGGCTCGCATGTGTATTTTAGATAAGGGTGGTCTATTGAAGGATTTATTTTAAAAGCTATCTGACGATCCAAGCATTTAAGGCTAACGATGAATACTCAGATTGTGCATCTAAACATCTATGCAAGGATTTTTTAGAGATGTGATTTTATAACTTCAGCAAAACACTAATTAAATATTTTTAAAGCAAATTTTAAACTGAGGTCCTGTAGACTAACATGTTCTGAGTAAATATTACAGTAATGCTCAACTGCTTTTGTCAGTAAATTCAGAAACTGACAATATATACCTGGGAGTTAGCAAATGCCTGTTAAATGGCTTCGTTACCACTTGAATGGCTCTTTAACAGTTTCAGTGTTGTGCTAATAGGTCTGGAAGGCTTTTTCACTTTTAATTACTAGATCCCCTCTGGAGGAAGACTCACCAGGCTGCAGCAGCTAGCTGTGGTGGGAGCCTGCAGGAAGGGTCAGAGTAGGGATAGGAAGAGGTGGGAGGGTGGACATTAAGATCCAGGGGTGCCCCAAATTTTCAGGTGCTGCTTATGACTAAGGATGGCCCTGACTTCTACAGACTGCGAGCATGCAGACCCTGAAAGTATATCTTCACTTATGGTGGCATATAAAGTACAAACACTGCATGACCAGCAACAGGTATGAATAGCAGCGTATGTGGTGAGGCGTAGCTAATGTGACTAGAGTAGAATACTGTACATACCTGAACCTTAGCGAACATAGGCACTGACTCTGTGGGTACTCCAGGGCTGGAGCACGCCCAGAGAAAACAGTAGGTGCTCAGCACCCACCAGCCGCCCCGCGGATTAGCTCCTCCCCCTTCTGTTCAGCAGAGTGCAGGAGGCGCTGGGGGAGGAGCGGGGGCAGGAAGAGCCAAGGGGAGGGGGCAAAACAGGGCAGGAAGAGGCAGACTTGAGAGAAGGGGTAGAGTGGGGACAGGGCCTGGGGCGGAGCAGGGGTCCAGCACTCCTGGGGAAATAGCAAAGTTGGTGCCTCTGTTAGAGTGTATACCCTTCATGGCTCTCTACACACCCAAGCAGTGCCTCCCATATCTACACTGCTATGTTTAGCAATGTAATGTCTGACTGCCTCCCTACTGCAAGAGCCTTTCCCTGCTACCTCCCCCTACTGGAACCTTTCCCCTCTTCCTTCCAGCTGCCAGAGCCTTTTGCTGCCGTGTGCAGTTACACACGGCAGCGACAAGCATGGACGCAGCCTGCATTTCACTGCAACATGTAGCTACACATTTCCTACACCCCACTGCAAGGCTTGAGTGTGTCTGCTTCATGCGAGAAACCCCTCCCAGAAGGAAGCCTTCTGGTGACTAATTTTAAGGAGACTGTATCATAATATACTACAGTGCTCATGTTAAAAAAACTGTTTCATTGAGAAGCATTGGAGCAGGGACTGAAAATTTGCAGAGGGAAGGGAAGGAGGAGGCGCCTTTGTCAGGGAGGTGTCTTTTTCCATCCCTGTGTAAAATTTGCCAAAATTTAGCCCAATTATTAGCCTCTGAAAATTGGTTTCCACATGCTCAGTAGAGGTGTGTTAAAGTTTGGCATCTAAATTCTCTGAATATTCTATCTGCACTGCTCCTATGTGCCAACAAAACTGCACGTGTGCCATCCTCTTGAGCAACTGCACGTGTTCCATCCCCGAGCTGCAGGGGCTGAGCAGCCTTTCCCCAGCATTTGTGGGAGCCAGGGGGTGGTGCTTGGCTCTGGAATTGAGAGCAGGGAGCCTGCCTCTCCCATTCTGCTGATGCTTCCCCCTGCTGGGGCCCAGAGAGAAAGGAGAAGCCAAAGGAAGGTTGACCGGTGAATCAGGTTGTAGAGTTTTAAGCTATATGAAGCTTCACATCTGCTGCTATAAAGAGAGAGTCTAGGATGGAGTAATTCCTGCTCCCTATTCCCTGATGAGAAAACTTTAGTTTAAAGGCCTTCAACGATTGTATAGGTCCTCCTGCAGAAAGATGGAATTTGGGACTTCAGATCTATTATGTAAAAAATGAGCCAGAAATAGCTTTAATAAATGTTTTGATGAGGATAGCTTTATAAATCAGAAAGAAACACAAATGTATTTTTTAAATTCCATTCAATCTTTAATAAATTCAGGTCAGTATTTTGTATTCAAATTGAAATTATGAGTATGGAAAATCCAAAGAGGTTTGGGATTTAACCAGACCCCATGCCTGCCCTGTGTACTATGGCTAGAGCTGGGCAAAAATGAATATTTTCCTTTATTTATTTTCCTTTCTGAGTACAAATGGTTTATGAGTAGATGACCATTTTTGAAGGTATTATGAGCAATTCTTGCACAGCAAATTATTCAAAAGCAGCTTGTTGTGAATATTTGTTATATGAGCTGTTTGACTTTATTGGGCACATAAGTTATTTGGTTTGTTTCTTTTTCCTGAGTATTCTGTATGAATGTTTGCAATTACAAATTAAAGATTCACTTTAATAATGAGTAAACTTACCCTTTGGGGCCCCTATTCAGGAAAGCACATATGCATGTGCTAATTCTATTCCCCGTTCAGGAAAGCACTTAAGCATATACTTTAAGTTAAGTATCTGTTTGTCTCATCATTCCATGGGCTTCAATCGGACTTTGTGCTTAAGTCCTTTCCTGCCTATGGATGCTATCCTGAATCAGAATAGTCACAAAATGCAAACATAATAGCAGCGAGAGCACTACTTAAGCAAATTCAGGTAAAATTCAAATATTAATGGAAAAAAATGTTGCAGTGTTTGCCTGGCTTGTCACTGTGCCATATAACTCTGCAGATTGTAAAACCCAGCCTAAATCAGTCCAGTTTAGCTCTAAAGGAAGCCCAAATTCACTTGAAACGTCACCGAATTTAGTCTAGACTTGCTGAAAGGTTTGCAAACCTTTTAATGAATATAGCTTGAATTTGCGGCTTATATCACACTCCAGAACAAAGTGAGCTTCATGTGGTTTGGGGATTTGTAAGGAAAGCTTGGCACCGCTCTTCAAAGGAATTGCTTTGTATTTTAACTGCAGAAGTGCAAAACTTGGACACTTTTAGTTACAACAGAAGAACCTATTCATGAAAATCTTTCATGTCCAAGACTGGCCATGAATTCAACCCAGGAGTATCCAATCAAAAGCCTGGCAAACAATTCATTGTTTTTTCAGGACCAAGACACCTCATGGGTTTATTTAATACTACAGATCTTTATAGTTGTGAATAATAATTATTATTAATTATTATGCTAAGCTCTTTGAGGTAAACTGTCTCTTTCTGTGCGTGTTCAGCACCTGGCATGATAGGCCCCAATCTCGGTGGGGGTCTTGGTCTTACTGTATTACAAATATTTCATAATAATTCCTGAGAGTTCGGCACACTAGATTTTTCCCAGGAAATTTGGAATTCAAAAGGTGATAGGAACTGAATAAGATTATCAGACACGTACTGTGTAGCTTGAAAGAAATACTTAATTTATGCAATAAAATTTCCAGATTATTATTCCACCATCTCTCTGAGTTTTATTTACCAAAGATTCATTCTTTCTGTCTGCCATTTGAATGGATTTGCAATTAAGGCCTTTGTTTAATTTCCTTAAAAGATCATTCCTGTTTATACATCCTCAGCAGTTCTGTTTTTAAATGTAATTGCTTCTAAATCCCAGAAGATATTAATAGTAGCCTTCACTAAAACCTTTTAATACTAAGAATTGTGATTTAAACTAGCAAAGTAAAAATTGAACAAGGAAAGCTAGACATAATTCTAACTGTGTGATTTCGGGGCTGATTTCTTCTTTCTTCTTGCTCTATTTATACCACTTAATTCTGCAAATAGGGTCCATTTCCAGCAAAATGCCTCCATGGTCTTAGAGCTGCAAAAGGTGATGTAGCCTGGCACCATAGATGTTATGGGGACAGCAATGAAAAGGCTCTCTCTGCAGTAAGTAGGTACAGAATTAATTGGGGAAAAGTTATAGGTAACCTCTCTTTTTCCCATACTCCACATCCCTGGTCTTCTTGTGTGCTCCTCCTTACCCTACGTAAGCTGTTTAAACTGAGGAAATTATTTACATCCTCAGAGCTAGAACTACTTCTGTATATAGCTCCCTCAATGGGGAGATACATGAATTTTTTCTTCAGTGCCTGCTGTGTGAGGGGTGGGGGAGTCCTTCTAGGCACAACGGCTGGAAAATTGAGATAGAAGGTTCTTTTCCTCCTTACTGAGAGGCCATGGAACCCCCATTTACTGTTTTCCTCTGAGATAGATGAGGGAAGTGATAGTCTTTGACTTATTGAGAGGCACAAAGTTCTCTGTTAGGGAGAAGTGACATCTGCTGCACATACCCTTTACATTTCCTGAGGGCTTGTCTACACTTGAAATGCTACAGTGGCACAGCTACACTGCTGCAGCTGTGCTGCTGTAGCATTTCAAGTGTAGACACTACCTATGCTAACAAGAGGGATTCTCCCATTGGCGTAGGTAATCCACCTCCCCGAGAGGTGGTATTAGATCAGTAGAACGACCTATTGCTGTCTACACTGGGGGGTTAGGTCAACTTAACTACGCTGCTCAGGAGGGTGGATTTTTCACACCCCGGAGCAACACAGTTAAAATGACTTAATTTTGTAGTGTAGACCAGGCCTGAATGTCAGTCAGACAGGGAAGAGCCCACTTCCTCATTTAGGGCTTATGGGAATGCATACTCATTGCCTCCAGCCACACAATTTCTCATATATTATTATCATCCTGTTGATCTTCTTGAGCGGAAGATAGTCCCACTTTATATCTGAAATTGAGTTAAAGAGTAAAGATAGTCAAAAGCTGCTAATGAACTAACTCGGCATGGTGTTGTTTTACCATATTGTGCCATTCTGAAGTCTTTGTGGCTTTGTACAACATTTTTTCTCCATAAAGACCTTGTTTTTGTCATTTTCTGGTGTCTTCGAATGTCCCAGAATGAAGGGCAGAACATATTTATCTTGCCAGGCTCTGCCTTTGCTCTGCTACACTGGAAGTATACATCCAGACTTCTTCCAACAGCTTTTTGTTGTGTTTTTCCTGATCTTCTCCTGCATTTTGCGGACCAGAGCTTGAGCCACACCAGAGCAGCTTTTAGAGTAGCTCAAAAGGATGGGGTGGCATTCAGCCCCTTTATGCTCCCAAATGCTGGCCTGTCTCCACATTCGACCACTCCCCTGGCACAGCTTAGAGCAGCAAAAGCTGCTCAATGTTACATGAAGCTTCCTATGGCCCCAAGCAACCATTCTGGCAGCCAGGCATCATTGATGGGGCATTTCAGCTACTTCCCTTTCCCCTGGACAAACCTCCTGTTTTGGAGGCTCAGAAAATAAGATTTTCTTTATGCAAGGGGTTTGTTTAAGCAGGCTTTTCAACGCCTTTGTCCTGCCCAAGTCAGCAGACACATGGGGAGAATGGGGGTCCTAGTCTCTGCCTATTTTGGCATCTTTTACCCTTTCCTTTTTTAAGCCCCTCTGTAGTTCTTTTCCAAGCACTTTCTTTTTGGTCTGGGAATGCTTGTAGACTCTGCCATGTCACAACTTCTTCACTTTGCCTTCTGGCTTCTTTTTCACAGCATCACTTTTTATGCTTTCTACTCTTGCATGAACATATTCCAGATGGTCTTGAGAGACCTTTTCCTCTTCCAATTCTGTTATGCCAAACTGTCAGGTTCATCTTTCTCGAGTTAGCAGAATCTCCTCCTATGGCCATTTTCTGATCCACCTGGACTTATTACACATTGGCTGTACATTTGCAAATGGACTTCCCTTCTCCTGTTTTGGATTCAGTCACTTGAGATGGACTGTGTTCCACAAAATGGGGTTTTGTTTGATTTTTTTGTTTTTGTTGTTTGTTTGCTTCTTTGTTTTTTGGCTGTGTTTACAACATTCTTTTCCAAACACCGTCATCTTCTGCAAGGTTATTTTTTGAGACTTAAACTGCTTGGACTCTAGTCTTGCATGCTTATAGCATACACACAGGCTGGTCATGGCATTCCATGCTCTGAGCCTCTAACTCTGCTAATTCCATAGCTCATCCACTGTCCAGTTTGGGATCACTAAGAGCTGTCCTAAGATTAATGAACAAATTGCATAATTTATATCTTTACCTCACAATCTGTGTAGACTACATGGAGTTACATAGGTGGTGAATTATAGCTAAGGCTACGATTTAGTCATGGAGGTTGCGGAGGTCATGGAATCCGTGATTTTCAGCGACCTCCTTGACTTCAGGGGTGGAAAACTGTAGGGTTCCCCACCACCCATGGGGCCGGGAACTGCAGGGTACCCACACCGCCTCTGGTGGCAGCCGTAGCTCCCAGCCACCAGGTGAGGTGCGGGAACCCCTGAGCTCCCAGCCACCAAGAGGCAATGGGGGAACCCCCGAGCTCATGGCCACCGGGGGCAGCAGGGGAACCCCTGAGCTCATGGGCAGTGGCGGCGGGGAACTCCTGAGCTCCTGGCAGCTGGGGGCAGAGGGGAACCCCGAGCTCCCAGCCACCATGGGGGGAACTCCCAAGCTCCAGGGCCCCAGAGCTGCGGTTGGTGGGGATACCCCACAGCTCCCGGCTGACATGGGAGCCGAGGACAACCCACAGCTCCCAGCCCCCATAGGGAGCTGCAGGCGGCAGGGGTACCCCCCCCCCCCGGCCCTAGCTGATACAGGCAGCTCCTAGCCCCTCTGCAGCTGTCCCCTTTCAGGCGGTGTGGGGATCATCAGATCTCCATTTTGTCCCAGATATTCTTAGTAAAAGTCAAGGACTGGTCACGGCTTTCATGAATTTTTCTTTTTTGCCCATGACCTGTCCATTACTTTTTACTAAAAATAACTGGGACAAAATCTTAGCCTTAATTATAGCTATGAAATTTGCTAGTGCAGAGACAGCACTGCCTGCTCCAAATAACCGCTCAGGCCCTAGACCAGGGATCAGCAACCTTTGGCACATGGCCCATCAGGGAAATCTGCTGGCGGGCCAGGATGGTTTGTTTACCTGCAGCGTCCGCAGGTTGGGCCAATTCGCAGCACTGGCTGCAGTTCACTGTTCCAGGCCAACGGGGGCTGCGGGAAGCGGCGCAGGCGGAGGGATTTGCTGGCCATCACTTCCCACAGCGCCCATTGGCCTGGAACGGCAAACCGCAGCCAGTGGGAGTTGCGATCGGCCCAACCTGCAGACACGGCAGGTAAACAAACCGTCCTGGCCTGCCAGCGGATTTCCCTGATGGGACGCATGCCAAAGATTGCCGATCCCTGCCCTAGACTGATAGACTCGCTGTGCTGGAGTTTTCTGGTACTGTGGGTTTTCAGTGGCCTCAAAGGGACACATTGTTGCACACACCCCTGAGTTTGTTTTAAATTTGAGTATTGAATTAAGGTAAAAACTGAAACAAAAACCCATTTGAAACCAAAAGGAAGATAAGTGGAGAGCAAATATTGACTTCCTTTTTTTCCCATACGTCTGATATTTTCTTCACTTAACTTTATTGGGACATTGTAGCTAGTCTTAAATGTGTATGAGTTGGAAACAGGAACTACGCAGTGTTGCCAACCCCTGAGCCTCTCACATTTTGCTGGGAGAGTGGAACAGCTGAGGGACAGATATTAAGTTTTAGTTTTTGAAATTAGTGAGACATTATATAATTAGCATTCTGTCACAACAAAAATGCTGAAAAAATATAACAGCTTATGAAATGCCCACCCTTTAAAGTCAGGTCATTGTGATTTCTATTATCTCTTTTCCCCTCTCTTCAATTCCAGCATGATTTCAGCAAAAAATTGTTTAGCTGATTTTTAATTAGATATTATGGTTCCAATTATTATCATTCAGATAAGGCTGGAAAGAAGACTTTGTACCTTTATACAGATATATTTCACAATTTTAAAAGTCATTGACTCCATTAACATGATCAGGATACAACATTCAATTCTGTCTTCAACAGATGTCAAAATGGCAACAACTGGAAACAATATGAAATGAAATCGGGTAAGAAAGGGCAAATTGATTATCTAGGTGATTTGCATGTTTGCAGAATCACTAACACAGTAACTCTCAACCTTTCCAGACTACTGTACCCCTTTCAGGAGTCTGATTTGTCTTGCGTACCCCCAAGTTTCACCTCGCCTAAAAACTACTTGCTTACAAAATCAGACCTAAAAATACAAAAGTGTCATAGCACGCTATTATTGAAAAATTGCTGACTTTCTCATTTTTACCAAAGAATTATAAAATAAATCAATTGGAATATAAATATTGTACAGTACTTACATTTCAGAGTATAGTACATAGAGCAGTATAAACAAGTAATTGTATGAAATTTTAGTTTGTACTGACTTTGCTAATGTTTTTTATGTAGCCTGTTGTACAACAAGTAAATATCTAGATGAGTTGATGTACCCTCTGGAAGACCTTTGCGTACCCCCAGGGGTACATGTACCCCTAGTTGAGAACTACTGCTTAACCAGCTCGTTAGAAAAAAATATGAATAGATGGGATTCCTAGTTTGCAGTTGCATTCATTAGGATTCCTGGTGGCTTGAGAGATGCTGTACCTTGAAATGGTCACTGACCCTCTAGGACCAGGCAAAAATATAGTGCATTTCCCAGCAAAGTTAGGATGCTTTCAGCATCTCAGGTATTCTGGGTCTGTCTGTCACGATCCTGACTCTCTCTCCTGTATTTTAACCGCAGATATAATGCATTCTCCTTTTACATACTACTGTATAAAATTGACTTTAAAAAGTTAAAAGCAACCCATTACTTCTATTACCTTCCTTCTATTTAGAGTTGTTCTAGGAATCCTGGCTAAAGCATTGTCCACATAAAGTATAGTTCGCCAGAGTAAGCAGAGTAAAGAGGCAAGAGTAAACTGTGATGAGACTAAAAAGAACAAAGGGGCAGAAAGTATTTAGAATAGCCAATACCTTATCCTCAGCTAAATATTGAGTATGTCCCATCAGTATCTTTCTTCCCTTTTAACCAGTTCCATTATTGCATACAATTAACTTTTCTTTTCTTTTCTTAAATGTTTCTTTTTAGCTTGTAACTTTCTCATTTGGAGATAGACATTGCTTTTCATCCTAATTCTCTGAGTCACTCTTAGCCTAAGAATGTGCTCCATCTTGCACTCCAATGGGCAGCTAATTTATTCTGTGGAATCCGTCTTACTCTAAGTGTTCTGATTCAGCAAGTCCACCTCCAAAGCAAGACGCACATTTTAATTCTCTACCACCTCCTAACTTTGGCTGGGATTGTTCATAGAATTAATTCAGGGATGATTTTATGTAATTGCATTTGAGCGCAGCAGACGGAACTCACTTTTTTATAGTCTCAAGAGATAGAGACTATAGAATGTTTGAATTTGCTTTTTTGTTTTCCAAACTCTAAACTCAGGAAATCAGTATCTTCATTTTACACACCTGTCTTGTTTGTTTTAAAACTTAGTCATTCTTTACTTAGTCCACAACTATATATCCAGAGACTTCCCAGGTGCAGTATGTGAATTCCAGAAAGCTGCTGATGCTAACTTCATGGCAGACAACTACAATCAGAGGGAAGGTTTGTGTGGAATCACACAGAAGTGGATCCAGGGAAACTGCAGAGCTGCCCAGAGAAGTTGCCTCCCTCCTATGTCTCAGTGCTCCCTATTCTTTCAGACAAACCTTTCCCTCTGGGCCGCACAATGTACCCTATCATTGGAGCTATTTTTCATGGCACTTTGGGTTTCAGATGTCACAGTTGTCAGGATAGCTGCACCTCTGACTCCTCTTGGTCTCTTCAAGTGTACCCCCATTCAGGTCTCAAGCCCTGAGCTGTCACCTCTCTCATGGTGAAGTCACACAATTCTTCTGCTCTTAGACTGAGCTTTGAGCTGCAGTCTTTGGTACTAATGGTGATTACCTGAGCAGGCCTGACTTTGGTTCATTACCTGCAGTTCTGCTCCCTCTGGCAGCTATGATCAGTGGTATCCAGTGACCAGACAGCCTTCTTAAGGCAAAGTATTATTTATTTAGATCCAAAGTATTTCATAGAAAAGTATCTTAAGACAATAAACAGATTATATAGGCATGTCTAGCTTACCAGGTGTCTGTCCAACTTCCACTTGGGGATTTTGGCACGGCTAAGCTTCCTACAGACACCCAAAGACTTCTAGCGTCTGGTGCCATAATCTTCTCTTTAATTCACAAACCAGTTCCCTCTTGCTATCTTGGGGAGTGTGTTTTTTTAAAAGCTGCTCAGTCTTTTTATCATCCCCCTTCACAGCAATCAAGTCACTCTTTAACTGTTACAGCACTCTGATCTGTTAGCTCCCAGCATTGGCAAAATATGGCTTGCAACTTAGTTGGCGATAGTCTGTGGGATCCTCAAAGCTGATTTCTCTCCCCATTGTCTCTCAAGGATGTGCAGGGATGTTCTGATCTGGGAACTATTTTCTTCCTGGTGACAGTGTCCATTGATTTAAAGTAATATAGGCACAAACAAACCCGTCACTCACTCTAATATAGTTATATAGTCTATCTCAATAACTAGGGCTTTTTTATATGAACACTTTAGGTTATTAACCTTTATTGTGGCACTGAGAATTCCCCCAACATCTGTAGTCCTATCTGCCCCAATTATCCTTAGTTAGTTAGTTAGTTATATCAGGGAGATCATCTTTGTGGGCACATGGCCCCTTATTTTCTTTCCTTGACTGATCTACAAAACAGATCTGTCAGCCAGAGAGATGCCAGTTATCTTCAGCACATAATCCCTTTAAAATCTTTCCCAGTTCACTGGCACTCACTCAGCTTTCATTCCCAAGAGACTAATAGCTATATTTAGTATGTTAACTATTTTATTTATATATGAAGCCCTTTTTCTCAGCATCTGGATGTCTTGCACAAGATAAAAAAAAACCTTCATAAAAAATTACAACGGATTGGTTTCTAAGAGGAAGACACAAAGGGCCAAATTCTGCCCTAAACCATATAACAATGGGAATGTATATTCTTTGTACGTATCTGGGGGCAGAATAGCAATAGCCCCATATAATGCAGTGTCACGACTGCAACATGTAGAGTTACTAACTGTTACTGCACAATTCTGTAAGGAAATCTTAAGACAGCCTCTAATTTTGCACTCAAAATCAGTTGCTGGCTCAGTTAGACTTCAAACCACACATGAATGCACATGAATCAGGTAAATATCTAAATACTACCTTTTGTGCATGCAAGTGATTGTGGTGCAAACTTGGAGCATGTTTAAGAAAAAAATTGGCTGAGTCACACAGCAGTAGAAGCAGTGTTTGAGAAGAAACAGCAGTCAGAGGCATCTGGGAGGGAACTTGCACACAAAACTATTTTGCTGGCTGGCATTTTGCAAGTGATGTGCACCATCTGTGAGCTAGATATCAGCTGCACTTTGCTTTTGCCAGCCAACATCCCTAGTCAAGAGAGTACATATTTCTAAATAAATTAGACTGGGAATATAGCAATATGTCAACTCATTGATATTCCAATGAGGAAAAAAGGCAATCCTGGAGGCCAGATATTTGTGCACTCTAGGAGTCCAGGACAAGATTATGCAAAACTGTTTCTGGCTCATCCCTACTGCAGCATTAGGCTTGCAGAAGGAAGCCAATGACCATAAATGAATATCAAAGCTAGGTATTAGTAAGTGCTGCTGTTGTGCTGCTATTTTTTTTAAAATACCGTAACTGTATCTCAATGGGCTTTCGTGCTACCTTCACCACTAATAACTAACTAACTAACCATTAATTTGATAAACAAACCTAATGGTGGGCAAAATGGCGTAACATGGAGATATTTGCCAAATGCTATTTAAACATTGACTGTAGTTCCTATCGGTGCATTTGTTTTGACATTTTGTTCAATGAGAACTGACATAGTTGTTAAAAAAAATCAAATATTGCTGAGCATCGAGCTGAATATAAAAGAGCTGCATTCTCTCTAGAGAATGGTCAGACGAAGTTGGAAAGTGTCAGGTATCTCACACATCATGTTCAGGAGGCCTGTGCATATTTTGGGGTTTTTTGCACTTAACATACTTTGGCTTTAAGATTTTGGAGTGTCTCAACAAAGATAGTCTTTGGGGCCTGTTGTATTGATGTAGATGGAATATATGGGTCTAAATTGTTAACGTGACCCTGTATCTGTCCAACATTCAACAGTTTTAAACTAGGGTCAGGATTTGGAATACAGAGACCTCAGCCTACTTAGTAGCATGGCAAACAGCATTAAAAAAAAATTGAACTTTTTTGTTAAAGATACAGGAAAAAGAAGGGGAAACAGTTAGAGCATTTGAAAGGTAAAGTATTAAGTAAAGTTTTAATTTTAAAAACACCCCTTGTTTCCTTTCCCTTCAGCTGGAGAGAGTTTTCTGAAAGAAACTCCCACTGTCTGACAGTCTCTTAGATGGTATTAAAGATGGTAATAACTGTCCTTTTAGGGGACAGGAGAAGTAATTAGTCAAGCAGAGCTGGAGATGTTGTTAAAGTCTGATTGTTCTTCTTCTAAGACAAAACAAGACAAACATATGCAGAAGGGGAGAGAAAAGAACACCAAAGAGAAAATACAACTTCTGTGTCTGGTGTTGACTTTTACTTGCAACCTTACTGCTGGAGAAACACAGGCAGGGCACACAATTGTATCAGCTACTCTGAGATTTGGCAAACTTGTTCTAGCATCGGGCTGTTTGGGGCATTGCTTTTAACTGACTCTGGTCATAGGTGACATCCGTGTTGCAGGATATTGAAGTCTTGGTCAGATCACCCAGACTCTTATTAAACAGAAGGCAAAAGGAGAGAGATAGGAAAGAGAAGAAATAAGGTGGGGAAGGTAAAAGGACACATGGAAGGAGGTGGGTGACAAAGTCTCACATCCCAGATGGGGGCTGGGACTTAGCCAAAGCCGGTGGAAGTGGCGGCATTATCTGGGTCCTTCTCTCTGGCCTGGCCTAGTCAGGATGTCTCTCAGGATTAGGATGATGAAGGCCCAGCAGTGTTATGATGGAACTGAGGAGATGATGCAGTGGTGTAGGTTGCTCCTTTCTGTTTTCGGTCAGCCAACCTCCCTCTACACATCCTTCATATTTCCCCCCCTCCCCCAAGCCTTTTTTTAAGGACCCCAGAAGAGAATGATGGGTGGAATAGCACATCCTCTTATTACTGTGGCCACCAGTAGGCCTAATTTCTGACACACCAGTTTTGGTTCATTGACTTCTGATTCCACACTTCTTTTGTTTACCAGGCGTGATTTTAACACAGTCCTTGAATTATATCAACAGGTGTCACACTGACTGGAGTGGCTTGTGACCAAGAGTGCCAACCTCAGAGCAAACTTTCAAAAGCACAGGAAATACCCCAAACTGGTGGTATGTTCTATAATTAGATTTCACCAGCCCAGTAACAAATGCAAACTCCTGGATCACTGTAACAATCTTACCGTGGAGTCACAGACAGTCCCCTTGGGCTCTCTAATCTATCTTGCAACCCAGGCAAGCTGGATTTAGTCATAAATGGTCAGTTATACCAAAAATCACAAAATATTCAGGTTGCTTCCTATCCCAAGAGACCAGTTACTTACCCCTGATCAATTTGAACCTTAGTTCTCACACCAAAGGTAACGCCAATCCTATAGTAAACTAATTAAGGATTTATTAACTAGGAAAAAGAAATGAGAGAGTTGTTTACAGGTTAAAACAGACAACATATGTACATAAATGAGTTTAGTGTATGATTCCAAAAGGTAACAGAGACATAGCAATCTGTCAGCAATGATTGTCCTTTTAGGGCTATCCCAGGTTGACTCTGGGGATCTCTGCCTTTTTGTTTCTCAGCTTTAGCCCTTGTAAGAGTCCAAACAGTAAAAAAATTAAAAATCTTCATGTCAGCTATCTTTATTTCCCTTTTCCAGAATTCAAATTGGTGGGACGTGCTTTCTCTCACCTAGCACCTTCATGGCTGTAAGAGGCCTTTAAACAAGCTTTTGTGCATGATGTTCCACAATGGCCCACTTAATTTTGATAGTTCTTCTGGATAGGTGGGGGAACCACTTTTCGTGCCTATGTTCACAAGTTCAGAGCAGGCATTTTTACAATTATAAAGCAAAACCTACTTATTACCTTATAGTACAGTTTACAGAAATGACAAGTCAGATTAATGCACGCAGCAACTTACAAGCATTTCATAGACTCTAAACACATTCTTACACGTTCAACACCTATCTTAAACAATGTTAACATATAGGTGAGCTGGCCTGGATTCCAGCTTTGAATTTCAGTGCTGAGTTGACACTTTCAGGCTTGGCAAGAGCTGGCACCTGATTTACAGGTATCATAGTAGGCCTTTTTGTTTAAGCTAATACAGTCTTTCAGTCTCCCTTTTGTACCTTCTCCCATCAACATTTATTCTGAGACTTTATAAACTTGTATTCACTTTCCCACAGGAAGGCTCACAAGTTGGGTAAATTTGTAGGCCCAGTTATTACAACAGGCCACATTAACCACATTATCACCTTCACCCGATGAAGCTGTGTCATAGATAGTCATACTGAGTGTAAGGGGACTGTTGCCTCCTTTCTAACATTCAGTGGGGGTGTTTTAGTTGCTAGCTCCCAGTACTAAAAAGGGGGAAGGATCGATGGGGAAGGATCGATGGGGACTGACAGCCCCCAGGAACAATGGGGAGAGGCCAATGCTTCAGGGCAGCCTGAATGACAGGGCGGGCAGGCTAATCAGGGAGTCAGGAGGCCAGAGAGGTCCCGTCCTCCATCTGAGCTGGAATTGCCTGGGTCAGACAGCGTGGGGCTGAGCTAAGGAGAAAGCAGGGGCCAAAGCTAAGCTGGGGAGCAGAGCTGTGCCAGATCCAGAGAGAGCAGCCCCTGTCCTGGGAGCAGAGCTGCAGCAACCAGAGACAGAGGGGCCAGAAAAGCAGCCCAGGAAGCAGGTCAGTGCTGGGAGCAGAGTCACAGAAGCAGCCTGCAGAGCAGACCTGTCCTGGGAGCAGAGCTGCAGCAACTGGAGCCAGAGGGGCCAAAGAAGCAGCCCAGGGAGCTGGAGGCAGAGCAGCAGCAGCAGTGCTGAGACCGAGTGGTGGAGCTGGGGCTGGAGCAGTCTGGAGCTGGGTGCGGTGAGCAGCTGGGGAGAGCGAGGGTGACTTTGGGCCGCGGTCCCAGCACAGGGAGATGCCTCAGCCAAGAGGCTCTGCAGGCCAGGCTTGGATCATAACCCTGACAGGGTGGGGGCGACACTGAGAAGAAGGGTCCTAGCACTTAGAGCCTGAGAGCGTGTGGCCACCACCAGAGCAAGTGTCCGACCCACAGCATCCCTGCAGCACAGCCAGGGCCTGAGAAGAAGGCCTGGGACTTACCAGAAACAGACTGTGAACTGCCCTGATGTTCCAGAGACACTGTTTGTGATGTTCCCTGCCACAGAGCGAGTTGATGTGTTTCCTTTAACCTTTCCCATTTTTCCTTATTCTTTTTAAAATTAATTGTTGATTAAATAACTTGCATTTGCTCTAACTTGTATGTAATGGTCACTGGGTCAGAGAAGTGGCCAGTGCAGAGAGAGTACCCCAGAGTGGGGACACCCTAGCCCCTGTCCTAGGTGACCACAGCAGGGTTGGGGGTTGAGCCCCCCAGGAATCCTGGGCCCAGCCTTGTTGGGGTTACGAGGACTCTGCCAGACAGGAGAGTGGAAGGGGAGTCCTCAAGGGCAGGGGGCCACTGGGTAAAGGAAGTGGGAGCGAGGACTCGGATCCTTTCGCTAGCCCACTTCACGGGGGTAGTGCAGAAGCCAGGAAAGTTCCCCACAGTAGAGGGACTATTCCCCCACTTACGTGAGGAAAACTGATCCCTAGTGAAACTTCTCTGAAATCAGAGAAGTCAAACCCAGGATGAATTTGGCTCATTGGCCAAGATTTCCAAGACAGCCAGTGACTTTAAGAACTCCGGTTTTTGTGCCCAACTTTTGGAGCTTTAGCGCTATGAGGGAAGCCAACAATTATGAACTTTGAGAAGAAGGGTGGTTGGAAGCCAATTCTGAATCTGGATACAAATTTGCAATTGGCTATTTCTATAATGAGCTGGCTCAAAACACAAGGTATGAACATCCTCAAACTTTGATGTTCAAAATTAGGATCTGGAACCAAATTTTGCAGTTTGTGCTTATCTCTGACTGGGTCTACATTTCATTAGGATGATAAGACATGAATGTGCAATTTCATCCTGTTGGTGCCATTCGGATACAATAATACAACATTGCAATGCCTGTAATAAATGTGGGGTGCCTTTTCACTGCAAATGGAATAGACCTGAACTGCCTGTGAAGTTTTGGTATGGTGGTAGCTGGACTACAATTACCCCTCACGCTTACTGATATTGCAGGAACCTAAAGTAGACCTTGCATCTTCCTGGTATAGATGTCATTGTGATTTTTGTGATCATTCATGATGCTAAAAAGGCCCAAAGCTAAGATAAAGCAATAGCTAGGGGGACATAGAGAAGATTAGGAGGCTTAAGAATTCCTTGGACTTCCCTCATACAGATCTCTAAGTTTAGACTTAAGGCATTATCCTTGGTTTGATATTGAGTGGTTGTGTAGAAAATATATGTGAAAACTGATGTCATTAGATGAAATAGGGCCTGAAGAACTATTTAGATTTTTGAGCCAGATCCTCAGCTGGCATAAATCAGCCTAGCTCCACTGAAGTCAACAAAGTTATGCCAGTATACACCACCTGGCCCAATGGTTTTATTTTAGGTGTTTAATCTGAAATGTACTGTATTTTTTAAATTTTGGGGCACCCTGACTGTTTCTACTAGGAAGGGAAGCTAATAACTGGGATTATGTTATGTTTTTTAGAGGTAAATACAAATGTGAAGGTATAATAGGAGCAAATATATGGAGTGGTCATATCAGGGGTAAGGCTGTGTGTGAAAGAAAACATATAATAGGTTTAACTTACTGCACTTACCACCTTTCATGTTGTTCCTTTAAAATCAGATGGTGAAAATGAGAAAGAGGATTTGAAGTGGCTTGATCCAGTGAGGTAATTCTCTACTGTATTGAACCATTCTCATAACAGTTTAAGAACCTTTGCATCACTTTAATAAATAAGTCTGTTTGTGAGATATACCATGTTATAGAGGGGGAAATGCTAATCATTTAATAGTGTGTAATAATAGTACTGCTTCCAGTAGCCCCATGTTAATTATTAGTCGTCTTTTTTTTTATTTTTGTTTTCATGAATTATACTATGCTGTTTGAACAGCGATCGCTTCCTCTTTTGGATTTCACAGCTCTCCAGGGTACAGTAGAGAGTAAATCAGTTATGCCCAGCATGCAAACATTAAACAAACAAGAGAGCCATAGAAGTTATTTTGGTATTCTCTTGATTGATGGCATAATTTCAGCAAAATACCCCATGTAACAAGTGCAAAACTCATCTGTGCATCCGGTTTTTAATTGGACCTATTGTAAAAGACAGTAGGTATGTCAGACATACAATTTTGTTGCACGGTATTGATTTGTGTTGGGAAACGATGTCAAAGATTTTATGTGACTCAAAAAATATTGGCTGAGGAAAAGAAAAAGGAAAATAATAATAGTATTTGACACATTTCATCCAAAGTTCTCAAGGTGCATTCATGAAGTTTCACAATACTCCTGTGATACAGATAAGTATTACCCTTCTCATTTACCTATGTGTACACTCAAGATAAAGACACTTGCTCAAAGTCACACTATCTGTGAATGCCAGAGTTTGAGCATATACTAGCGGTCCTTTCTTCTGTTCCTATGGTCTAATCCAGTGGTTCTCAAACTTTTATTTCACGGACCACTTGAAAATTGCTGAAGGTCTCAGTGGACCACTTAATGATCTTTCGAAATGTTCTTTGTACCATTAACTAACTGTTGTAAAGCACTTTGGATAAAAGCGCTATATACAAAAAGCTTAATAATAATTAACTTTTTTTGTTCTACAAATAAAAGCACACAACTCATATTTTAATATCAGTTACCTTTCGCATGCAATGGATGTGCCCTCTCTCCCCTGCTGTGGCAGCCCCCGAGCTGGGGCTGGGAAGGAGAAGGGTCTCTCCCTCTCTCCCACACCGCGGTAGCCCCAAGCTAGGGCTGGGAAGGAGTGGGGTCTCTCCCCCGCCACAGCAGCCACGGAGCTGAGGCTGGGAAGGAGAGCCATCTCTCCCCAGCAGCCGCAGCCCTGGAGCTGGGGAAAGTCACCTCTTTCTCTGGCCACTGCAGCCTGCACGTCCCAAATACTTCTCACCCCACTGCCCCCTCCCACCTACCCCCTACTTCCCCCAAGGCCACCACCTCACCTTACATGTGTGTCTTCTGCAGGATCCAGACACCTAATTAGTGGAGCCACACCTGTGCAGCTCCACTAATTAGGTGGGTGGCCCTTCACTCTCTTGTGTGTGGCCGCCCAGAGGCACCTTAGAGGGAACTATCCGTGGACGACCTGAATGTAGCTCATGGATCACTGGTAATCCGTGGACCACAGTTTGAGAACCTCTGATCTAATCCATTGGTTCTCAACCTTTTTGAGCTCAGGACTCATTTGTAATCATTTGTGGCCTTTCTGGACCCAGTAAATAGTCTGGGAGTGCAGGCTCGGGGTAGTTTCAGTTGTATCCTGCCACATGGGGAGTTGGGTCCTGCCTGGCACTCACCACACAGCTGCAGCTCCTGTGCTGTGGGAGTGGCGGGGCTTGGCTCTCCGCTCCGGGTGTTGCAACCTCTGGGCAGCGCTGCTCAGGTTTGGCCCCACCCCCTTGACTGGACCAAATTTGTGTGAGTGGAGTTGTGACCTTGCTCATGGTTTTGCAGTGCCACTCACTCAGATTTGGCATATCCGGTCTCCTGCTGTCATGATGGCTGGGCTAAACCTTAGTGGTGCTGGGACCCCAGAGGTTGCAGTTCCTGCAGGAGGGATGCAAGCCTAGTCAGCAGTGCCATAACTAGGCATTTTAGTGCCTAGGGT
The DNA here is from genome assembly GCF_965140235.1 of Caretta caretta. Taxonomy (NCBI): domain Eukaryota; kingdom Metazoa; phylum Chordata; order Testudines; family Cheloniidae; genus Caretta; species Caretta caretta. The sequence continues at coordinate 237,914,420 of NC_134206.1, read as the reverse complement.
GAGCAAGCATATTTGTGCCCCCTACTAGAGCCCTGCATGGGACTGTTTTTTAAATTCCGATCCCATCTTGCCCCACAGTACCCACTCCCTACTGCTCCTGCATTGTTTGTTGAATTTTTATCCCGCTCCCGCTATTATGGCAGCTGGAGAGCAGCAGCTGCTGGCTGGGCGCCCAGCTCTGAAGGTAGCACTGCTGTCAGCAGCAGCACAAAAGCATGGGTGGCATGGCATGGTACTGCCACCCTTCTGCGCTGCTGCTGGTGGTGGCGCTTCCTTCAGAGCAGGGCAGCGGGAGAGCAGTGGCTGCTGGCCAGGCGCCCAGCTCTGAAGGTAGCACCATCACCAGCAGCAGTGCAGAAGTAAGGGTGGCAGTACCATGCCCGCTGCAGGGCTCTACCCCCTACCATTTTTTGTCATTTTTCCACCACATTTTTCCTCACTCCAACATGGCTTTGCACCCTGGGCAGCTGCCCCGCTCACTCAGCCTTGCCAGCCATGTTATAGCCTTGCCAGCCAGCCATGTTGGACAGAAGCCACAGGGGCTGCCCCGCGACCCTTTGAAACACTCTGGTAACCCAATTTTGGGTCCCAACCTACACGTTGAGAAAGCCTGATCTAATCAACAGTCTTTCATAAATGATAACACAGCCTTTAACTTCCTGTACACTCTTGGGATACTTTCCCCTCTGTAGTAAGGAGAATTATTGAAAATGATTAGATCTATATTAACATCTTAGATTGTACATGAACTTTTTGATGATCAGTCCCTCATCAGAAATAAAAATGACTCAGAGCAGATAAACTATGGATGCATTCAATCTTCACATATATTTCATCTTAAAATGCAATATATGATTCTGAATAAGAATGATTATATTGAACTTTCTTTAATTCTGTTTTTTAATTTTATAAGATGACTAACTGTTGCCAAATTGCTTTTCCCTATTGATACTTCCTCAGTTTGGATAATTGTTCTTTTTCTGCTGGCTCTAAAATAGAAAAATCTTTATGAAATCAAATGAAGACCTCTAAACAGATCTACAATATGTGCCTGTAATGAATCTAGCAATGGTGGTGTTACTCATAGATCAGTTATACTTGTTTTATAATAATCTCAGTGACCTTGAAAGCTCAGCTATGTGCCTGATCCATTGTGTGCTCTGACTAAAAACAATCATTAACTATTTAATGTCACTACGCCTTTCTGAAATGGTAAATTGTTATATCAGTAACCTTTTTCTCCATGTGTAAATTATGATAATATATGTTGCGTTACCCAGGATACAATCTGGACAAATGGACAGCTGTGTCCCCGCAATTCCCCAAACTGGAGTGCCTTTTACACTGCTTTGCTGTGAGAGCAACCACGTCTGGTCTGCTCACACTCAGCCTCCAACATGTAAATCACTCCCAGCTATACTGTATGTAGCCACCCACTCATGAATTACACTGCCGGGCAACACCAGCAAATGTGTGTTTTGTACTGCCCAGCATGTTCCTGGCACATATAAAGTCCATCATTTATCAATAGAAAATGACATGCACAAATCTTATCCCAAATGGAGTTTCCCAAACACTTAAATCCAAACACACTGGTTTAGATAAAACAACAAAACACATTTATTAATTACAGAAAGATAGATTTTCAATGACTACAAGTAATGATAGGTTTCAGAGTAGCAGCCGTGTTAGTCTGTATCCGCAAAAAGAAAAGGAGGACTTGTGGCACCTTAGAGACTAACAAATTTGAGCATAAGGTTTTGTGAGCTACAGCTCACTTCATCGGATGCATGCAGTGGAAAATACAGTGGGGAGATTTTATATACACAGAGAACATGAAACAGTGGGTGTTACCATACACACTGTAACAAGAGTGATCAGGTAAGGTGAGCTAATACCAGCAGGAGAGCGGGGGCGGGAGTTGGGGAAACCTTTTGTAGTGATAATCAAGGTGGGCCATTTCCAGCAGTTGACAAGTAATGAGGCATACAAGTCAGAATTGGGTACAAGGAAATAAAAGGTAAACACAACTAACTTCTAATTTAACAATCTTAGTGAATACAGAGTAAAAGTCTCTCTCACCACATGTTCCAGCAGTTTTACTGCCTGAACCTCTTTCAGCCAGATTTCCCCCCACCCCCAGTCCAATGCTGCTTCCTTTGTTTTTCAGGTGTTGATGAGGTTGCCAACCCTCCAGGATTGTCCTGGAGTCTCCAGGAACTAAAGGTTAATTTTTAATTAAAGATTATGTCATGTGATGAAATCTCCAGAAATATGTCCAATCAAAATTGGCAACCATAGGTGTTGACGATGTCATGGGTAGAGAGCAAGGGAGAGATGATTTGGGGTATCTGTCCTTTCCTCTTATAGTCCTTTCTCTTGTGCAGAATCATCTCCAGCTGATGTTCAGAAGACAGAAAATCTGTGTGGCCAGGAAACTTAAACTGCTTCTTTGTCAAAATGTAGATTTTTCTGCTCACACCGTCTCTCATGACAAAGAGTGGCCACTTACTCTGGTAATGGTCCATTTGATCTCATTAACACCTGGCTGAGGCGTCAGCTAGCCTTTTGTCTCTGGGGAACTTGTTTGTTCCCCAGAACTGCCCTCCAGAACATGCTGGAACGTGTCTTGGTAAATTATACAGTGGAATCCTATATCTTTACAATGTAGCCACGCATATTTTACCAGGACCGTAATAATCAGCAACTCATGAGTTTTCAAAAGATACTTTACACAGTATGCTATGTACACAATTTAACATTATCTTGTAAAAGGGGTGAACATAGGGTTACAGACTATCACCATATAACATCAGTTCTAATATTAGTGAAAACTATTGTATATAACCATCAAGCAAAGTGGTGTACATATTATAGCTGGAGCTGCTAGAAGCACCTATTATTGAAGTTGCCTGACACTTCCCATTATAAAACCCTGTTTTCAGTTGCTTATAACTTCAGCCAAAATGGTTCAGCTATTTTGGAGAATAAGCTCAAGAAAATATGTTGTTTTGCCCACATTAAAAAATTCTAGTGAACTTTTCTTTGAAAAATTCTAGCACCCCCATGTGCTGGAGCAGAGACTTGAAATTTGGTAGAGCGTGGCCTGTGCATCAGGGATGAGGCCTTTCGCCATCCCTGTGAAGATCTGTCCAAATCAGGACAAGTTATAACCCTTTGAAAAATCTCAGTTGTCCCATGCTCAGTAGAGACTTCATAGAATGTCACAGCTTAAAAACCCCTGACAATTCCATCCACACTGAGCATGCTCCAGCTCAGAACTGTAGGAGGCTGGATGGAACTTCCTCTGCAACAGGCCAGGACAGAGATAGGCACCAGAAGTGACAGTAGTATTTCCTGTCTCTTCGTAGAATCATAGAATATCAGGGTTGAAAGGGACCTCAGGAGGTCATCTAGTCCAACCCCCTGCTCAAAGCAGGACCAATCCCCAATTTTTGCCCCAGATCCCTAAATGGCCCCCTCAACGATTGAACTCACAACCCTGGGTTTAGCAGGCCAATGCTCAAACCACTGAGCCATCCCCTCTCCCATCTTCTGTGTTCTCAGTGACCCCCTTTTGGTATCCAGGCAACAGGGAGGAAGTAGTTGCCTGATTCAAAAGCAGAGGGGACACGATCCAGAGTGGGGAGAGCAAGAGGAGTAGATTGAACAAGGATCCCTGGGGTGGAACACCTAACTGGGACTGGAGACTGGCCTTGGCTGGCAAGGAGACTGTGACTGGGAGCTGGGGATGGAAATGGGAGGTGAGATGGAGGGGAGAATGGGAGCCGATGAGTAAGGGAGGAGGAAAGACTGAGATCACATGAGGAGCTGGCAGGACTGGCTGGGCAATGAGACTGGGACTAGGAATGATGTGTGGGGAAAGGAGACAGATCTGATGATGAGCCTGTGTGCAGGGGGACAAATGGGACTGGCTGGGCAAAGAGACTGTGACAAAGAGCTGGGGAAGGTGATTGGACAAGGAACTCAGGAAGGGAGACTGGGACTGGATGTCAGTGGGTATGGAGAAAATGGAGAGGAGGAGAGACAGAAATGGACCAGGCGCTGGAACGGGGGGAACTGGGATTGAGTGGGCAAGGAAACTGTGGACAATAAGGTGTGGGGGACTGGGAATGGCTGGGCAAAGAAACTTGGACTGGGATCAGTGGATGTAAGACTAGAACTGGGAGCTGGGGGGACGGATTGGAGGGACTAGGAGAGGCAATGGGGGCAAAAGGAGTCATATTTATAGGGGAATGGACAGAAGAGTCTGTGTTCACTGGAGAATACTCCCCTCCAGAGCCTGGAATGGAAACCCTGGTTTCTGAATTTCACCATTCCTCTGCTGTCAGCCAATACCTAAGAAAACCCATTAACTTAAGTGGCAGAGGTCTGTGCAGTGGATCTAAAAGTTTCAACGCTCCTTATGAACCATGTGGCTATTAATATGCTGCCGTATGATGGAATTTCTGTTTTTCAATTTGCTATTTTTAAAACCTAGGAAATTACACAGAAAAAAACCATGTTAAAAGAACATTTATTAACATTAAGGCACAACCTTAATTCAACCCCTTGTAGGTATGCATTATGATACAATCTTCAATTACATGATCACATACTCTTTTTTTTCCACAGGCCCCCTGCCAATGGCTGCAGTAATAGCAAAACTGTTGGTTAGGTAGTACACAAATAAAGGAACCAAAGAAAAATGAGGAGGGAATCAGTGCTCATATATAGGCAGGATAATTAGTTATTTTGTAGCAGCACATTTACCAGCATTTTATACCTTTCCAAACTGGCATGCAGTTGTTGAAGCCGCAGAAGTATAGATCTTCCTCCTCTTCTAAAAGCAGAGGCACCACTCTATTTGATTTCTCTCACGCCCGTTCTCTCCAGCGCTTCATCAGAGGTCACCAGAGGGCTCAAGTGGCTGTTGTTCACTCTTCCCTGTTTCCACGGGGATGAGAAGAGCAACTGATAACAGGTGGGAAGGAATAACATAGGAGGATTAGGGTTGACCAGTTGAAGTATCATAATTAGACAGATGTTTGGAGACCTGAGAGTAGGACACAGGATTAAAATGGGACAAGGTAGGCAGTGGAGAAGGAGGGGAGCTGTGGAGGGAGAGGTCTTATTGGACCCTGACTATTTTGCCTTTAAATAAGTTAGCAAGGTCCTGACCAGAGAGAAAGAGAAGGCAACAGGAGTGGAAGGGGAAGAAAGTTCAAGTTGGAGATCCAGATATGTTAAGAAACAGTAGCATGATAGTAGATAAGAGAAGGGAAGGAGGATAAGGTCAGGAGCTGGGCAGAGCTGAAGAAAGAAGACAGTGTATATCATAAAGGAAGTTGGCATGGCAATAGGATTTCCTGCGGAAAGGCACAGCACAGCAAGAGCAGAAGCAGAGGTGAAGAAGGCAAAGATAGAGCTAAAGCTGGCCTTCGTAGGGAAGACAAAGAGATAGGTGATAGGAGCAAAGTAGTCTGGTGTAGAAGACAGGTAGTAACGAGGGGATTAAACAAGTGGAGGACACAAAGGGAAGTGAAGAAAGATTCAAGGCAGCAGAGAAATCAAAGCAGCTGAAAACAACAGAGGAAGGCCAAGTCAAAAGAGTGACCATAATGATGAGTAGGAGAGTCAGCACATATTGCCTTTGTTGGTCTCACAATCAGTATTACAAAATGGAAACTTACTGGAAAAATATGAACATTGGTATGACATTTCCTCATCATGACTCCATGTCAGCAAAATTCTTACATACCTGCTTACATTCCATGAAAGTCAATGGGGCTAAAACACGTTTGTAACATTAAGCACTTGCTTAGAGGTTTGATGTTCGAAAGTACCTAGTAGTGTTAGGTTCCTAACCCCCATAGGCACCGTACTCTGCTAGTCACATTTGAAAATCTCCTAAATAGGAACAGTTTATTGATCAGGGCCTATCTGTTGACTTTGAAATGGCCTTTTAACTGAATTTTCTCATTTTTTGTTTTATACACATTTAAGCTCAAGCTCTTGCCAGTTCCTGTGTGCTCCAAACCTTTATGGCATTTCAGTTAACTGAATGTTTTTGGTATCCATGCAAACTTTGAAAATGCAAATGATTTACACAAAAGGCTCTGAATAGCTCTTTTGGAACCATTGTAGACGACTGTATAAATCTGCACCTTTTTCAAAGTGATGTTTTGACACAGTGGATTTCAGCAGCTGCTCCAGAGCCTCTGTGGTGTATTGTGCAAAACCTGCCTGCTGTACTTCATGCCCCATTTCCTTTCTTTTGACATTGTGTATATTTGTGGAATAATCAGTAAAAACATATCGTCGTTAAAAATGTTTACAGTTCTGTCCTAGTGGGGATAGCAATAAGAGAGTAAGGGCAAAAAACAGGTCATTTAACACAAAAAATGGCACAAGGACGCCCTTCAAAGAGGCCTCATGAGGAACTATGAAAAACTTGCTGTTGAGAAACCATTTGCCTTCTGTCAGATTTTCATTTTTGTTTTGTTCCTAATTTTTATACTGGATTTTTGTATATACTGGATATTTGCATGAAGACAGACAGCCAACTTCTGCTCTCATTTAGACAAGCATAAATCTGGAATTCAGTAGAGTTACTGTGAATGAAAGACAGTGTAAGAAAGAGCAGAATTTTTTCCACTATCTTTGTTTCTTCAGGATTCATCTAATACCTGCTGTTTATTTCTTACCTGAAATCCCAGTATCCCAGACTGGATTCCTGGGTGTGTTTCAAAGCAGTTGTCCTGGGTGTTAGAGTGAATTTCACCCACTGTGCATTGCACATTGACTGTGGAACCAGCCTGGTTTGCACTGACCTTTAATGGAAACTCCTACAATAACTTTTTTAGGAAATGGAGGAAGCAGAGTCTTTTAGTTAATACATAGGACTGGGAGTCAGAAGAACATGGTTCATTCCCGGGTTCTGCAACAGATTTCCTGTTGACACTGAGGAAACCATTTAAACCTTTCTGTGCCTCAGGTTCCCCATCAATATGGTGAGCATGCCACCTAGATCACAGAGGTGTTGTGAACTGAAAAGAGCTGTGGTTAGAAGGTACTACTGAAATGCAAAATGTCGCTATTTGAGAAACAGCAAAAGAGCTTCCGTTTTTTATCCAGACCATCAGAGTAGACAAAACAAGTTGGTACAATATGCTTTTGCAGCATGCAGTTTTTTAAGAATGTGCTATATGAGATGCTGTTGTAACCATGGTTACAGTATCCATCTAGGGAAATGTATGTCCTGCCATTATGAAATAAAGAAAATATAACTAATAACTTAAAAACCCAATGGCATGTGTTTTTTAGCATGGTGGGATTTGATTTAGTTTTTTGTCATTTGGTGACTCTTAATACTTATGAAAGTGATAGACTGAAAGAACTAGCTAGAAAATGCTAGTGTGACCGGATAGTGTTTGGATGACCTCCAATAAACATCTAAATGCTTCTGGGCATGGTGTGGTAATTCAGTAGATGGCATTCTTCTCTAGGTGTCAAAACGGAACCTGTGGACCAGCATGGTTCTGGAGAACTGCACTGCTGGAGGTGACATGAAACCAAAGCCCTTTCCATAAGAATGAGAATACTAAATCCCAGTGTCCTGGCCACTAGGTGAAATCCCGCCCCCGTCCCAACCTACAGGCAGGGTACATGGTGGCAGTTCAGCCTTTCTACACAATTGCATGGGGTGAGTAGGTCAATGGATCCACATAATCATGAATTCGGTGGTGGTGGTGGTGGTATGGTTATTTATTAATTATGAGAGGAGCACATGATGGAAGAACATGTATTTACAATATATACATCAGAAAGAAATTAGGCTAGAAGCCACATGTCTCTAAAGATCTCCTATGCTGCCTAAGAGCTTGTACCTAGCAGGATGAGACTTTGGAGATGGTCAGCATTTGATAGTTCAAGCTAAACAGTTTTTTTAAAAGGGGAATATGCCTAAAATATGTAATAATGGTCATCAAAAATCAGGAAAAAAGAAAAGGAGTACTTGTGGCACCTTAGAGACTAACCAATTTATTTGAGCATGAGCTTAAGTGAGCTGTAGCTCACGAAAGCTCATGCTCAAATAAATTGGTTAGTCTCTAAGGTGCCACAAGTACTCCTTTTCTTTTTGCGAATACAGACTAACACGGCTGTTCCTCTGAAAAAAATCAGGAAGAAATCACAAGCTGGAAGCCCTAATTGTATTTGTCAATTTGCTTCTGTTATCTGAACGCATTATAACATAAGCAAAGAATTTACCTCAAAGAATCTGTGCCAGTTTCATTTACCAGCCTTATAAATTACACAACCAATGAAATGCAATGAGATGCAAAGACTCTGAACTATTTGATTTTCTCACACATGAGTAAATGGCTGCTGAGTACATTGATGACACATCAGTGTTGAGTAACTAGAGCAATATAGAATTCTAGAAATGTGGCACAGCTGACTGAAAGCTAGTCACTGCACTGGGCTGTAAAAGAAAATTTTCCAAACTTCTCTATATATCCGTGATAGCCAGCACAACCACATTACTAATAGAGGTGGTCCAAAAAAAATTCAGTAGTTTACTGGATGAATTTGATTTTTGAATAAAACTATTCAAATCTACTTTCCAGTAATCATCTAGCTTATAGAATAGGGTGAGTATTTTGCAAAAATCCACCAGTATCTATGTATATTAATTTCAAAATAGTTTTTGAATAAATATTTGAAAATATTGTTTTCATTGTGGGCCAGATCCAAAACTCATTGGGGAATCTTTCCATTGACATCAGTAGGCTTTGGATCTAGCCTGTAGATGTGCAGCTCTGTTTTCTAAAACAGGCTTACCACGCACTCCTGTCAGCAATGGTATGTCAACATGGCTCTGTGCACACTGAGATTGTCAAAATACAAAGAAATGGCAAGACTGAAATGTTTATATTTAAAGCAAGTATCCATGGACAACATCAAAGCTCACCCTATATCCCTGGGTTGGGGAGTAAAGGTGCAAGCTTCCTCCTTTTCCCCTGCCTGGACAACATACATTGCAGCCCTTTATGGGGCTGTTACTCCCTCTGAGTGGAGAGGGCTGGGGATTGCAGAGAGTTTAGGCTCTATGCATTTCATGTGCCAGCCTGCACAGCTGAGTCAGTGCAGAGGGTGTCAGTCTATTATTGGTATAGGTCCAGAAGCAGGCTTGTTCCCTCCTGTAGTAAGGACAGTAATTGAGAATCACAATTCCCTCCCCATCCTTGGTCTGTACAACTAGACATTGCCCCTTACTTATGACAGATGTAAACTGACAATCTAGCCCTATGTTTTCACTTCAGACTTATTTACTTTTGTGCCACATTTCTTTTTACATATAAACAAGGATATATATTCTGCTAGGCAAACTGTTGGACAGTATGAAAATGACTAGTGTTGAACTAGTTTTTTAATATATAGCATTTTAATGCACATAGTAGATTGCATGGGATGGCTTACTTTAATTAATACCAGCGTTTGTATAGTTCATTGAACTTATCAAGTGTTATATCACTGCTAAGTATTATTACTAGTGTTGGGCGAATAATGCATGATGAATTATCTATTTGACATATGTCACCCCTTTTTGTTTGTCAATTGTCATCAAAATGATTGTGATTTTTCTCAGATTTATTCAAAACTACTCATTGAATAACTTCTGTCAGTGATTCTTAGTTTGCAGCTTACTTGTGAGCAATTCTCTGAGTGTTTGATACTAGCAATTTTAGCTGTGTTGATGGCCATGTAGGTCACATGTTATGGTGGATGAGTATAACTCGAAGATTATACTGCAACATAGCCTGGTCTCAGACTCAGGCTCAAACTCTCCCCCCCACCCCCTTCTATCTACACACAGTACTGTCTGACTCAGGCCTGGACCCTAGAACCCTGCAGTGGTGGAGGGTTGGAGCCCGGGTCTCATAGGAGCTTGAGCCCAAATGCCATTGTTTTGCAGTATGGACGTGGCTTGGGCCCTGAGAATCCGTCAATACTATCCCACAGTCCCATAGGCTAGAGTAGTCAATCAACTCCCAGGACACCCCTTGTTCCAGTTTGACTCTTCCATTTCATTCTGTCTGCTGAGCTGCAAGGACATTGAACCTTCTCCTGCCTTTTCAGTGGCTACCGGACAGAAGAAGTACTTTGCCAAACACGCTGCTTCCTGGTCTTGGGAGCACTGCCAGATTTTGGTGAATCTCATGTTCAAGATGAGCAAACAGTTTGATTTTAGAAAGAATTCCAGGGATGACCATGAGTTTCAGGAAATAGTGAAGGAGCTGGGGATTCACCAGACCAGTCACCAGGGCAGGGAGAGGATTAAGCAACTCCAGACTGACTACTGGAGAGCCTCGAATCAGAACCACACCTCTGTGAACTCATCATCATCCTGCCTCTTTTACTCAGAGTTTGACTGGGGGTTGGGTACTGTGCCGAGGATAGAGCCACCAGAACTTCACAACAACCTGGTCAGCCAGGATGGCAACCTTCTAACCCCTGAATCCAGCATAGGACTGGAGGGAAGCCAGCAGGTGCCAGATGAGGCTACCATAGTGACTGGTGCTGAAACAGATCCCTGAGGAGGCTTTGCCATGGGAACAGCTGCAGCACATCCTGGGTCCCTACTCAGAGGAGCTTTTTGATGCCCTCTGGAGAAGCAGCCTGTTGCAGAACCAGCAGCAGAAATAGAAGAGGCAGAAGTTGCCCCGGAGCCTGGTAAGTTTCTGGCTCCATGTTTGTTTTTCTTAATGTAGTAATGGGAGGGATTTCTGATTTATGAACCAATGCAAAGTTATAACCAGCCAAAGGTAGCAGCATGTATCCACTAATGTAGATTCCCTATCGGTGGCTCAGGGCCACCATCACCACCACCGCATGGAATTCAAAATGGAGAGTGGGAAGCTCAAACAGTGAAACAGGCATTTTAAAATAAAGTATAAATAGAAACTCGCACATTATTGCTGTGAAGTGCCAGGGTGTTAAAAATATGAACCTTATATTGCCTTCCCTGTTACTTCACTGCTCAGTATCAGTCCAATGGTTTAATGAGCTACCTGTATACAGTGAACTGTACGGGGGGGGAGTAGGAAATGTTGTCCTTTTACAAATGTAGTACATTCAGGCTAAAGGTAGTCTACAGATGATGAAATCATTTCTCTGAAATACAACGGGGGGAGGGCGGGGGGTTGTTGTATGCAATCCAGAAATGTGCCAGGCGGTGGGGAGGAGGTGGGGTTTTGGAGTAATTTGCGAGTATTAGCATGCGTTTGCATGCAGTCATAACAGCCTATATTGGAAGCCATGGGGAGGCAGTATTTGTGTGGACGCTAATGCAGCCTCCTGTTGATTGTCCCATACATTTTGATCCAGTCCCAGGTGCTCATAGCGGCAAACTTTTCCCATAGCAGGAACTCCAGATAGATAGCCACATTTTGGGGAAGGGTATAGTTTTGGGGGCCACATGGGTATGTGACCAACCCACTCCAGTTGTAGATTTACTGTTCAGTTGTTGCCCTGGATTTGAGGGGTGTGTGTACCCCAAAACGTGATCAAGCTAATTGCAACCATATTATGTGCATTCAGCCACAAGGAATTAATGAAATAGAACACCACATGGTTAAGGGTTAATTTGGAGACAGGCTTTCAGAAGCAAGGTCAAAACTAGCTACAGTTTCTGCTAATCAGAATGGGATGAGGGGACAAACAAGTAAACAATTGAGGCTAAAAACCTTGGTGGTTGGAAAACTTTGAGTCTAGACCCCTTTGATACTAAAAGTTTATTGAAAGTTAGAAAAGTGATGATACATTAGGGGTCATTATGATCTATGTGTTTTGCGAAGTTAGTTATAAAAGATTAGCTAATAGAGTGTACTTTGGAGCAGTCCTCTGAAGCCATTTTGAGTGACGTTTTTCCTGACACCCTTTCTCCCCAGTAGGTGAGCACTGGCCACTGCGAGCCTGCTGTTAATTACTCAATATCATTCCAGATGTTAGGTAAATATCTGGGATGTTCTAAACCTGTTGCTTATGTATGTGCTTAAATCTAAGGGCACGTCTTCACTACCCACCGGCTTGGCGGGTAGTGATCAATCTATAGGGGATCGATTTATTGCGTCTTGTCTAGATGCGATAAATCGATCCCCGAATCGACGCCTGTACTCCACCTCAGCAAGAGGAGTAAGCAGAGTCGACGAAGGAGCCGCCACGGTCGACTCGCTGCCGTGAGGACGCCCAGGTAACTCGAACGAAGATACTTCGACTTCAGCTACGCGAATAGCGTAGCAGAAGTTGCATATCTTAGTTCTAACCCCCGGCCCAGTGTAGCCCAGGCCTAATAAACTGCTCTTTTAGACAAGAGCATGCTTACTTGCATGAATCTTATCAGAAGGAATTGCTGTGTTCCTGTTGATTTATTCCTTACACTGCCTGGAGTGAAACAGTTAAGTTGCCCTTATTGGGGTTCTGAAAGCCCCAGGTAACACAGTCACCATAAATGTGAAAATTTCTGTGGCATACACAGCTGGCTTCCTCCTGGCAGTGTGGAATAAAATATCCCTTTGCCATTTCAGAACCACAAGAATTGTTATATCCTTCAAAGTGTGGAATGCCTGAAATGATAGAGAGGGTTTACATAGTAATCCATAGTCCACCCACTCCCCCAAAGCCCAAGGTGGTCTGCAATTTCTAAACAAAACCAATTGTAATTTTTAACTTACATTCTCTGCACTCTTTTCACTGCAGTTAACCTGTGCTGTGTTCATAGAACTTCTGGGATCTGAAGCATTCCTCTCACAGTATATTGAAGATCAGTTTTACAAAGTATCATTTTTTGGCCTTAAGATTCTTTGTGGACTTTTCCTATGCTCATGCACTGAACCATTTGTGAATTACTTAGACAATAACATACTATTTTATGTCTGCTTGCTGGTCATTGTACTTTGGAAGCTCGGGCACACTCCAGCAGAACCCTGGGCTCCTTACAGTCATGTATCATTCGAAGAGGAAGTGTTTCCATGATGAACTTACGGTTGACATTCTGGCCAGAGCCAACAGCAAGTGGAAAGGCAAGTGGAAAGGCACAGGCAGGCTGCAGAGCTTGAGGACAGAATTGCAGCATGGAAGCAGACACTTGCATAGCAGTTCCTGGAACCAGAGTGTCGTTTGAGGTAAGACAAAGCGCAGCAGAAAGACCTGTTTCACTGCAGTCTCCTGCTCCACAGCCTGAGTCCCCTCCTTGATACCATGTGCTGCAAACCAGTAACTCTGCGGACAATTCTGTGTTTGGGTGGCCCATGCAATCAAGACTTAACAGCAGCTGGACAGGGCAAATCGACCCCATACTGTCCTCCACCCCCATCCAGGCTCCTACTCTGCATACTTCCACCCCTGTGATGACCACTTCCTCCCTTCATGCTTTCACATCATGCACTAGTGTCATGCTAAACACACAAGAAAGGGAAAAGAGAACATGCCAGATGACACACAAAATCAGGGGATTGTTTTGATGGCATTGGTTTCACTGTTTGCACTGTTCAATGTTTGGTCTATGTACTTTTTTATTACTAGTTTTGATGCTGGTTTATGAGTGTTGTTTCGGTGTTCCAGTGGCAGCTGGGCTGCCTGGCAATGCTTGAATATTGTTTTTCTTTTTTGTAATTTATCCATGTTCACGAATAAAGGCTTTTATTTAATTAAGATAGTTTATTGCTGTCACTACATCACATCATACAATTGTGTATTTCGAATAATAAAGATAAACACATATTAAGGCACAATGGGGAAGTTGTATCCAAACACAATCTCACAATCTCTCAATACAGCTATGTACAATTATCCATCATGTAAATGAATAGCCTCCTCTTCATAGACCGTCATCTCAGCCATTAGAAAAATTAATAATCAAACCCCTCCCCCATTCACTGTGTACAGTGACAATACCCCCATTTCATTCCGTGATGTGACAGTACCTCATGTTCTGTAAGTATTGCTACACAAAAACTCAGAAAGGTACTGTTCTCCCTCTTCCATTGGTCCATAAAAGTCAGCATCCCTGATTTCTCTGGCATGGGTGCCTCCTGCTCCAGCGGAGGTAGGCGCACTTTCTGGCTGAGTGTACCAGTTCAGCAGTCCATTCCTGTCAGGGTCCATTGAGAAGCAAATGGCTCACCTTTGGATTCACAAAGATTGTGAAGTGCACAGCAATAATGTGAACACCATTGATGACACTGGAATCTAAATGGGTCTGTAGAATGCACCAGTGAAATTTCAATATGCCAAATGCACATTCAACCACCATTTTACACCTACTGAGTATGTAGTTAAATCTTCTTTTGCCAGGTCCTCTGAGATCAGGGTATGGTTTCAAAGGCCAAAGCAAATGGGGGTGGGGGAGTGTAGCATCCCCCAGAATAACAGTGAGGACAGTAACTCAGTTTATGATGATGTCATTTGGTGGTAATAGTGCCCCACCCTGTCTGTGATTCAATCAACAAAAAACATATCATGAAATTTTCCAGTGCAGCCCACATTGGCATCCATCGATCAGTCTATGCAGTTCACAAAGGCCTGCATAATAATGGAGTCATACCTTTTGCAGATTATGTATTCGTGCTCCTTGAGGAGGGCAAACTAGGAGTCCTATCAATGGCCCTGGAGCAGTTTGGAAATCCCATTCTCTCAAAACCGGCAGCTGCTTCAGGGATATAGTTTATGCCCACCACTTTTGGATAAATCACACACCTGCTTGTCTCAGAAACCTCTGCCACCACTTTGCCTACAGTTAACTTTCCAAAGCCAAAGTGATTGGCAATGGCACTTTAGCAGTCTGGGGTAGCCAGCTTCCAGACGGTTATAGCAACCTGCTTCTGGACCAATCTGGCTGTCCTCATATGTGTATTGTGAAAGTAGGTGGTAAGTATGGTAGTGTCCTAGCGTCCTGGCCAAACTGTAAATGGTATCATTACATACCTCCTCTTTAAATTCCCTATGGAATTTCAAACTGAAAAGAATGCAGCTTTCTTTATGTGAAAGTTCTGGACCCACTGCTGGTCATCCCATGTCTGCATGATGATGTGATCTCACCAGTCTGTGTTTGTAGCCCTGCTCCAGGGCTTACACAGGGGGAACAGTGGCTATACTGTTCAAGTCTTCCATGTCTGTATTGTCCTCTTCCACCTATTCCATTAAGTCAGGGGTTCTCAAACTGGGGGTCGGGACCCCTCAGGGGGTCACAAGGTTATTACGGGGGGTTGAGGGGGTCGCAAGCTGTCAACCTCTACCCCAAACTCCGCTTTGCCTCCAGCATTTGTCATGGTGTTAAATATGTAAAAAGTGTTTTTAATGTATAAGAGGGATTGCACACAAAGGGCAAGTCTACACTTACCTCCAGAGCAATCAATCCAGCGGGGGTCAATTTATCGCTTCCAGTGAAGATGCGATAAATTGACCACCAAACGCTCTCCCGTCAACTCCGGTACTCCACCAGAACGAGAAGCATACGCGGAGTCAGCGGAGGAGTGTCAGCAGTCGACCTACCACAGTGAAGACACCACAGTAAGTAGGTCTAAGTACATCGACTTCAGCTACGCTATTTTCGTAGCTGAAGTTGCGTAATTTAGACTGACTTAGCTCCACCCTCCCCAGCGTAGACCAGGCCAGAGGCTTGCTATGTGAAAGGAGTCACCACTACAAAACTGTGAGAACCACTGCATTAAGTGCTATGCTGGGTCAGAAAATGCTTCAAAAATGTCCACCATTTTCTCATGGAAGTTCTGCTCATTTCCTGAAACAGGAGTGAAAGAACAAGCAAGAGAAGCTCTTGAAATGGTGAGTCCTCCATGTTGCTGACTCCAGTTGCCAAGAGCATGCAGATCAAAATGACTGCTCAGCAGCATGTGTTGGTGGGTTGTGACAACATCTTGTGACACTGCACCACAAACAAAAGGCTGGAATGGCCAAATTTCAGGAGGGCTGTAAGAACTCTGGGATATGGTTTGTCGAAATTGTGACTGCATACTGCAGTGTGGGGAGTCTAGAGCCCCGGTGTGGAGCCCGGACTCAAAAATTGTTAACCTAGGGGTCATCAATCAGTGTGGACAGTCAAGCTCTGCGCTTTTAAACCCAGAGTTCACAAACTCAAGTCCCACTAACCCTGGCCTTACGTTGCAATGTAGACATTCGCCTAGAATCATGTTTCTGATAGAGATACTCACTATTACAAATTTTACATTTGCTTTCCACAGATATTCTGTAATATTTGCTTTAATAACATTAGCCTGTGACCTTATTGTGCTAGGTACTGTACAAATGTGGAGCAAATGATAGTCCCTGCCTCAAGGCATTTACTGATTCAGTGAATGTGGCTGATTTGGCAAACATTCTTGTAAGTGAACACTAAGAGGGAGTAAATACAGTCCAAGCAAATTTCTTTAAAAATATAAATGAAAATTCCTGGAAATGTTTTGCAATATGCATCCAGTCCTATTTATCAAATATACATTGCAATAACCCAGAGTTATGCACATACATGTAAAATATACATTAATATGCAATGCAAAGTATATTGAAATTATTCTAAATGGACAATATATAGAGATATCTTTTTCTTTTAAAACTTTTATGTGGGGAAATTAAAACGTGAACAAGGAAGGAGAAGGGAGAAGTGCACTTGACTTCTACAGCATTGTTCAGCCATTTTGGTGCATATCAACAGCATATCCCAAGCTGTGTCAGTCTGCATAGGAAAACCAACTGAAAAGTGAAGGTAAATCCCATTTTAAAACAAATTTCACTTTTGAGGTTTCTCAAGTGTTATCAGTAAAATCTCTAAAGGGCTAGGAATTATTATTAATGGGAGAGTTTCCCTTTAAAGAAAGAAATGATAACTGCTAGGTAACTAATTGCTGCTGGCTAGGCTTCAAATAGGCAAGGAGATTATGGAGGATCTGATGAGCTGGATATTTTAGGTTTCCTGCACTCTGATTAACTATTATCTCCCTCCATCTTGAAGCCTCCAAGAATGGAGTACAATTTCAGATGGCGCAGAATTTCTCTCCAAGAAAAGAATCTGTACCTGAGTGGGTGTGGATGTGATTTGGAAATAAATATACTCTTTCCTTACCATGAAGTGTATCACAAATGGAACAGCCAGCTGTGGCCTACCTACAGCTGTTTCCCTGCAAAGACTTTTAGAATAATATATGCAATTTCTAACCCTTTCTTGGTCTGCACTAACACATTGTTGGTGTCAGTAAAGAGAAGACTTAAGTCGGGTAGCAGAGCTCTTTGGGACATTGGTATCCTTCCCATTACTGTAGAAGGAGGAAAAATAATGTTCCACTTGTGTGCTCTTGCAGAGGGAGGTTTAGGGATATCTGTTGCAATTCACTGGGGATCAGCACTGCAGAAGTTACAAAACAGCAGTTCAGATGAGGATACAGGGGCACTTACGAAAAAGGCAGTGAAGCTAGAAAACCTTTCAATACATGTATCAATGAAAAATACATACTGAATTTTAACAGGAACAGGGACAATGACAGGAAATGTAGCATTTTGATTTGGATGAAGAAGATTCTTCCCTGGAACAATATTTCAGTGTTATTGAGTGGAATTCACTCCACAGGGCAAGTGAAGTTTTAAGGCTCCGGGACTGCCCATGCATCTGTAGAGGAAACAAACATGAACTCTTGCTCTATAGATTTTGGGCCTGGTCCAGTTCCCATGGAAGTCAATGGCAAAACACCCGTTGACTTCAGCGGAAATAGGGACAGGAGCCTGGTTAAGACCAGCATAAAGCTTACATTAATCTGTAACCCAGCCTACTTGCCTGGCTCATTTTATTCATCCTGTATGAGAATGTAAAAGAAGTATTTATATGTATTACGATGATTAAATTCACTTGCAAGAATGAAAACATTTTTCTTTTAAAAAATCCATTTCCCTAAGTGTCTGAAGTTTCATTTTCCAAGCAGATGTAACAATATAAAATACTGAACCAAAAGAGTTCAGAGCCTTATTCTTCCCTGATTTACACACAGTGCAATTCAAATGACTTCACTGTGGTTGCACAGATGTACGGCAAGGCAGTTATGACAAAAGTATCTAATGGTTGTGTATGTACAAGTATAGTTTGCAGATGACATGTTTGTGTGTCTGAAACGTGCACACACATTTAGTGTCTCATCATTACATTGTGAGATAGATAAAGAAATAAAATATTGAAATGCTGTATATTAAAATACCAATTATTCTGTTACAGCAATAATGAAGCACTTATATAGTGGTCTAGCTTATATTGTTGTCTAGATGTGGCACTGACTCTAATAATGGAAGCAAAAAAATTATCCTCCCAGCAATTGTATTAACCTCTCAGCAAATGTATTAACCTCCTAGCAATTGTACTCCCAGTTTTAGCTACTTTTTTATTAAATATTTGTGGGAGGGAAGAGGGCAGGCAAAGTACCATCAATGGATTAAGGAAAAATTATGAAGATAGGTACAGAATAAAACCATCTCTATCATAGCATAATATAATATTTTACATGTGTTCATTGTTTTATGTCATAAGGAAACAGGAAAAGAGAAACAAGAAACAAGTTATAGGAAACAAGAGGGAAATGGCACACAGAGTATAACATGTCACACAGAAGAAATACCAGGCAGAGTCAGGGAATTGCCATCATACATAATATCCATCTACAGCACTGTTCCACCACTCCCTTTAATAAAGCTCCTCTTATTTATCATTGTTCCATGGTTTCTGTCAGTCTAGCAACTGTAAAAATAGAGATCAAACATAATCAAATTTATGATTTTCTTCCCTTCTTTTCTGTGCTAGTCTTTCAAGAGCTGCCAATCTAGTTTTTTGTCTTAGGAAAAGTAGGTGATTTCCAGTCTTGTAGTTTCAGACATTTGTCAGTACCAATGAAGAATCCATAATATAGCAGCAAAATGTCAGGAATAGATAAAAGGAAAAATTAAGTCATTGTTAAAACCCACTTTAAAAGTAGATGATTGGTTCCTGTGGAATTCTTGTGCCTGTGACCGTGAAAGGGGGTAATTGAGTAACAATTAATTCACGCCCAGAGGCATCTAATCCGGCTGCAACAGATTGATCAGGTATCATTGTAAAAAGGGAAGAAGAAAATAGCAGGTATTTTTAGAACCATCAGAAGGTAGCACCTTTAAGAGAGGCTGACTCTATTGGTCAGGAAGTTGTCAGCAGAGTGGAAAGGCGAGAAAGTGAAGAAAAAGGTTCAGGAGGACAGAGCCTTGTCACAGAGAAAGAGCAAGACTTCAGAAAGAAACAGACTGGCTATAGAATATGGAGGAGAAAAGGTCTACAGTAGTGACAAAACAAGTTGCAACACTGGAGAAGGAGACTCTTCTGTATATCTGAAGTACTTATATGGCCTTCATTATTATATTGTCTGAGCACCTCTTAGTCCTTAAAGTATTTAGCCTCCTATCATCCTGGTGTTAGTACCTCCATTTTCCAGACAGGGAACTAAGACACAGAGAGACTAAGAGACTTGCCCAAGGTCACATAGGAAGCCTGTGGTGGAGCCAAGAATTGAATCTGTGTCTCCTGAGTCCCTAAACAGTAGAGCATCTTCCCTTTCTATTGGGAACAAAGCAGAAGCTACTGGGGGAGGTTCTGTGGCCAATACAGTTCTACAGAAGGTCAGTCTAGATGATCATAAAGGTGTCTTATAGTCTTAACATTGTTGGGCTAGATTCTCCAGTCTGCCAGTCTCCTTTGTGCTGCTCAAAATGGCTGTAAAATGGCCAGTGGAGAATTTTCACTGCACAAGGGAACTCTGTGCTGGTGGAGGCAGCGTAGCCTCCTCTTGCAACAGCTGCTTTCACCATCCCCTGGTGTAGGGAGAGGGAAAGAGTGTGCCATTGGTATGTGGGGGAAGCATGACAACGCAGTAGAAAGCTCAACTACACCCAATCCTCCATTGGTGTAAGGTCACTGAGGGTATGTCTACATAGCAAAGCAAAACTTGCAGCAGGCCTCTGACAGCTGGCTTGGGCTTGCGGGGCTCAGGCTGCGGGGCTGTTTCGTTGCTGTGTAGACTTCTGGGCTGGACCCTGAGCTCTGGGACCCTCCCACCCTGCAGGGTCCTAGAATCCAGGCTCCAGCCCAAACCCAGAAGTCTACATAGCAATGAAACCGCCCTGCAGCGCAAGCCCTCTGAGCCCAAGTTGGCCGGCACAGGCCAGCCACAGGATTTTCTTTGCTGTGTAGGCATACCCTGAGGGATCTTCAGAGGCATGAATTAGAGGTGCTGCTGGCTAAGTTACAGTGTAGCTGGGTAGCACAGGTTCAAGAAGTCACAGATGGCTTCCTACAGCACTCTTCTACACTGCAGCCGAGCAGAGATCAGACAAGGTGGAGAATCCCACCCTTTGAATCCATGAACATTATGCAGAGAACAACTTCCAGTTGAGGCAGACTTCGTACAGCTCCTAAGGGAGGAGCTCCATTTTGGCTCATCTGGTAGAACTGCTGCGCTTACATCAGAAGGGTCCTACTTTACTTCTTGGCTCTGGTCATGTGTAGGAAACAAATCCACTTCAAATCCAGCATCAGTCTGGTGGGGGATCCCACTGAAGGATAAAGTCTGCTCTAATGTCAAGTTTCAGAGGAACAGCCGTGTTAGTCTGTATTCGCAAAAAGAAAAGGAGTACTTGTGGCACCTTAGAGACTAACCAATTTATTTGAGCATGAGCTTTCGTGAGCTGTAGCTCACGAAAGCTCATGCTCAAATAAATTGGTTAGTCTCTAAGGTGCCACAAGTACTCCTTTTCTTTTTTCTAATGTCAAGGCATCTGCTGGCAAACATGACAGAGTGAGGGATGGGATGTGGTCCTAAATGATGTGGCAGGTTGTGAAATCAGAGAGAAAGCTAAGACCTTGAAAAGGGATACAGTGTCAGCTGGATAATAGGTTGAGAATTTCAACATAGCCCATGAGAGTTAAGTGCCCAACTCCCAGTGGAATTCAATGGGAGCAGAGTGTCCAATCCCCATATTTTCCTTGGAAAATCCTAACCAGAGAGTGCTTGCAGAAGGGATTTAGGAAAAGAAAGAAGATAGAAGTCCTGGATGTATTGTAGTTCCCCATTAAGATATATTTTACAAATAAAAATATAAAAGATCTAAAATACCTCCTGAAGCATCGATAGAACTTGTAAACAGTTCTATCTATAGAACATCCCCTGGGGTGCTCCCAACCATTCGGAAAAGGGAGAGATGTATGACACAACCAGCTAGCAACAGTGATCTATAACACTGCAAAAACATGCCACGTTTGCTGCTTTGAACTCAATTTTTAAATATTCTTTATCATAGTCATATCTTTAATTATCAAGTGAGAGATTTCAAGGAGATGGTTTCATTACAATAGATTTATCTGGTCTTCCTTCATCATTTAAAAAAAAATGAAATCATAGACAGATCATTAAATGTAATAATACAGCAATGAAAAAGATAAAGGGGAGAACATCTGTCTCATGAAAGATTTATATTTAGTCCTTAACAGTTGCTTTTTTCCCCCTGTAGTTCTGCAGATCAGGTCATCAGAGAAGGAAAGGATTACATGAACATTTGCAGTGGGATGTGCTGTTATTTAGGTTTGAAACTGATGAAATGTGAAACATTGATGAAGATGAATACAGATGATGAGTACTACAAATCACTGCTGTTTGAATCCTTTTTGATCACAGCCAGCAGCTAACAATTCCAAAAGAAAATGGTTACTTTCTAGAAATGTATTATTACAGGTTGGCATGGAAGTGCTTTCTGTGAGCTCACTCCAGATCTCATAAATGATAATCATTAGAAATTGACCTGACCTAAAACTCGAGATTCTGACAGTCCTGAATTTAGGAGAGTTCAGGTCCAGATTCAAACTTTGTAGTTCAGGCCTATCTCTAATAATAATAAATAGTTAAAATTAATATAGAGCCTTTCATCACAAACGGCCTGTTAATGCTTTAGAAACCTACTTTAGTACAAATTATATGGAGAGATCCCTTCATTCACCACTGAAACACAGCCACCTTTGGATTAAAATTATATCATACAGCAGCCCTATACAACAGTTTATGATAGGAAGTGAAGAATACCTTTTACAATTGAAACAGCAATGGAAATATTAAATACGCCCAATGTAATGATTTGATATGTCAGTTGGAAAACACCAGGGTTAAGCAAAATAAACCTACCCCTCCAGATTATTCTGCATCTTATTTACTGGTATTATGAATGATGACATGTCCATTCACACAGACCTTCTAGTCACTTCTCAGAATATGCAAAAAATGCACAGAATGTATTCCTCATTCCTAAACTATTTCTTCACATAATCTCAATACAGTTCGTACCTGCCAGGAGTCCCCAGATGCTAGCTGGCTGATAAAACCTGGACTGAAGTTCAGCCTACATTGTAGCTTGGCATGGCCTAACTCAACTGCACTTGACATGCAGCAGAGTCTGGGCTTGTTAAATGCTCTACCCTCGCCCACTGTGCCCCCACCCCCACCCCCACCAGCTTGTGGCACTGCTGTTACAGCAAGAAGATAAGACTTTGTGTGTGTCTGTGTTCTGTTCTGTTTGGTTAACTATAATGTACTGTTGGGAATGGAGATGCTTGGACAGGATTAATTCAAATGGAGAGGAACCTAAGGAGGGTATTTAAAGGTGCCTCGATGTTTTGTCATGTTAATTCGTGAGACTTAGGGTTAAGATGATGGTTTAAATTTGAGTGTTTCATAGCTGAGGGATTTGGATACCCTATAGGCCCTATAAAAAAAATCTATTGATGATTCAGGTGGCAGCTGGGAGGCATTGTCCCTTATATGGGGTGAGAAACAGATAAGTGCATTATTTCTTTTCAATAGGTCTTGTAGTGATACTCATAGGTCATCAGAAGGAATGGATCAGAGGTTGGGGGGCCATACGGTATTTAGTATGTGTGAGAATATGTGCCTGTGAATGCTTTGACTGGGGCCCCTTGGCACTACTGTAATACAAACAATAAATAATAGTAATAATAATCTACCGCATTGACCTACAAATCTCTCTTGAATGGTCACCTTACACTCTGTATTATGTGAGAGATGGGTTGGGAATAGCATGTAATTAAGTGCGATAAGAGTGGCAAATACCCATGTAAAGATGAGAGACTCAGGAAGAGTGCTTGCTGCTTAGGTCTGCTAATGAAGGAAGTGATAATTTCAAGATAACTTTTGAAAGTTTAGGTTCTGGGAGATCCTGTTTTCAGTAATGTATTTGAGAGGTGGCAGGGATCGATGGGTGCAGGATTACAATGGTGATGATAATGGGTGGGAGATAGAACTGGTAGTGAATTTTTCAAATGAGGACAGTGCTGTGTTGGCCCCTAAATTACCTCACTTGTTGCTTTGCCTTTACATCATGGTTTACAGAAGAGCTGTGGTGGATTAAACTAATTGGGAGACAGCTAGCAAACTGATACCAGAAGATTCACTTTGACAAGTTACAACTTAAAGAATTTTGAAGCTTAACATGGTGGCTGTGTGGACATAAAGAAAAATTGCCTCCACCATCATATACACTGTGAGAATTTATGAGACTTGAATCCAGGTCTGCAGATAGGCAGTACATCCTCCCCACCGCCCAGCAGCCTTGGCATAAGTGTGGGCATCCTGTGAGACCAGTCAGTGGGAGACCAGTCACTGGTAGAGATGATGGGCACCCTCTCCCAAGACTTCTGATTGTCTCAGGCCTACTATTTATGTGTGGAGGGAGTAGCAGGAAATTGTACAACAAGGCAGATCTTTGACCTCCTGCTGAGATAGATCTTGCCTTGTTCTCACCTCCTTGCCCTGCCCTTCCGGTTGCTAGCTATTGACTGTGGCCTGATTCTTTGCTCTTGTTCCTGGCTATTGACTCTGGCTTGACCCCTCAGGCCTGCCTGCCTATGGCTCTAATGACTGGAACCGATTACCCTGGTTTCTGACACGCTGGTATTTATTATTAAGTGGTCATTCGTTACTATGTTGTTTGTTTCTGGTTTTAGTTACATGAATTTATATTTCAATGTTGTGAATTTTAAAATATCATTTGGGTGTTCAGCGCTCTGGATAGACAGTTTTTGACTGTTACAAAGGGGAAAAAAGAAAGACATATATGGGCCTGGTCCAAAGCTAAGAGTCTTTCAACTGACTTCAGTGGGCTTTGCAGGAAACCCTAAATGGACAGCAGTAAATCTGTAAAGAGATATGAGGATAATGATCCTTATCATAGAGTGAAGTTGTCCTGTTTGCTTTCAGGCTCTGTTTTTATTTCCTTTTTTACTCCCCCCCACCCCCAAACTGTTTTCTGGATCCAAAATCAGGCTTGTTGTCATTCCATAGGCTATGGCACCAACCAGAATTTACCAAACTCATTGCCATTGCTAGACATAAACCTTTAAGACCTCTGAACTAATGTTTACTTTTGAGCTTTTAAAAATGCAGATGATTTACAGGAGCTAAGTTAAGTTGTAAGACTCAATTCAGATTGTGTAATACTGTATTTGCAGGCAAACAAAAGTGAGTCCATCTCCTTTATAGGCATTTTGAGATCAGAGTTACTGCTCAGCCTTAAGGGCTTGTCACTCTAAACCTACATGAAAAATGAAAGGATGTCTTATTCAAAATGGCTGATTTGTCAGTCAGCCTTCAGAAATCTACTAAAAGCTTCAAACTGTGGCATCTTGGCATAGCGTCACACTTTGGCACTTTATTCTCTCTGGCTATGTGCCAAACTCTCATTAATGCCAGTGAGAATTCACATGGGCACTCATCAAGAAGAACATTAGGGCCAGATCATGCCATTCTTATTCAGGCTTAATGCTTTATGCCATAAGTGACCCCAGTGAAATCAATGGGAGTCCATCTGGGCTTCTGTGCACATTTTCAGGATGCGTTAGTGTAGAACTGGCTCACTGTTTGAACAGAGGAAAAACTTTCCAGAGAAGTAACTTGGTCTTACTGTCCTATCCCAACTTGGATAACTTTGTCTACCTAAAATCAGAAACCAAAAAATGTTGGAGTTTTTAGGTTTTTGGCAATGGAAAACAGAATCTTTTTTAGCCTAAACCAAAAACATTTGCAGCTTTTGGACAAAATTATTGTTTTTAAAATCAAAACAATGTCAGTCTGTGGCTTTTTAATGAAAACCCCAAAAAAAACTTTAAAGAAAAATTTTGATGAAGGTAAAAAAATTCATTGTTGTCAACATTGTGTGTAGGGAGAGGGAGCAGTAAAAGAGAACTGTCCTGACTAGCTCACCTGATTTCCCATAGGAACTTCTGCCTAAAATCTGAAAGTCCAATATGGCCTCTTACATATCGTGTTGTTTGCTGTTAGCAGGCTTTTACATAAGCTTTCAAATGGCAGTGTTGAGATTATTAGTACCCTATCAAGGTAGCTGTTGAGGTAAAGTAGCCTTGGGTGGTACTGGTTGTTTTAATTTTATGGGTCAAATCCCCTGATTTGCAGTAGCTGAGGATCTGGCTCTGTGTCCATAAATAATGTGAAGCATCTAGAGTGTACAAAGATGAGTTCCACGTATATAAATTAATAAATTTTGCTGAGTTTCACACAAGTGGTAGCTGCCTTTCAGTGGTAAGTAAAATGATCCCTATATGTGGTTCGTACAGACAATGGACCACACCCTCACCTGCTGAAATTGAGTGTCGTTGGAGTTATGCCAGTTTACACTACTGAGGAAGCTGAGGATCTGGCCCAGATATGTCATCTTATGTTTATAAAGACCTTTGGAGAAAAGTGCTATTTAAATATATTCTGTTATGATTTATCATAGAAGATGACATTAGTAATACCTATGGCATTAGGGTTACAGGACACCCTTGTTAAATACAAGCAAAAGAACACTTCTACATTTGTCATAATGTCGCACCTGCCCTTCCTTTTAGTACCTCAGTAAACTAAATACCTCCTTCTTTTCCCTCTGTTGCTGCCAAGGGAATAGGATCAGCCATTCATTATTAGCCATCAGAACACACTGACAACAGGGCAGTTATTGTGACTTATCCATCGAGAGGTTGTGCATGCCATCTCCAGTTCTATCCGTGGCTATTTTATCCATGGCTTGGTGTAATTTGAATTGATGATGCTAATCAAAACAGCTCAAATGTCAATATTCTACAATGAACTGCTCACAAATAGCTGCAGAGGCATACAGTTATTCACAGAAGTTGACTAGGCCAAGATTTTCAAAAATGAGTAGTGAGTTCTATGTGCCTTAATATTTGGGTGCCCAACTTGAGACACTGTAAAACTATGAAGGGACCTGATTTCCAGCAAGTGCTGAATACCACCCTTTAACTCAGGGCTACTTAGTGTGTCTCTAGTGGGACACCCAAAAACTAATGTGTTCAAAAACAGCTGGTCACATCTGAAAATTATGGCTCTGATTAATTATTTTAAATGAGTAACATTCCAGAAAATCATCTTCTTGCGGGCGATTTGCGAAGGGTGGAAGGCAATAAACATTCATATAAATTATTAGAAATTATTTGAGCTGCTCTAGTTGATGAAATTTGGGAGAAGGGATAGCTCAGTGGTTTGAGCATTGGCCTGTTAAACCCAGTGTTGTGAGTTCAATCCTTGAGGGGGGCCATTTAGGGATCTGGGGCAAAAATTGGGGATTGGTCCTGCTTTGAGCAGGGGGTTGGACTAGATGATCTCCTGAGGTCTCTTCCAACCCTGATAATCTATGAAATCTGGAATTGATTACAATGTCAACTTCAGCTTGCTGTCTCAAGTGTTCTCCAGTATAAATGTTATTTGATAGTTAATAACCAGAATGTATCTTGGTTACACCCTGAAGTGCCTTCCATTTGGAAGACTATATGAAGGCAATAATTTTCACTAGAAAAAAAATCAACATTTTCTAATAATTACCACTCAGTATTAACAAAGATACTGAACTTGTCCCTGTACTTAGACAAAGAAATAACTACAGTGTAAAAAGAAAAGGAGGACTTGTGGCACCTTAGAGACTAACAAATTTATTTGAGCATAAGCTTTCATGAGCTACACCGTGGCAGCGTGCCTGGCTCCGGCCAAGCAGCATGGCTGCCGACATGCTGCTCTGAGCGCCATGGTAAGGGGGCAGGGGCTGGGGCTGGGGGGGTTGGATAAGGGGAGGGGGTCCTGGGGGACAGTCAAGGGACAGGGAGCAGGGGGCAGTTGGATGGGGTGGAGGTTCGGGGGGGCGGTTAGGGGACGGGGAACAGCAGGGGGCTGAATAAGGGTGGGAGTCCCAAGGAGCCTGTCAGGAGGCGGGGGTGCGGATAGGGGGCGGGGCAGTCAGGGGACAGGGAGCAGGGGGGGTTGGATAGGGAGTGGGGCCCCGGGGGAGCGGTTAGGGGTGGGGACGGGGGCCCAGGAGGGGCCTGTCAGGTGACAAGGAATGGGAGGGGATGGATGGGTCAGGGGATTCTGAGGGGGGCAGTCAGGGGGCGGGAAGTGGGAGGGGTCGGATGGGGGCGGGGGCCAGGCTGTTTGGGGAGGCACAGCCTTCCCTACCTAGCCCTCCATACAGTTTTACGACCCCAAAGTGGCCCTTGGGCCAAAAAGTTTACCCAACTCTGCCATAGAGTAAACACTAGCAACACACACCATTACAACAAAGAGCCATCAAAATTGAACAAATATGTAATACATTTCTTGGAGTCTCACTTTGATGTCAGACTCCCGAGCCAATCTGCCTATTAGTTAAAATGGGCTAACTCAAGTCCTGATGTAAGCAGGAGGCGCGTCACTGAAGTATCTGCACTTACACCCTAGCACTAGATTTAGCCCATCAACTAAGAAAGGCTGTGCTATAGCATAGAACAACAATATGATTTCATTACTGAGGAGCTTCCAGTACTTGTTGCAGAGTAAACATTGTATGGAACTTGTTTGAAAGCTATGACAGCAGTTGAATTCTCTTATAACAGTAGAATGCCAGGATCCTCACATCACCAAGGAAAAGTGCCACAACCACCCACAGAAACATGGCATTGAACAGAAACACACAAAGAAAGAAGGTGTGATAGGCTTGTATTTTGGTTTCTAGTATAATAATTTTGCTGAAATGTCTTTGAATTGATCGCAAACAGTCCCAACTTTAATTGCTTTCTCCTTCAGATGTTCCTGTAAGGTAGTATGTGACCTTTTAGGTTATTTATGATGTGAACTGAACTATCTTTAAAATTGTAATCCTTCAACTGTCAGCACATCCTTGCAAAGTTCAACAGATTCATAAATAATGGAAGCTAATATTCCCCTGCAATATTTATGTAAATTGTAAAGGCAGATATATGTGAGCTGGAAATAAAAACATGATATTTTTTCCATTAGTTTTACTTAAGGTTCAGGGGAGGCCAAATTACAGGAGTCATATTCAGAAAAACTTTATATTTCCCCCTATTAATAACCTATTTCTCTATTTTAAGAAAGTGCTTTCTGGCATTTTTCAGTGCTCAGCCTGAGCTGCAATGTCTACATTGCTTTTTAGCATCATAGCATGAGCCTGAGTCTATAGACTTGGGCTCTGAGACTCATTGCTGTGCAGTGTAGACACACCCAGAGAGGCTAAAGGCTTGTCTATATTACCCACAGGATCAACGGGCAGCAATCGATCCAGCAGGGGTCGATTTATCATGTCTAGTCTAGACACAATAAATCGACCGCCGAGCGCTCTCCCATCGACTCCAATACTCCACCGGAGCGAGAGGCACAGGTGGAGTCGACATGGGAGCATCAGCTGTTGACTCACCACAGTGAAGACACTGTGGTGAATAGATCTAAATATAGATTTCAGAGTAACAGCCGTGTTAGTCTGTATTCGCAAAAAGAAAAGGAGTACTTGTGGCACCTTAGAGACTAACCAATTTATTTGAGCATAAGCTTTCGTGAGCTACAGCTCACTTCATCGGATGCATACTGTGGAAAGTATAGAAGATCTTTTTATACACACAAAGCATGAAAAAAGGGTGTTTACCACTACAAAAGGTTTTCTCTCCCCCCATCCCACTCTCCTGCTGGTAATAGCTTATCTAAAGTGATCACTCTCCTTCCAATGTGTATGATAATCAAGTTGGACCATTTCCAGCACAAATCCAGGTTTTCTCCCCCCCACACACACACACACAAACCCACTCTCCTGTTGGTAATAGCTTATCTAAAGTGATCACTCTCCTTCCAATGTGTATGATAATCAAGTTGGACCATTTCCAGCACAAATCCAGGTTTTCTCCCCCCCACACACACACACACAAACCCACTCTCCTGTTGGTAATAGCTTATCTAAAGTGATCACTCTCCTTACAATGTGTATGATAATCAAGGTGGGCCATTTCCAGCACAAATCCAGGGTTTAACAAGAACGTCTGGGGGGGGCGGGGGGTAGGAAAAAACAAGGGGAAATAGGTTACCTTGCATAATGACTTAGCCACTCCCAGTCTCTATTCAAGCCTAAGTTAATTGTATCCAATTTGCAAATGAATTCCAATTCAACAGTCTCTCGCTGGAGTCTGGATTTGAAGTTTTTTTGTTGAAGAATTGCAACTTTCATGTCTGTAATCGTGTGACCAGAGAGATTGAAGTGTTCTCCGACTGGTTTATGAATGTTATAATTCTTGACATCTGATTTGTGTCCATTTATTCTTTTACGTAGAGACTGTCTAGTTTGACCAATGTACATGGCAGAGGGGCATTGCTGGCACATGATGGCATATATCACATTGGTGGATGTGCAGGTGAACGAGCCTCTGATAGTGTGGCTGATGTTATTAGGCCCTGTGATGGTGTCCCCTGAATAGATATGTGGGCACAGTTGGTAATGGGCTTTGTTGCAAGGATAGGTTTCTGGGTTAGTGGTTCTGTTGAGTGGTACGTGGTTGCTGGTGAGTATTTGCTTCAGGTTGGGGGGCTGTCTGTAGGCAAGGACTGGCCTGTCTCCCAAGATTTGTGAGAGTGTTGGGTCATCCTTCAGGATAGCTTGTAGATCCTTAATAATGCGTTGGAGGAGTTTTAGTTGGGGGCTGAAGGTGATGGCTAGTGGCGTTCTGTTATTTTCTTTGTTAGGCCTGTCCTGTAGTAGTGTTAGGCCTGTAGTGTTAGGCCTGTCCTGTCACTGTAGTAGGTGACTTTTGGGAACTCTTCTGGCTCTATCAATCTGTTTCTTCACTTCCGCAGGTGGGTACTGTAGTTGTAAGAATGCTTGATAGAGATCTTGTAGGTGTTTGTCTCTGTCTGAGGGGTTGGAGCAAATGCAGTTGTATCGCAGAGATTGGCTGTAGACAATGGATCGTGTGGTGTGGTCAGGGTGAAAGCTGGAGGCATGCAGGTAGGAATAGCGGTCAGTAGGTTTCCGGTATAGGGTGGTGTTTATGTGACCATCTTTTATTAGCACTGTAGTGTCCAGGAAGTGGATCTCTTGTGTGGACTGGACCAGGCTGAGGTTGATGATGGGATGGAAATTGTTGAAATCATGGTGGCGTTCTAAATATGTCGACTTCAGCTATGTTATTCATGTAGCTGAAGTTGCGTAACTTAGATCAATCCCCACCCCCCAGTGTAGACCAGGCCTAAATGACTTGCCGAAGCTCACACAGGAAATGTGTGGCAGAGCAGGGACTGGAACCTGAGTCTCCTAGGTCCCCACTAATTCCCAAACTACTAGACCTTCCTTCTTCTGAAGTTCACAACATGATCATCTATTATCACCAGTTATAAATTGCACAGTGCATTTGCATTTAAATGATTTTTAAACTACAGTTGTCACTTCAAATCCAGTGCTGGGGCAGCCAGATTGCTGAAAGGAGATTTCAGTGAGTCACAATGGCAACATGACAGCTCAGCATAAGAAGCACTGAGCTCATTTTAAAACGGTTGTGATAAAGGTTTAACAGTTATTATTAAATGTGCCAATATTTTAAATATTGAGCAGGCATGTTTTTCTTCTGGTGTTGAAATCAATATTAAAGCAAGTTGAAAATTAGATAGTGTCACAGGGCGTGGCAGGAAGAGAAAAGTCCACAACTGTGTATGCTCATTTCAGGGAAACTCCACAAGGGAAAGCATGGCTGGGATCACCTGCAGTAAATTAAGTAATTCCCTTCGCCCGTTTATCAGAGGTTGGTGCTCCATGGAGCACCAAAGTTAACTAGCACTGGTAGCTAGTCATGCTTTGTGGGAAGGAGGAAAAGCTAACTGAAAAAAACTCTCTTTTTGATTGGATTCCTTGGTTATGCAAAGCAATGCTTTTAGTTAAGTTCATTCAGAAACCAGCCTGGAGTAAACCTTTTGAACTCTTCATTTTTAAGCTCCCTCCATAAGAAGGTTTAGGGTTGTTTTGACTGAACTCTGACTAGTCTGAGTATCGGTCAATGGACTTTCTAACCCTGGGGCTGTTGGTCCCACACTCAATCATGGCTTTCTTGATCCTGTTACATGTTCCCACACTAGTTTTTTCACAGTCATCCATTTTCAATAAAATGGCCACCTCCAGTGCTAGGCTCAGAAATAACCAACTGCAATTAAAATCTTCTTTAAGCAAATATATTTGTAACTTTTCCTCTGGTGAACTTTCAGACCATTGGGCTGAGCAAAGTGGCCACCATTTTCCTTTCAGGTCAAACAATTAAAGAAAGCTAATGTCTGCTGCTTCCAGACTCTCCTATAAGTTGCCATATCTTTTCACTTTCTTAGCTTTAACGTGTGCCTGCTAACAATATGCAGTCGAAGTCCCATTACCTGAAATCACTCACTGATCTTGAACCTGCTTCACAAGGGCAATTTTTCAAAAAGCAATGCTCTGACATTTCTAAAACAGAACAAGACTGGCAAAATAACAAACATTAATGGAACTAGCTACAGACCTGAATTTGTCTTCCAAAGTAATGAATGAATACCAAACCTGGTTAGACTTGTAATCTTTTAATATTACTGCTGCATAAGATATTGCCAGTAAGTTTGTTTGTTTGTTTGTTTGTTTGTTTGTTTGTTTGTTTGTTTGTTTGTTATATTGGGGGTGTACAGAGCAATCAATCATCATATGCTGGGAATGGGCGACAGGGGATAGATCACTCGATGATTACCTGTTCTGTTCATTCCCTCTGGCACACCTGGCACTGGCCACTGTCAGAAGACAGGATACTGGGTTAGGTGGACCTTTGGTCTGACCCAGTGTGGCCGTTGTTATGTTCTTATGTTCACATTGAAGAACAGTTAGGATTCCAAGTAGTAAAGAAATATAATTATGTAGGGGCAACTATATCCTCAAGAACTTTGGTAAGAAAGGTAAGGAATGAGAAATTTTACAAGCTTTTGTTCTAAGGAGAACTTGATTTTTTTAATTTTGACTCCAGTTGAAGAGTGCAAAGTTTGACAAGTTTTGATTCAGTCCTTTGATGTTATGAGTGCTCAGTACTTCTGAAAATCAGGCTTATGTCTCAAGATGAGGACCTTTTTGAAAGTTCAGTCTCAACCTTTAGATGTTCCAGTTTACCTACTGTAAAATATTGCCTACCTCAGAAGTGTCATGAGGCTTAATGTTTATAAAGCTTTTTGAGATGCTCAAATGAAAGATGTTATGGAAGTGTCAACCTTCTCTCCAGAGCTGGAAAAAAAAAAAGTTCAATCTGCTGTGAAAAAGAGGAAATCCAAAACATTTGCTCGCTTTCAGATGGTTATATGGGTGAATGGATCCCTGGAAGGAGATGTGCTGGAACTAATACATAATGACTGACCTCAGGTACAAGAGTCTTCAATACTAATCCTGTGACCCTTATTTTCATTTTGTTGCCCTGACCTTGTTTGAGACCTCATAATATGCTCGGAGTGTGATTTCATACTTGCTTTTCACAGTTGTCAGTTATCAGTATCTGTGGCCCTGTTGTTTCACTGTCAAAGAATCTTATCATTTTTACCCTCTTTGTGGTACCATTACAAGGTCTCTTGCGAACTCTCACTGTCTTCCACGTACTTATAGATGCTTATTTCCTGTCAGCTTTACTCTTCTATTGGCCTGAAAGGTGTTTTTATTTGATTTACCAAACTAAGTCCACAGCTAGCACTTTGACAGAAATGGTTCTGATATGAAATGATGATCAGTCTGCACACCTTGAAAAAGGGGTAGATAGCTATCTTCCATGGGTAAACTCCCTTTATCATAAAGTCTTAAATTGATAGCATTTCTTTCATTTGCAAGTAGTGCAAAACAATTGTAAACCATGGGTCAGATTGTGTCTGGCACTTGCATGGGTACATATGAGGAAGGACCCAAAAAGCCCAAGGAGACTGAAAGGGACACAAAGCAAAGAGTTAACATTAGCATCCTAAATAAATCCCTACTTGGATAACACTCCTTCTCTCATGTGGTATTTTTAATGAATACTAATGGTCAAAATCTCAGTATTGTGGGTCATCTCTGAGGTGTCAGAGTACCCTCTAACATCACATTGCAGCCTTGGTTTGGTATAAAAAACAAAGCCTGTGTCCTTTGGTTTTTCCTTCTGTTCCTCCTTTGGGGGGGGGGGAAGAGATTAGGGGGAGGAGGGAATAAATGACCTTGATGCAGGTGGTGGAGATGTTGTTGTCTTGGCAGGTTGCCAGCCACTCTGTTCAGAGTCTTAAGATTCTGTCCTATTTAAAATGGCCTCTGTCAGGGGGTTGGTGTCAACTGACTCCTGTGGCTATTCTTGTATTATTCAACAGGCCAAACCTTTACTTAGCTGGAGAAAGCCAATAAGATCACAGTCCAAGATAGTATGGCTGCAGAATATACTTTTATCCAAACCACATTTGCATTTAGAAAATACCTACTTTTCTTTGTTTGGAATCCCACATCAACCACTTTCACAAAATGAAACCATATTCAAAAGCTTCTTTGATGTGAAGGCCTGAGTCTTCTCTCACACTAGTGTGAACAGGCATAACTCACTTGAAGTGCTGGTATCCCCCAAATCAGGCCTGAAGGTTTAACTTCATTTAGGGTTGCCAACTTTCTAATAGCACAAAACTGAACACCCTAGCCCCACCCCTTCCCCAATGCCATGCCCCCTGCCCTGCCCCTTCCCCAAGGCCCTGCCCCCCACTCACTACATTCCCCCTTCCTCGGTGGCTCGCTCTCCCCGACCCTCACTCACTTTCATTGGGCTGGGGCAGAGGGTTGAGGTGTGAGAGGGGGTGAGGGCTCTAACTGGGGTTGGGGCCAGAAATGAGGGGTTTGGGGTACAGGAGGGGGCTCCAGGTTGGGGTGGGACTCAGGGCTGGGGCAGGGGGTTGCAGCTCGGGGTTGGGGCTCAGGCTTACCTCTGATGGCTCCCAGTCAGCGGCTCAGCGGGGAGGCTAAGGCAGGCTTCCTGTCTGTCCTGACTCCATGCTGCGCCCCAGAAGCGGCCAGTAGGTCCGGCTCCGAGGTGGAGGTACGGCAGGTGGCTTTGCACGCTGCTCTTGCCTGCAGGCACTGCCCCCACAGCTCCCATTGGCCACAGTTCCCAGCCAATAGGAGTGCAGAGCCAGATCTCAGGATGTGGGCAGCACACGTAGCCCAGTGGCCCCCCCCCCCGCCTAGGAGCCAGACCTGTTGGCTGCTTCTAGGGCACAGCGTGGAGCCAGGACAAGTAGGGACCAGCCTGCCTTAGCTCCGCAGCACCACCGACCAGACTTTTAATGGCCCAGTCAACGGTGCTGACCGGAGCCGCCAGGGTCTCTTTTTGACCAGGTGTTCCAGTTGAAAACCGGACACCTAGTCACCCTAACCTCATTGTGCATCTTGACTGTTGTACATTCATATCTTATTTTTTTATCTACAGTTTCACTGTTTGAAATAGGCTCACACAAAGATGAATTACAGTAAACAAACAATAACCCATGTCTCTTTCCTCAAGATCATTCCTGTATTCAGAAATAAAATTCTTCATTTGATGCAATTACTCTTGAACCCCTGTATTTAAGTATAACACTCTGCTGCAACTCTCAAAGTACAATTATCATCATTCTTCCAAGATTTATTTTCTTGTGCAATGAATAAATTAAAGAAATCAATATTTTAAATGAAAATCTGGCTGCAAAGATATTTTAATTTAAACCTTTGCATATCCAAGAAGTTCTTTAGTCCTTGCTAACGTATGGTTTCTTTCAGTTAGAAAAGAAATGATACAACTTCTGTGCAAGATGTTGCAAATCTCTGAAAAGCTGACATTTTTTTAATTGAATCCGCCCTTTAGTCCCCCTCTCCCTCCCTTGGCAGAATATAGACAGAAAAGACTTAGGCAGTATCTCCACTCCGAATGCTACAATGGCACAGCTGCAGCTATACCAGTCTAATGCTGTAGCATAGATGCTTCCTACAGCAACAGAAGAGGTTTTTCCATCACTGTAGTTACTCCATCTCTCCAAGAGGCAGTAGCTAGTTTGCTGGAAGAATTCTTCTATTGACTTAGCTGCCTCTACACTGGGGGCTGGGTCAGCTTCACTCCGTTGCTCAGGGGTCTGAATTTTTCACACTGCTGAGCGACATAGCTAGGTGAATTTAAATTTCCAGTGTAAACCAGGCTTTAGATTTAGATTCTCCATTCCTTACTCCTCATCTAGGTTCAGCACAAGAACAGGAAGTTGAAGGGGTAAAGCAGGCTTTATACCATTGTTGTACTCCTTGTATTCTCAGCACTGCTTTGGGCCAGCATAGCCCCTGGAGTAAGCCTTTGAGCAGGTCTAATTTCCATAGTAGGGGCTATTGCATAGACACAGCTCTTCACCACTCAGGAAATCCCTTTATGTTAGGGGTAATCCCAGGGACAGTTTCCACCAACTTTCAAGACAAAAGGGGCAGAACATGACATAGGGTTATATTCTCCATCTGAAATATGAGTTTTGGGGGTTTTATTTGTTGTTTTGCCAGAGATTAACGCTTAGGACCTAATTCTTTTTTTTTTTCTTCTTCCCCATTTACACTGGTATAAATCAATAGAGGTAGAGCAGTGTGAATGAGAGAAGTAAAGTACTGTATAAACTACATGCCGTAAGAGACATACTGACTCTGATAATCCTAGCTCCTTGGATCAGGGACTCTCAAATACTATAAGTTTTTACAGTGCCTATTATGAGGGTTTACTCTACTACGCCTTTCCTTTAAAAAGTGTGGAGGATCTCTAAGATCTGGATGGAGTCCTCGATTTCAGCCTCACTTTAACTCCCTTCACTTCGGCATCACATCCACCATACCTCCTCCCTAGGAAAGTGGGCCTGCCAAGTATACATTTTTTGTATTAAAAAGAGGAGAAGGTTGTAGTCGAGGAAATGAGTGGAGGCTTGAGGCAGCAGGAAAAGGAGAATAGAAGAGGAAGTGGAGTGTGAGGAAGTATGCATTTTCATTACAGATCACAGAATCATTTTTACGAAGTAAAGATAATGGTCAGTGATTATCACAACCAACACTGCCCTGGAGATGATTTGTTAGTTCACCTCAGATAGGGGTGACTAGAATATCAAGCTGAACAAAACAGGGGTGGGCTGCAAGAAAAGGTTTTGGACCATCCCTGACTCTGGGTTGACGTGGAGATGATGGGAGGAAGGACTCCCCTGGAAGTCTCATGAGGGCGAAGGGCAGGATGTCAACTGACACAATATATGGAATCAGTCTTTTTTTTTTTAACAGGAAAGGTTTATTACAGAAAATAGCTAACAGCATGAATACAAACAAATAGGTCTCCACAAAGATTGAGTGCCAGCATTGTCTCCTTTGTTTACTGGGTGTCACAACCAGGATTAGGGCGGTCAGATCTAATGGTTGGAGCAGGAGGCAGGCAGGGTCAGGTTACTGGTGAGTCCAAGACAGGCCAGAGGATGAACAGAGTCAGGTGTCAGGAGGCTGGCTGAGATCAGGTTACCAGGAGATTGGGGACATGCACCAGGTTACAGACTGTAATCGAATAGAAAAGTTAAGGACAAAAAAGGGCTGGAGGTCAGAGTCTCTAGAGTCTATTGCAAGCAGGGTCTGGAGCAGAGACAGGCAGGCAGTCTATGTTGCTCAGACTGCTCCCCTTCATGGCTTCCTAATCTAAGTACTCGTATCGGCAATCAGGGGGCTGTGAGGGGCCACCACTCAGTTCCTGCTGAGCAGTACTTCCTACTGAACCCAACCTCTTAGGATCCTCCCATGGGAGCCACGCCTAAGCCTCATGTGCCAATGCAGCAGTGTCAGCAGCCCAGAACCCCCATGTTCCCCATTTCTAGCCCTGTAGGTTCTAACATCACCCCCATCTTCCCCCATTTGGGCCCCTCTTTGGGATGGTCATGGACATGGGAGACAGACCCCATTCTTCAGGTCTGTAGCCTTCTCAGTCCACCAGACAGTACAGTTGGCTGCACATCCATCAGGAATTGAGGATGGCATGCACTTTGTATTCCTTGTGACGATGATTTTAATGGTGTGGTTTGGTCAAGGAAGAGGTTCTCATTCTAGGGCTTCAGAAGAGAAACATGGAAAACTGGTGTATTTTGAGGGACTGGGGAAGCTAGAGTTTGAAGGTGAATAGGGTAATCTTTTGGCATATCAGTAACGGTCCCAGGAACTGGTGGTCCAATCGCCTGGTCTTAAGGTGTCTGGTGGTGAGCCACACTTTCTGGCCTGCATAAATACTGGAGCTTCGTATTGCCGATGGTCCACATGCCTGTTGTAGGCCTTCTTTGTCTCTTCTAGGTGATTCTTGAGTTCTTCCTGAATAAAATGGATCTGTTGGACCCAGTCGGTGGTGGCAGGGTTCAGGGAGGCTGCTAGTAATGCCAGGTGGAAATGGGGATGGAACCTGAAATTAGTGAAGAAAGGGCTCTGACCCAGGGAGGCATAGTCAGGTTTGTTGTAAGAGAACTCTGCATGTGGCAGGAGCCTAGCCAAGTTATCTTGATGGTAACTTACAAAACACCTCAACTACTACTCCAGTACCTGGTTGACCCGTTCAATTTGTCCATCTTTTTGGGGGTGGTATGCAGTAGAGGTGGCTATGCAGATGTCCAGTGGCCTGAACATTTCATACCAGAAACAAGAGGTGAACTGTGGGCCTCAGTCAGAAACTGTGGTCTGAGAGTCCATTGAGCAGGACCATGTTGTGCAGTAGGAGTTGGACAGTAGCTTCAGCAGAGGGCAGCTGGTTGCAGAGGATGAAGTGGACCATTTTGGTCAGGTGATCCACAACCATTAAGACTACAGTGTGGCCATCAGATACTGATAGTTTCACAATAAAGATTAGGTTAATGGTGGACCAAGGCCTAGCTGGAGTCTCCAGGGCTACTAAGGTGCCAAAGGGTCTGGTATGGAGTGGCTTGGTACATGCACAGCACCTCCAGGAGTCCATGTGTGCTTGGTCCTCAGCCCATATGAAGGCCCATGAGAAAAAACTGGCAGCCATGTGGGAGGTCTTCCGGCAGTCAAAGTGATCTGCCACCAGAACATCATGGCACAGCCTAGCACCTCCAGTCAGGAGTGCCCTGGGGACACGTGATCATTGAAGTACATTATCCCATCCTGCACAGAGTGGCACACCTTAGTCCCCAATGGCATGGACTGCACCCTTGGCAAGTGGGGCTTCTTTCAAGGCAGACCAGATGAGGGACAGCTGGTCTTGTTGAATTGTGGCATTGGCAAAGTTACCAGGCATGAGGAGGTAGAGGGGCTTGGAAGTTGGTTCTTCACTTCCCTAGTTTATCTCCCCTTCCGTAGTACAGAATTGGCTTTCCCAGGCAGTAGGTAATTATAAATTCAAACTGAGAAATAAACAAGGCCCACCTTAATTGCCTCTGTTTCAATGCTCAGGTCTTGCAGCGGCACTGAAGGTTCTTATGGTCAGTGAAGACCTGTATTGGGTGCTGAACTCCCTCAAGGTGGTGATGCCATTCTTCAAATGCAGTTTTTATGGTGAGCAGCTCTTTGTCCAGTATTTCATAGTTCATCTCAGTGCGAGTATTCTTTCAAGAAAAGAATGCACAAGGGTGCAGAACTCACTGGCATCCAAGCTGCTGCGAGAGTACTGCCCATAGGCCCACGTTGGCCATATCTGCTTCCACTATAAATGGACAAGTCAGGTCTGGGTGTGCCAGGATTGGGGCTATGGTGAAGGAGTCCATTCTCTGGTCAAAAGCAAGCTGGGCTTCAGGCAACCAAATCAATTATAAGCCTTTGCAGATGAGGGAAGTCAAAGGGAGTCATTAAACTGGGAGACGTTAGTGATGAATCTCCTATAAAAATTCACAATGCCCCGGAAGTGCTGAAGTTTCTGAAGTTTCTGAAGGTTCTGTCCAGTTGCAAATGGCATGCACCTTCTGTGGGTCTATCTGGATTCCCTCCAGGGAGATGATGTACCCCAAAAATTCAATGGTGGTGTGGCCAAAGGTGCACTTTTCCAGTTTGGTGTACAACCCACGCGTCCATAGTCTCCTCAGGACAGACTGCATATGATGGTAGTGCTGCTCCAGGTTCTCAGAAAATACCAGTATTTTGTCAAAGTAGATAATCACGTACTGGTCCAGGATAACCCTGAATACATCATTCATGGAATGCTGAAATGTTGCAAGGACATTGGTTAGGCCAAATGGCATCACCAGTTATTCAACGTGCCCATATCGGGTACAAAAGCAGGCTTCCATTTGTCCCCTGGCCTTATGCTCAGTAGATGTTATGCCCCCCCAAAGATCTAGTTTCATAAAGATCCTGGCTGTCTTCAGGCAGTCCAGCAATTCTGGAATGAGGGGCAATGGGTACCAGTTATGAATAGTCACTTGGTTCAGTATGTAATAGTTTACGCAGAGGCATAGTGGTCCGTCCTCAAAGAGGACTAGTGCCCCTGCTAGAGGGGTCGATTGCCAAATGAAGCCTTAGGCAAGGTTTTCCTGGATATACCTACGAAGCGCCTCCAGCTCTGGTTCAGACATGAAGTATATCCATCTGTAGGGCACCCTTTGCCCTGGGCTGTAGGCTTATCTGGTAGTAGTAGCCTCTGTGGGAGGATAGCGAGTATGCATTTTTCTTTTCAAACACCTCCAGGTAATTGTGATACTTGTTAGGAAGGCTGAAGTTCTGGTCTGGAATTGCTTCCATCTAGCTAGCCTCCTCGATCTGGGGTTCCGCTTCTGAGCGTCTCCTCTCATCCTGTGGCCCTGATTGCAGTTCACTTGTGGGTTGGTTGCTTTGCTGGAGGCACACTTTCTGGCAGTATTCAAAAAAGAAGATAATGTCATGTCTCCCCCGCCTCCCCAGTAGATATATGAGCCATGCTGCTCCAGCCAAGGAATGCCAAGAATTATCAGGAGGAATGGGGAGGAGATTGTTTCTCAGTGCCCTTCCAGTATTGCCTCTAAGGGGATGGTCTCTTGAGTCACTGGTCCTGATGATAGGGGCAACCCATCAATCATCTCCACAAGGTCTGATGTGGGTTTTGGATAGAGGGGGATCTGGAGGGTTTTGGCTACCTCAGCATCTATAAAGTTGGTAGCAGCGCTGGAGTCTGTTGTTGCTAGTTGTGGGTGGGGGATCTGTTGCACTTGCCCCAAGACCTACAACCACAGTAGCAACTCAAATTGTGGGGAGGCACCATGATTTCAGGTCAGGTTCTACTTGAGGGAGGGAGTGATTCTGGAGCATGGAGCTTTGGTGGTGCCCAGTCTGTGCCCTCCCCCCATTGGGCCTGGGATGGTCATCTTCCCAAGTTCTTCCAAGCTGGGCAGGAGGCAAGGGTATGTCCTTGACCTCCTCAGTAAAAACAGAGGTTCAGCTGTCATCAGCTGTCTCTCTACTCCAGAAATTGCCTTTAGTTTAGATTAATCAAACAAACAAAGAAAAACAAATTTGATGCTTCCTCTCAAGGGCAAAATACATGTCTCACTCTATTACAGGTTAGAAATAAGTCTGAGAATAAAATGATTATTGCAGTCTGGGCCCAGCAGGCTCACATCAAAGGAGCTGCAGGGCCAGACTAAGTCAGTTCTTTGCTGGAGCTGGAGGAGCATGGATGGTGTGCCTGGCTGAGCGAGCTACAGGACCCTGGACAGAGCAGTGCTAGCAGAGACCACAAGGAGAGAGAAGCAGCTCTGGGGTGGCTGCTGGACTCAGCCAGAAAACTGTAAAGGTGAAGAATGTGCTGAGGCCATGGAGAAGTGGCCCACAGAAGTGTAGCAGAGATGCAGTTTAGTTAAAGTGATGTGGTGGACAACTGCTATCGATTCTGCAGGATCCCTGGGCTGATCCCAGGTCTCCTCTTTTCCCCATTAGCAATGTGGAAGCGGCCTGGACCTTCATGCATCCCAGAAGGGGAGCTGAACTCTTTTAGTGGCCCAGCGGGAGAGCTGGGGCCCAAAAGGCCCAGAGAGGGTGAGGACATTGCCTCTAGGGGGGACGCCCTGGGCTTTGGCTTGATACCAGGGCCAAGACCATTGATACTAGGGGACTAATTAAGCCCTGAGCCCAAGGAAGGCTACAGGGAGAAAAGGTGCAGATACTTGCACACTCTGCCAAGAGGGCGCTTGCGAGACATGAGTGCCACCTCGTTACAGGCAGTAACACATTTAACTTTCCATCTGGAATCTGTGACTAACATTTTTAATAAAAGTTAAAATAAACTCAATCAGCATAAATTGACTGGATGAGTGATCTAGTTTAAAGATAAACTGCAAACAAAGGAAAAAAATTGCTAACAACTATTTTATTCTAATTGAACAGACTAGAATAAATTTCATGTCATTCTATTCAATGTAGCATCTTTCGTACAAATTATATTCCAAAAGTGGTCTGCAGAGTTACTAAAATTTCCAGTTACATAATAGTAGGGTATGATGATGACACTATATACAATGTGGAATTTAATCATAAATAGTAATTTTATGCATATCAATGATTATTAGACGTGAATTTCTGTAGATGTGAGGCAGCAAACTGTTTCTGTGTTTCACACACAGGAAACTTACATTGTGTAACAATAATGGCTAACTAGGTAATACATTCGAATCTCAGAGTTATGAACACCAGAGTTACAAACTGACCAGTCAACCACACAACTAATTTGGAACCAGAAGTACACAATCAGGCAACAGCAGAGACCAAAGAAAAA
This sequence comes from Caretta caretta, assembly GCF_965140235.1. Classification (NCBI taxonomy): domain Eukaryota; kingdom Metazoa; phylum Chordata; order Testudines; family Cheloniidae; genus Caretta; species Caretta caretta. Next base: position 237,872,248 of record NC_134206.1, on the reverse strand, counting down.
AAGCAAATACAGTACAATACCGTTAAACGTAAACTACTAAAAAATAAAGGGAAAGCAGCATTTTTTTTCTTTTGCGTAGTAAACTTTAAAAGCTGCATTAAGTCAATGTTCAGTTGTAAACTTTTGAAAGAACCACCATAAAGTTTTGTTCAGAGTTACAAACAACCTCCATTCCTGAGGTATTCATAACTCTGAGGTTCTACCCTATAGGCAACTTAGCAACTAAAGTGTGATCAGGTAATTTCCGTCTTCATTTCTCTTAGCTCATGTAGTCAGTAATGTATAACACATATTAATACAGTTATTTGTGATACAATGTTGAGGAAGTAAATAGTCTCTTAATGGGGAGAGAGAAAAAGTAATTTAATGTTGGGAATTATAGAGTTAAAGTTCTCAAACACAATCTATAACAGATTCCTTCAGACTGAGGAAGTTCTGTTGCCAAGGCAACCACAATCACACTATTAGAGTCGTTTGGTCAAGGGTCTATTTTAAATGTGATCAATGAACATAAATAACCAATATCTAATTGACAATTAACAGAAGTACAACAAGGCATTTGTTTTATAACCAATGAGATGATGTATTTTGTCAGTATGCTGAAAAGCCAATGTGAAATGATGTTCTTCAAGGAAAATCAAAATATTCTGAACCCCAGGTGATCGCAAGGCATGATTAACTGGTAGTTAGCAGTTATACAGAGAGCACAGCATATTCAAGTGACTCTAACCTAACTACTGCACTAAAAAAAAAAAAAACAGTTACTTTTAATTAGATGATTAACTATAACATACTAATAGTGGTTTAAAATCAAGCAGATGAATCAAATGACTTATTGTTGCAAAATTAACTCAAAACTAGCTTTGAATCAAAGCCTTTTTGCATGAAGTATATATATGAACTTTAAAATGGACATGTTGCAAAATAATAAAGCACTGACAAAGAAACTGCAATTGACGGGATAAATGGAGATGTGCCAAAGAAACCAAGGACAACACTTACAAGAGGCCAATGTTGGAGTAGGTTTTTGGTCGTACTCTGAACTTGCAGATGTCTTTAAAAAAACCCCACCCTAAATGCAGAATAGATATGGTCCAAGATGTTTTGCATGCATGGACTTTAAAACCCATAAAGGAGATGTTTTGTTTTATTTTTGCTTGGTGAGAACTGCACACAGCTTGCATTCTGGGTGGGTAATATCAGATCATCATAAGAAGAATTGTGTCCACATTAGCTTTTGGAATGAGTGGAGTTCCCTGGACCACACCAATTCTTCATCAGAAGTGCAGGTCGCTTTCTGATTGGCCTGCTTCTGCTTTGCCAAGAAGTACCAGCCTGCACCACCCATGAGAAACTAAATGCCTTGAGGACTTCTTCACCTGTGAATCAAAACTGGAGCTGATTGGAGGTTAACAATAATCATATATGGAAAACTTTAAAAAAAAATCAGTTCTTTTCAAAATTTCCCACTTAAATTTTTTCTATGTAAAACTAAAACCTGAAATTTTGGGTTGTTTTTATTTAAACAGTTTTTGGCAAAAATGTTTTGGTTTTGGCAAAAAATCATCATTTTTTGGCTTTGTCATAATGGAAAATTTCAGACAAAAAACATTTTCCACAGAAATTTTTGTTTTGGTTGAATTTCCATGTCTCGTCATCAATGTTTTGACAAAAGAATCCCAATCAGCTTTTGCCAAAACTCCTGGATGAAAGGGACTGATGAGAGAGAGTGCCCCCTGTGGAAGAACCATAAAAATCTTGTTAGGGACATGCACCATATTTACTTTGGGGTTTTTTTAATATTAGGGAGAATGCTACAAAATCCAGGAAGAACAAGAATATAAGTGTTATAATACTTAGAGAGTTCTGAACTGAGTTTTCTATCTGTTATGGGAAACCCGTCACGGACAATGTCAAGCTGAGCTGGAGAACACTTTCACCTCAGTTCAGATTGTTAAGTAACAAGATTTTTTTTTTTTAAACACAAGACTGTTACTTTTCAAGCTTAATGCTGCTTGTAAAGTATGTACCTAAATCACAGTTCTGCAAATGATTTAAGTGTACAACATATAGCTGGGTTTCACTAACAAGTTTAGCCTATGTCTACAAAATTTAAGTCAAAGAATCTTTGAGGTTGCCAAAACTAGGAAAACTCACTACAGTGACTAAGCCTATTGGAATAGGAAATTATCTGTAACAGAAGCTATTCTAATTAATAACAAAGATAGCTAAGAGAATCCCTTAGTATCTAGAGCAAGTATTCTAAATGGACATGCATTTTTCATTAGAGAGACAAGATGCGTGAGGCAATATATTTATTGGACCAACTTCTGTTGGTGAGACAGACAAGCTTTTAAATGACACAGGGACTCTTCTTCAGTAGCTTGAAAGCTTTCTTCTCTCACCAACAGAAGTTGGTCCAATAAAAGATATTGCCTCACCCACCCTGTCTCTCTAATATCCTGGGACCAACGTGGCTACAACAACATTGCAGACATGCATTTCCATTGACAGAAACTTAAAATAAAAGGAGAAAGAGGTCTGACCTGCTTTGTAAGCTAAGGACTTTTACCACTGTTCGGAGAGTTGTTTAAAGTGGCGTAAGAGCCCACAGTACTTGTATATATCAGAACTAGAATAACCTTAAATTATGTTTGGGGTTGTGTGTGTGTGTGTGTGTGTAAGGGGAAGTCTTGCTATGATTTACAACTTCATTTTTAGTAATTAACTGTATATAACTTTAGAGTTATATTTGGTTGAACTGTGTCACTGCAGACCATAATTTGTTTAGTATATAAATCTTGGCTGAAAAATTGATAAGGACTGTATATTGAAGGATCTGGTTTTGTTTTGATACCAAAACCACTTGCATCTGTTGAACTAGGATAGCTTTACCTATGTAAAAAGAAAAGGAGGACTTGTGGCACCTTAGAGACTAACCAATTTATTTGAGCATGAGCTTTCGTGAGCTTGTAATACGTCTGTGCAATGAGACTGATTAAATGATCTGACACTATCTCTTAATATTTAATTTAACATGGGATGTCAATACTTTTGACCTGTTGTAACACATTGCTTTGTGTAATTTCTTGGGTTTAATTCTATTTTGGCTAATGGAATTCTACACATGATCATTCTCAAGTCTGCATCTTTACTAAGCGGTAGAGATGCAAAGAACTGAAAAACATGATATGGATATTTAGTTCATATTATTTAATGAGTTTGTATTTTATATCATATTCTCACAGTAGTGAATGGGAAGAGCAAGAGGAAACAATGTATGCAGACTTAAAAATGCAACTACATTTTAAAGCCAAGTATTTGAAAATTAGTTCCTCCAGCATTTACCTGCTAAAACTTGGGTTCAGGTTTCTGTGTTTCCTGTCCAAGAATTGATGGCATGGTCAACATGCAGAATAGCGCCAGGTGAGGAGAAGAGACATTGCAGAGAAACGTACTAAAAATGCTTCAGTATTATTACTAGTACAGAGTTTCATATAGCCATGGGTAGCGTGGCGAGAAGAGGGATAAAAGAGCCTTGATGCCATGAAAAATGTGGACTGGCTATGCAAAAGAATAAAGCCTTTCAAGCTGTCTGAAAGCATTACATGGCTCTACGTTGTTATGGCATCACAGTGGACAAGTCTGCAGAACAGAATTCGTGAAGTGAAAACAAAACCTAGGTCTTACTCCTGCTGAAGTGAGAGCCTTGTTACTCCTGATTTATTTCCTTATAAAAGCTTCAAGGCACTCTTGGGAAGCGAGCCAATGTACACTAACAGGGTGACACTTGGGGTCTAACCTGCTCTCTAGTTTTGTGGCTAACTTAAAGCAGAGACATTTAGGTAGAATCTTTCAGGGCATAAAACACAGTGCAGCACAACGTGCTATGTGTACTAATAGGCAAAAAAATGTGTAGTAACCTGCTTGAACATGTGCAATTGCAATAGCATAGCATTTCAAAGTATTATTCCTTCAGATTTGTTACGTTTAATGTAGAAATTGGTCCTGAGCTGCAAAGTTCAAATCTAGATCTTTAATTTCCCAGAGTTAGGGGTAGTTTTGGTTTAGGCTCAGCAAAGGCTTTATAGAACAATGCTCTGTTGACACTGCGGGGTAACCAACATACTCTGTTCCCTAGAATCGGATCACCACATACATCCATTCTTCTTTTTTGCGAACAGGGGCCGCTATCAGGGAGTTTCGAGAGGGAGTTCTCCAGGTGAAGGAGGAGCAAATACGGGACCCTTGGGGTAAGTGGCTGTCTGTAGTGTGTGTTTGTGTTTGGGGGTTACCTGCTGTGTGCCAAGCTTGTGTTTGTCTGTTTGTAGGACCGTGTGCTGTGGCCGGCCGGTGGAAGCTGTGAGCTTCTAAACAAGGTTTGAAACCTAGAAGCCTCTGTTCATTGGCTTAGTCAGGGGACGGGGCTATCAAGGAGGACAGGGCTTTATAAAGCAGTGAGCAAGTGACCAGGGAGCTTTGCGAACAGGGGCCACTAACAGGGAGTTTCAAGAGGGAGTTGGGAAGGGGGCGAGGTACACTTGCCATTCTTTAACATCTTACACTAAACTATAATTAAAACTTCTTGATTTAAACAAAAACCCTTATCTTTAACCTAGGTAACTGTAGGAGAAAATGCAGGCTGAAGCCCAGCAGCAGAGTGGGGGCTATCCTGTTTATTGCACTCAGTGTAGCATGTATGATTGGTATATGTGTGCATTCAGTGCAAGGAGCTCCTGGCCCTCAGAGGCTGTGTATGGGCTTTGGAGGCCAGGGTGGCGGAACTGGAGGAGCTAAGGGAGGCAGAGAGGTATGTTGATAAGGCTTTCCAGGACACTGTAGATCTGTCCCACCTCCGGTCAGACAGCCCCTGCGCCGTTAAGTAGGATGAAAGGTCCAGAGGAGAGCAGTCAACGGGAACACAGAGAAACCTTCCCATAGTTGGGACCCTCCTTCCAGATGATGTTGGGGTATCCTCTCACACTGAGGTTACCTCTCCCGGGGAGGGAACTCCAGTCATTAGAAAAAGGCAGGTGTTACTAATGGGAGATTCAATCATTAAAAACATAGATAGCTGGGTTTGTGATGACCGGGAGAACCGTAAGGTGACTTGCCTGCCTGGTGCAAAGGTTGCTGATCTCTCAAGGCATCTAGATAGACTTATGTGTAGTGTTGGGGAGGAGCCAGTGGTCATGTACATGTAGGTACCAATGACATAGGGAAAGGTAGGAGAGACGTCCTGGAGGCCAAATTTAGGCTGCTAGGAAAGAGACTGAAATCCAGGACCTCTATGGTGGCATTCTCAGAAATGCTTCCAGTTCCACGCGCAGGGCCAGGTAGGCAGGCAGAGCTTCAGAGTCTCAATGTGTGGATGAGACGATGATGTAGAGAGGAGGGGTTTAGATTTATTAGGAATTGGGGAAACTTTTGGGATGAGGGAGCCTATACAGGAAGGATGGGCTCTACCTAAACCAAAGTGAATCCAGACTGCTGGCACTTAACATTAAAAAGGTTGCAAAGCAGATTTTAAACTAAGAGATTGCTGCAGAGGAGCACGTGAATCGGACAGAGACTTCTCTTCAAGGAGAGTCTACTGTTAGAGATTCTCTAGATTTTAGTCAGGAGGAGGGGGTGAAAGAGGATAAAGTATAGGCCAGATCAGACAAGAAACATTCACATAAAGAATCTGACACATCAGAAACTTTTACGGTGAGTGGCACTATATGTGAAAGATAATGTAGAATCAAATGAAATAAAAAACTTAAATGAATCCACATGTTCCATAGAATCTCTATGGATAGTAATTCCATGCTCTAACAGTAGGGATCTATTATCGACCACCTGACCAGGACAGTGATAGTGATGATGAAATGCTAAGGGAGATTAGAGAGGCTATCAAAATAAAGAACTCAATAATAGTGGGGGATTTCAATTATCCCCATATTGACTGGGTACATGTCACCTCAGAATGAAATGCAGAGACAAAATTTCTCGATACTTTAAATGACTGCTTCTTGGAGCAGCTGGTACAGGAACCCACCAGGGGTGAAGCAACTCTCGATCTAGTCCTGAGTGGAGCGCAGGATCTGATCCAAGAAGTAACTATAACAGGACTGCTTGGAAATAGTAACCATAACGTAATAACATTTAACATTCCTGTGGTGGGAAGAACACCTCAGCAGCCCAACACTGTGGCATTTAATTTCAGAAAGGGGAACAACGCAAAAATGAGGAGGTTAGTTAAACAGAAATTAAAAGGTACAGTGACTAGAGTGAAATCCCTGCAAGCTGCATGGACACTTCTCAAAGACACCATAATAGAGGCTCAACTGAAATGTATACCCCAAATTAAAAAACACAGTAAAAGAGCTAAAAAAGAGCCACCGTGGCTTAACAACCATGTAAAAGAAGCAGTGAGAGATAAAAAAGCATCTTTTAAAAAGTGGAAGTCAAATCCTAGTGAGGTAAATAGAAAGGAGCATAAACTTTGCCAAATTAAATGTAAAAATGTAATAAGAAAAGCCAAAAAGGAAGTTGAAGAACAGCTAGCCAAAACCTCAAAAGGTAATAACAAAATGTTTAAGTACATCAGAAGCAGGAAGCCTGCTAAACAACCAGTGGGGCCCCTGAACGATCAAGACACAAAAGGAACACTTAAAGACGATAAAAGAATTCTTTGCTTCAGTCTTCACGGCTGAGCATGTTAGGGAGATTCCCAAACCTGAGCTGTCTTTTGTAGGTGACAAATCTGAGGAATTGTCACAGATTGAAGTGTCACTAGAGGAGGTTTTGGAGTTAATTGAGAAACTTAACAGTAACAAGTCACCAGGACCAGATGGCATTCACCCAAGAGTTCTGAAGGAACTCAAATGTGAAATTGTGGAATTACAGTTTGTAACCTGTCCTTTAAATCAGCTACTGTACCCAATGACTGGAAGATAGCTAATGTAATGCCAATATTTAAGAAGGGCTCTAGAGGTGATCCTGGCAATTACAGACCGGTAAGTCTAACGTCAGTACCTGGCAAATTAGTTGAAACAATTGTAAAGAATAAAATTGTCAGACACATAGAAGAACATAAATTGTTGTGCAAAAGTCAACATAGTTTTTGTAAAGGGAGATCATGTCTTACTAATCTATTAGAGTCCTTCAAAGGGGTCAACAAACACGTGGACAAGGGGGATCCAGTGGACATAGTGTACTTAGATTTCCAGAAAGCCTTTGACAAGGTCCCTTACCAAAGACTCTTATGTAAATTAAGTTGTCATGGGGTAAGAGGGAAGATCCTTTCATGGATTGAGAACTGGTTAAAAGACAGGGAACAATGGGTAGGAATAAATGGTCAATTTTCAGAATGGAGAGGGGTAACTAGTGGTGTTCCCCAAGGGTCAGTCCTAGGACCAATCCTATTCAATTTATTCATAAATGATCTGGAGAAAGGGGTAAACAGTGAGGTGGCAAAGTTTGCAGATGATACTAAACTGCTCAAGATGGTTAAGACCAAAGCAGACTGTGAAGAACTTCAAAAAGATCTCACAAAACTAAGTGATTGGGCAAACAAAATGGCAAATGAAATTTAATGTGGATAAATGTAAAGTAATGCACATTGGAAAAAATAACCCCAACTATACATACAATATGATGGGGGCTAATTTAGCTACAACTAATCAGGAGAAAGATCTTGGAGTCATCATGGATAGTTCTCCAAAGACATCCATGCAGTGTGCAGCGGCAGTCAAAAAAGCAAACAGGATGTTAGGAATCATTAAAAAAGGGATAGAGAATAAGATGGAGAATATCTTATTGCCCTTATATAAATCCATGGTACGCCCACATCTTGAATACTGCGTACAGATGTGGACCCTCATCTCAAAAAAGATAAAATGGCATTAGAAAAGGTTCCGAAAAGGGCAACTAAAATGATTAGGGATTTGGAACGGGTCCCATATGAGGAGAGATTAAAGAGGCTAGGACTTTTCAGCTTGGAAAAGAGGAGACTAAGGGGGGATATGACAGACGTATATAAAATCATGTGTGGTGTGGAGAAAGTGAATAAGGAAAAGTTATTTAATTGTTTCCATAATATAAGAACTAGGGGCCACCAAATGAAATTAATGGGTAGCAGGTTTAAAACAAATAAAAGGAAGTTCTTCTTCACTCAGCGCACAGTCAACCTGTGGAACTCCTTGCCTGAGGAGGTTGTGAAGGCTAGGACTATAACAGGGTTTAAAAGAGAACTGGATAAATTCATGGAGGTTCAGTCCATTAATGGCTATTAGCCAGGATGGGTAAGGAATGGTGTCCCTAGCCTATGTTTGTCAGAGGGTGGAGATGGATGGCAGGAGAGAGATCACTAGATCATTACCTGTTAGGTTCACTCCCTCTGGGGCACCTGGCATTGGCCACTGCTGGTGGAGAGGATGCTGGGCTGGATGGACCTTTGGTCTGACCCAGTATGGCCATTCTTACGTTCTCATGAGCCTCAAACAAAATTTCTGCCCTAACAGTGGGCCATGTGGGAAAAGAGGTAAGGCCAGAGAGTAGGAAGAGTAAGGTAGCTGCCACTCTTCTCAGTATGTCTTAAATCCCTGGTGTGGAAGGTTATTTGTTATTGGTATTAAGTAGCACCCAGAGGTTGAAACATTCATTTGTTTGCTGCCCCATCGGGTTAAGCACTGCACACACGCATAATAAGAGGATGCCCCTAAACTATAGCTCCTTAGGAGAGACATATTTCTCCTCCATCAATTTTATTTATTTTTTCTTTGATTTTTTTATCTCAGGAGATGAATACAGGAGCCATAGGTGCTGAAAGAAGAGAAAAAGGAGGGGAAAGGGTGTTAATAAAGAGATCAGAACAAGGAGACATAGTAAGTGATCTCTGTTTTCTAGAAAAGTTGGATGACAAAATGGTAAAATATTATACACTCGCAGGAAATCAGGGATTTGTTTGACATGGCCCTGGTGACTTCTACCAAATGATTGATCTCTTAACTTACACTAATCAATATGCCTAGTGAAGCTTCAATATTGGGAGCAGGCAGCTCAGATTGGGAGATACCAACCCTACCCATCAAATCTCTTCCATTTCTGCAGGCCACAAAGCAGCAATGGCATTTCTGACAAATTTTTTTGTTGCAAATGATGGTGGGGGAATTTGTGTATGTACATAGAAATTTGTTTCTACCTCACAGCACTTCTTAGAATAACAAAATAAAAATGGATGGCTAGAAGTCTTTGAGGAAAGGCAACTCGCGCCCCGCCCCAAAATTTCCTAGCCTTTGGCCTTTGATTTCAATGGCAGCACTGTCTGGGTGAGGACTGGAGAATCAAACTCAGTGTTTTTGTCCATATAATATGGTTTCTCTTTTTAATGTGAAATATGAAGTTTGCCTTGTAAAGAGCTTTTAAACTTCTTGTCTCCATGTGCTTGTGGACACGTTCTGGTACTCCTTCCTCTTACTGTAAGCTTTTTATGTCACTTCACTTGAGAATGAAAACTCTACGTGTATCTTACTGCTAATGAGGCTGTCAAGGTTCCTTCCCCACTCTGAACTCTAGGGTACAGATGTGGGGACCTGCATGAAAAACCCCCTAAGCTTATTTTTACCAGCTTGGGTTAAAACTTCCCCAAGGTACAAACTATTTTACCTTTTGTCCCTGGGCCTTATTGCTGCCACCACCAAGCGTCTAACAAATATAACCGGGAAAGAACCCACTTGGAAATGGCTTTCCCCCCCGAATCCTCCCAAGCCCTACACCCCCTTTCCTGGTGATAAAAATCCTCACCAATTTGCATAGGTGAACACAGACCCAAACCCTTGGATCTTAAGAACAATGAAAAAGCAATCCGGGTCTTAAAAGAAGAATTTTAATTGAAGAAACAGTAAAAGAATCACCTCTGTAAAATCAGAATGGTAAATACCTTACAGGGTAATCAGATTCAAAACATAGAGAATCCCTCTAGGCTAAACCTTAAGTTACAAAAAGGCAGAAAAGCAGGAATATACATTCCATCCAGCACAACATATTTTATCAGCCATTTAAACAGAATCTAACGCATATCTAACTAGATTGCTTATTAACCCTTTACAGGGGTTCTGACCTGCATTCCTGCTCTGGTCCCAGCAAAAACAACACACAGACAGAGAGAACCCTTTGTCGTCGTCCCCCCGCCTCCAGCTTTGAAAGTATCTTGTCTCCTCATTGGTCATTTTGGTCAGGTGCCAGCGAGGTTATCGTTAGCTTCTTAACCCTTTACAGGTGAAAGGGTATTTCCTCTGGCCAGGAGGGATTTATAGGTGGTTAGCCTTCCCTTTATATTTATGACAAGGCACAATGCTGCTCTTCTGATCCCTATTGGTTTTGCTTTCTAACTATCTAAATAAAGCAGGCAGGCCTAATAAACTGGAAAAGGGCATTGATCATGTCCCTGGTTTTGTAGTAAAAAGCATAGTCAACTAATCTGCATGCTAGAGTTGCTTGTACATTTAGGAAAGCAATCACTTGGAAGGGAAGGGGAAATAACTAAAGCAAAAGATTTTCTTTCAGCAATTGAGTCTGTTATCTAGGAAATGTTCATAAGGTTTTTATTTAGTTATATTTCTAAATATTAAGCAACAGTAGTAAAGTGGCAGAGAGTAGATTCTGGTCCCCTACTCTACCTGCAGGGCAAAGTTGCCAAACATCTGGCTTACGTAGCTACCCAGGAAATCAACTTTCATAAGAGCCAACAATATGGGTTATTGTGAATAGAAATATTTACAGGATTTGGGTTTTTTTTTTAATTTCCTAAATGAAAATGGAGACATGGAAGGGGGAAGGGAAGGGCTGGGCAGTTGTATGGAATTACCATTTTCTGTACAACCTAAACATCTCAAGATTGTGCTAGTGTAGGGGTCTCAAACTCAAATGACCACGAGGGCCACATGAGGACTAGTACATTGGCCCAAGGGCCACACCACTGACCACCTCCCCGCTGCCCTGGCCCTGGCCCCGGCCCCGGCCCCCTCCACCCCTTCTGTGAAGCCCAGCCCCTGCCCTGCTTCTTCCCAGCCCCCTTTCCAACCCCTGTCCCCTGCCTAGCAAGTGCAGTTTATTTGAGGGTGAACCCCTCAATCAGGGTACGCCAAGCACAGTTCTGCTGCTCTTGAGTCAACCAACAAGAATAACAGCCCTTTAGTACTCCTTCCCCCTAATAACTGAGTGATTTGTGATCCAACACCAGCCAAAAGTGATCATTTGGGCAAAGCAGCCCCACCATGCTGAGAACCTAGACAGGGTGGGTGTGCCCATGCAAACAAGGTCAGCTCCTGAAGTCCTCATCCCCAGCTCCTCACTAGATGTCAGGGGAGAACTCATTCAGACCCTGCTTACACAGGTAAGAAAATTTATTTTGATTATTTTTAAATGTTTAATCCAACCCTCCCTTTGTAGAGAGGAAAGATGGCCCAGTGGCTTGAGTACCAAGCCTGGCAGCAGTGCAGAGGTGCGCATTGCCGGCTGGCAGGGGAGCGCCACAAACTCATAGAGGCGACACGTGGGATGGCTCCCAGATTTCTCCCTGCTTCCTCCCCACGGCAGAAAGTGGTGGGAAGGGGTGAGCAGTGATGCATAGATACAGCTCACCCCTCAAGGGACACCAAAATACAAGTTTGCCCAGGGCGCCATTTTCCCTAAGGTCCGCTCTGCCTCTGTGCCTCTCTGGTAGGTCACTTAAGCCCAAATCCTCGAAGTTAATTAACTCCTGTTGATTTCAACAGGTGCTAAAAGCCAAAGCACCTTTGAAGGTCTGGGCCTTAGTCTCTGTGTCTTAGTTCCTCACCTGTACAATGGGGAAAAGAGCCCTTCCCTACCTCACAGGGGACGTTGTGAGGATAAATACATTAACAATTGTGAGGTGAACAGATATTACAGTAATGGGGCCATATAAGTACCAAAAATAGCTAGCTAGATTGTATGCCTACAAAAAACCTCCACAACAATGACCTCAGCTTATCACAGTGATCATAATCATCTCTGTTACCTTGTGCGTCCCCCTTGTTTGTCTCTCATCTTATGCTTATGACTGTAAATTGGTTTTGTTGTTGTTGTGGATATTTTTTTATGCAAGGACTGTCTTTTCTATATATATTTGCACAGTGGCTAGTACAGTGGGCCACCAGTCAAATGCAATACAAATCTCTTTGTAAAGTGTTTTTGAGATGGAGTGATGGAAAAACTGCTATCTGAGCTCTATTGTAATTCTGTTCCTTGAGCAGCAAAATCTCACTGAAGAAAATGAGATCTGGTTAGGCAAAGAATACAGGATTGGGCCCGTTATTTTTAACCTGCTTTCTCTCATGTGATTTATAACCCTTTGTGTCCTTTTAAAGGAATCTGACCATTAGTGCTTTACTATATTTTTGTTTAACTTACTTTCTCACTTTCTGATGTCACCCTAATGCTGTAGTTATACTGTAAACTAGGGGAGTTATTTACCTGCTAGTGTACACAGACTCGCACTAGCTCAGTGAGAGCTAGTATGAGTATATCCGTGTAGCCGCAGTAGCACTGAAAACAGTGGGTATGTACTTGGCAGGGCTGAATCATGGCTCTGCTGCTGCTACCCATTCCACCACAGCTACACTGCTATGTATACCCATGCTAGCTCAATGGCCACTAGAATGAGTATGTGTACCCAAGCAGGGGAATCACAGCTCTAGCTTTCAGAGTAGCAGCCGTGTTAGTCTGTATTCACAAAAAGAAAAGGAGGACTTGTGGCACCTTAGAGACTAACCAATTTATTTAGCATAAGCTTTCGTGAGCTACAGCTCACTTCATTGGATGCATTCAGTGGAAAATACAGTGGGGAGATTTATATACACAGAGGACATGAAACAATGGGTGTTACCATACACACTGTAAGGAGACTGATCACTTAAGGTGAGCTATTACCAGCAGGAGAGCGGGGGGGAAAAAGCCTTTTGTAGGGATAATCAAGGTGGGCCATTTCCAGCAGTTGACAAGAACGTCTGAGGAATGGGGGGGAGGGGGGAGGACTAAACATGGGGAAATAGTTTTACTTTGTGTAATGACCATCCACTCCCAGTCTCTATTCAAGCCTAAGTTAATTGTATCCAGTTTGCAAATGAATTCCAATTCAGCAGTCTCTCATTGGAGTTTGTTTCTGAAGTTTTTTTGTTGAAGAATTGCAACTTTTAGGTCTGTAATTGAGTGACCAAAGAGATTGAAGTGTTCTCCGACTGGTTTTTGACTGTTATAATTCTTGACGTCTGATTTGTGTCTATTTATTCTTTTACATAGAGACTGTCCATTTTGACCAATGTACATGGCAGAGGGGCATTGTTGGCACATAATGGCATATATCACATTGGTAGATGTGCAGGTGAACGAGCCTCTGATAGTGTGTCTGATGTGATTAGGCCCTATGATGGTGTCCCCTGAATAGATATGTGGACACAGTTGGCAACGGGCTTTGTTGCAAGGATAGGTTCCTGGGTTAGTGGTTCTGTTGTGTGGTGTGTGGTTGCTGGTGAGTATTTGCTTCAGGTTGGGGGCTGTCTGTCAGTGAGGACTGGCCTGTCTCCCACTGTGAGAGTGATGGGTCATCCTTCAGGATAGGTTGTAGATCCTTGATGATGCATTGGAGAGGTTTTAATTGGGGGCCGAAGGTGATGGCTAGTGGCGTTCTGTTATTTTCTTTGTTGGGCCTGTCCTGTCGTAGGTGACTTCTGGGTACTCTTCTGGCTCTGAATCTGTTTCTTCACTTCAGCAGTTTGTGTATTGTAGTTGTAAGAATACTTGATAGAGATCTTGTAGGTGTTTGTCTCTGTCTGAGGGATTGAAGCAAATGCGGTTGAATCATAGAGCTTGGCTGTAGACAATGGATCGTGTGGCGTGGTCTGGATGAAAGCTGGAGGCATGTAGGTAGGCATCGCGGTCAGTAGGTTTCCGGTATAGGGTGGTGTTTATGTGACCATCGCTTATTAGCACCATAGTGTCCAGGAAGTGGATCTCTTGTGTGGACTGGTCCAGGCTGAGGTTGATGTTGGGATGGAAATTGTTGAAATCATGGTGGAATTCCTCAAGGGCTTCTAGTCCATGGGTCCAGGTGATGAAGATGTCATCAATGTAGCGCAAGTAGAGTAGGGGCATTAGGGGACGAGAGCTGAGGAAGCGTTGTTCTAAGTCAGCCATAACAATGTTGGCATACTGTGGGGCCATGCAGGTATCCATAGCCATGCTGCTGATTTGAAGGTATACATTGTCTAGCTTGTGTAGCCTAATGTACTCTGAAACAAATTGAAACTGCTAGTCATCCAATACATATTATTGTTTTAAACAGAATCTTACACCTGGATTGTCAAAGACAAAAAAAAAATTCTTAACCTTCAGCTCAAAAGAGCTATGAAACCACCGACACAAGCACCCGCACCATACTCCTGTGTAAAATGTTTTTAAAAAGAGAACCTCTCTCCAGCTCTGAAGGCCTTCTGAAATGTACAAAACTAAAAGAAAACTCTGCTCCTGACAACATTAAAAATTATGACTTTTTTCAGTCAAGGGAGTATTTCTAAAATCCTTTTAAATATTAAAACAATTGTAAGTATCAAAGACACTGTATTTTGTCACTGGAAACAAGTGCAAAACAATGAGGGAAAAAGTCAGTTTTCTTCACATTTTGTTACAGCAAACAGAACGGTGGAAGGGAAAGGTCATTAGCAAAATGTTAAGTTTGTTTTAAAATTACTTTTCTTTTAATAATGTCCCACATGTAAACCTAGGGCCAAATTCTGCTCTGTGACATGGGTGTTATCCTCCTGGAGTATGGTATAAATCATTTCACACCTCCCATGAAAGTCTCTGGACTAAACTCAGCATTGATGTAAATGGTCATGCAAGCTCAATATGAATTCAGTAAATAGGTAGAAAGGTGTCTGTAGGAGAAAAGGCAACTAAACAAGGGCTATTTTATCTTACATCTCTTATTAGTTGTTTTTTTCTGCTACAAACCAACTTTCCACCTTTGGGGTGTGTAAATTTCTCTCATTTGCACACCCATATAATCAGATCAGTGAAGGTTACAGGTATTCACCACTTCATCCTTTGACTGACATTTTACACTTCACATGTAACAACTTCATTTACATCATGGCTGCAAGCACAATCACCTGCCAAATTATGTTTTGGCATCCCTAAAAGACACATGAGTTTTGAGCACTGGTAACTATAAATATAGGAGGCGCTGCTATCTAGTAGATAGGGGATCCAGCTGAGAGTCAGGCGACCTGGATTCTGTTCCTGGATGTGCCGCTGACCCAATGTGTGAACTTGGGCAAGTTGCTTCACCTCCTTGTGCATCCCCACCTTCTGTCTGTTTTGACCCTGGTCCTTCAAAAATATGTACATGCTTAACTGTATGCACTGTGAATTGACTTCAGTGGAACTACTCCCAGTGCATAAAGTAAGCATGTACATTAAAGCTTTGCAAGATCAGAGCCTTAGATTGAAAACTCTTTGGGGCCTGGACTCTCATTCTGTGTTTGTACAGTGCCTAGCACCATATGGTCCCAAACTTGGTTGGGATTTCTAGGCACTACTGTAAAAAAATAATGATAAAATAACAAGGTTCAAAACAAAATCAATCCCACTTCACTCTATGCGCCATGGACTCTTATTTTCCCCTGCAAAACCTTGTTTTGCATTTTTGTCACACATTTTAATGTTCATTCATTATCACAGTTTTGGGCTTAGAGGGTTGATGATGATGGCAAAAATATAGTTTTGGTTTCAGGTTACTCCATTTATAATCTGGGATTGTTATGCTTGTGTTGTCTGACAACAGAAAACAAGAGAGATTTAAAACAGATATTTTTTGTTTTGGTTGAAACATATTTTGCTGTCCTGCTGATGGGAAGCCAGCCCTCTCAAATAGGCAAATATTGCCAATTGCAAAATCCAGATGCTCTGGAAGTCTAAAGCTCCATACTTGCATTCAGTAATGCAACTTGCTTGGCTTTATGTTTGTTTTTGCACACATGCATACACACACTTTTTTATATATAAGATAATCAGTGTAACTGAAAGTATTAAGTGATGTATCTAGTACATTAGATATATGAGAGAAAGTGTGCTTCCTTTTTATGTTTAAAGGCTATAAAACATAAAAAAATTGATTATAAGAAACAAGAGCAAACAGAAAATATATCCCACAGATAAGACATCAGAGTTTGAATCTGATATAGCACTGAAAGACTAGAGAATTTTGAGCTGCTCCTGTATAATAAAACTGACATTTTAAAAGCAAAGCTAAGCAATGGATTCATTCTTCTATCTTTGTTTTCCCTGGTGTCTCACATATGCCCTGTGACAAACATTACTAAGCTACCAAAGAGAAAATTTCTCAAAAGAAGCCACACTAGGTGGGGGTTTACAGAGAAAGCTACGAGGTTAAAACAAATCAAAATCTGAGATCATTTCCACAGGGTTCAGGGGCGATTGAACTCAGGATGGCTAGCATAGTGGTGGAGCTGCTGCCAATGTTACCATGGCTACACTACTACCTTTAGTCTGCGAGCTCAGTTGAGAGCTAGCACCACTATGTCTACATGAGCTGGGAATTACACCCCAGCTCATAGTGTAGATGTCTAAGCTTCTTCTTATAAATGGTATTTGATTATAAAACTATGGAGTGGGGTTCTTTTCCCCACGTTTACTATGCAGAGTCCCTTCTAAGGATGCGTCTCACCTCTCTAACACGGAGAAGGGTCAGACACCTCTATTCCACTTTTCCTTCCTATTCCTCAACCATATGGAGCACCTTCTGTGGGTCTGGGGTTCTGCGTCTGGGGATGGGGTGATCAGGGCTTGGCACTCCATGTGGACTCCCCAAAAAGGTAATACATAGGCCTTGACATCTCCAGGGAAAAGAGTTCTAGGGTCTGTCCATAAATTACATAACACATTTTTTCAAGACCCACCAATCCCCTGTAACACTGAAACAAGCATGCAAAATTAAGGACTTACCCCAGCCCCCCAATGCACCATGTAATTTATGGTTATCCCTTTAGCAGTGTGGCTCGAAAGCAGCTGCACTTCCAGGGAATGGGGAAGAGCAGCATGTTTTCATGTCCCGCCCTGCCCTGCTTTCCAATAGGCCTCCAGAAATCTTGAGGGATCCATGGAGCTTCATAACTAGACCTCTACCCCTTTCCATAGAGCAAATCTTGCCCTCTCAGAAGAAGATTTTGAAAGAAACTCTGTCTTCCTCCTTTTGGCTCTTTCCCATAGATTTTATCTTGGTAATGCACAATCTAGCCCTTAATTCATTAATTTAAAAAAAATATATCACAAATTTCCTCCAATTAGTGCTCCCTTGGCTGCTAAACTGCTTTTCATTTGTTTCATAAGTGTGATGAATGGAGATATTGTGTTGCAGGAGTCGGGAGGTATCCATGTGCGTCAGATGTGATGCACAGAAGAGAAACCAGTGTTCTTTCAGAAGTGCCAGCTTTTGTTTGTTGTTTTTGGAGCTCTGAAATAATAGTTTATTTGCAGCAAAAAGAGTTGTTCTATTTATTAGGGTGAAGCTTTAGAATGCAAGGTTTAGAATCATAGAATATCAGGGTTGGAAGGGACCTCAGGAGGTCATCTAGTCCAACCCCCTGCTCAAAGCAGGATCAATCCCCAACTAAATCATCCCAGCCAGGGATTTGTCAAGCCTGACCTCAAAAATATCTAAGGAAGGAGATTCCACCACCTCACTAGATAACGCATTCCAGTGTTTCACCACCCTCCTAGTGAAAAAGTTTTTCCTAATATCCAACCTAAACCTCCCCCACTGCAACTTGAGACCATTACTCCTTCTTCTGTCATCAGTTACCACTGAGAACAGTCTAGATCCATCCTCTTTGGAACCCCCTTTCAGGTAGTTGAAAGCAGCTATCAAATCCCCCCTCATTCTTCTCTTCCGCAGACTAAAGGAATGCCTAGGAATGCTTAGGAATGCCTAATCCTTTAGAACAGGATTACCTCACCTGTGAGCTAAAGAAAAGTCACTTTGATGACAGTATCATGGGAATAGATTAATAACTGAGACCCTATTTGAATTGCAAGGTGATTGTCAAATAACTGCGGCTGAGTTGCAGACAAGACAAAGAAAATCGTGGAAAAGTAATAATGGACCTTTATTAATTGCGGTAATTTGGAAAAAGCCAGAGAAGACCTATTTGTTTAAGAAAAATTTGCTGTAACAATATCAACACTCAAGTATTATGTTGCCTGCTTCTTTTTTTTTTTTTTTTTTTTTTGATAACCAGACATTTTGCTGCAACTATATTGCATTAATGCCTCAGCTGCTGTCAGCTCGGATAAATGAGGGGGGGAAAGTGTGAGGTGCAAACCTCAAAATGCATGCAGAATTGTGGACTGTGGGGAAAAAAAACACATTGAAATCAAAATTGTGGTGGAGGCCTAATAGTGTGGGATCCACAATATCACAAATTAAATAGGGCCTTTACATATAACAGATCAAATCCTCAGCTGGTGTAAATCTGAATAGTTCCATTGACTTAAATGGAGCTATGTTGATCTACATTAGCTAAGTATCTGGACAATTGTTACATTTACTTACACATCTCATTCCAAAGGATCCCCACTTGTTTTATAAATGATAAGCATAACTGGCTTCACCACTGAAAAGCAGCCACTTGTGGGGTGGATGGCAGCAGCCAGATGTTCAGCTAACGTCCGGGGTTACAGGGTGTAGAAATATGTTAAGATTAAGTCCTTACTCTAACAAATTATCATGGGCTCCTGATATCCAGTAGTAAAGTAGAGCTTAGTTTTCAGGGTCTCATGTGAAAGACCCACACAGCGTAAACTGCATGGAACTCCATTTCGGTGGCTCAGAAACGAATGGCTGAGTGGATCTTGTCAGGTCCAAAGCGTTGGGATATTTTAAACTTGAAGTTTAGACTATGAAACTATTCCCTGTGGGGATTGAGTTAATCTTTTCATTTTAATTGCAAAAAAATTGCAAGGTTATTCCGAGGAATGAAACCTAGTACTTGTCATCATTGTGCTGTACTGACTCCTAAGAGCTAATAGGACTTAACCTCTCTATCACAGAGGGCAAAACTGGACCCTAGCAGTCCCTCTAATACAGCCTGTCACTGGGTGTATATACCACAGTCTAGCCTAGCAACCAAGGGGTTAATGCAGGTGCTGCTAGCCAATGCTGAGTGGCAGCCTTACAGCAGCTGGGAGGTTAACAGACCTGGAATCAGAGGGGCGGGGCAGCTGCCAGAGGAGCAGCCAAGGCTGGAACTCCTGCCAGCAAGCTGCTGAGATGCTGTCTGTTCCCTTCTCAGAGTGATAACCGGCTGAGAAGCCTGCAGAAACCAGGGGAGGTAGGAAGGAGCTCAGGGTGTTCCTGGGCTCCCCTACCAAGCCCCTGAGAGACTTAAGAACTGAGGGGGTTTCCAGACCCCCCTGGCCACCAGGAGCAGCTGACCCCACCAGGAATAAGGAAAAGGAGAAAACCCACACACTTCACTGGGACTCAGGTGTGAGGGACCAGAGGACCACCCTGCCAGACCAAGTGAACTCTGGTGCAATGCTGTGCCTGGACAGAGGGAGCGCTAAGGTATTGACACACCACCTCACACAGCACTTGTAAAAGTGCTTCTGAAGAAAACTGCAGATGACTAACCTATTTTGCAATTAGTACCTATCTCAGGCTAATTAAAACTGGGGATGTGCAAATCAACCTTTAAAAATTAGTAAATTACTTCAAGCAAACTGAACTCAAACTTCTGTGTCCAGAAGTTTCAAAGCACTCCTAGTAAATTGTCTCGCTCAACCCCTAAACCAACCAACTTTCCTCCTTTCTCAACATATCCACAACCTTTCACCAGGCCCTTCTTTCACAGTGAAAATGATGGGGGTGATAAGCTCTGAAGGGGTTAATGTGGACCTAACAGGCCAATTAACATACCTGGTGGCACTTGTGTGAAAGAGAAAGCCAGGCTTAATTGATGATGAAGCCCAGCTGAGTGGTGGTGATAGAGCCAGGAAGTTTGTAGCAGAAAGCAGCTGTAGGGAGAGAGAGTCTATGGTTGCTCTTTGTGGGGTTAGAGGTAAGAAGTGGTCCAAGAAGGCAGCAAAGAGTCTGAGGGAGTAGACATTGGCTGTCATACAGGGTTGCTGGGCTCGAACCCAGAATAGATGGAGGGCCGTGGTTTCCCGACTGGTCACTGAGGAAGGTGGGGTGAAATCTCTGAGGTAAGGGGTATGAGGACTACGGAGCCTGGAGACAAATGGAAGACTTGCTTTAAGGTCGCTGGACTATAGCGTGGTTGGACTTTATTACCACAGAAGGGGTAGATCTAGCAGGAAGGCCAAGTTATGGAAAGAGAGACCACCCCAGCAATGGAGTGACCATTAGCAGGGAGTGTCATAAGGGAAGACAGCCACTATGCAATGCCTGGTCACAAGGAGGTGCTTCTGCCTTGATTGAACCCCCTTTACAGTGACACACACTTCCCAGCCTGCAACGTTCTATGTATGGTGATCCTCCTTGGTCAGCTGGTTGCCTGTGGTTACTTCTGAAGGGGTTACTGCTCTGCTTCGGAGGCTGGGGGATCTTGTGAGATTTCCTGCAACTCTTTTGTGCGGAATTGGTTTCAGATTAATATCTGAAATTTTGGGTTCTTAGACAGTCTTTCTTTTGAAGCTTACTTATCACTAATGACAACCACATGTTAAACTTCTACCAATAACATGGAGAGAGAACATAAAAATGGCCATACTGGGTCAGACCAACTAGTCCAGTATCCTGTCTTCCCACAGTGGCTGGTGCCAGATGCTTCAGAGGGAGTGAACAAAACAGCAATTATCAAGTGATCCGTCCCCTGTCATCCAGTCCCAGCTTCTGGAAGTCAGAGGTTTAGGGGTATGTGGAACATGGGATGCATCTTGGTGAACCCCTCAAAGAATTCTAATAGACTGGTAAGGCATGATTTCCTTTTACAAAAAGACATGTTGTCTCGCCCCCAACTTATCGTATTCATCTATGTGTCTGATAATTCTGTTCTTTACTGTAGTTTCTACCAATTTGCCTGGTACTGAAGTTAGGCTTACCAGCCTGTAATTGGCAGGATTGCGTCATAATGCCAACATTTTTTAAAAGGCTCCTCTTAGCTATCCTCCAATCATCTGGCACAGAGACTGATTTAAATGATATGTTATATACCACACTTCTGCAGTTTCATATTTGAGTTCCTTCAGAACTCTTGGGAGAATACCATCTGGTCCTGGTGATTTATTACTGTTTGTTTAATCAATTTGTTCCAGAACCTCCTCTTCTGACACCTCAATCTGGGACAGTTGTTCAGATTTGTCACCTAGAAATGATGGCTCATGTATGGGAATCTCCCTAACATCCTCTATAGTGAAGACCAATGCAAAGAATTCACTTAGCTTCTCTACAATAGCCTTGTCTTCCTTTAATGCTTTTTAGCACTTTGATTGTCCAGTAATCCCGCTGATTGTCTGGCAGGCTTCCATGCAACTTGCAGGCATTTTACTCTTGTGACTATTCCTTTTAATTTCCATTTAATTAGCTTCCTCATTTTTGTATAGTCCCTCTTCTTGAAGTTAAATGTTAAATAAACTGTGGTGGGTTTATTTCACCCCCTGCAAGGATGTAATAATGTAATTAAATTTAACCAAGCAATTCAGCTACATTCACCTCTTGGACCAGATCCTGTGCTCCACTTAGGACTAAATCAAGAACGGCCTCTCCCTTTGTGGGTTCCAGGACTAACTGTTCCAAGAAGCAGTCATTAATGATGACTAGAAACATTATCTCTTCATTCTGCCCTGAGGTGACATGCCCAGTCAATATGGGGATAGTTGAAATCTCCCATTATTACTGGATTTTCTGGTTATTGTACCTCTCTAATTGTCCTGAGCATTTTACAAGCACCATCACCATCCTGGTCAGGTGGTAGGTAGTATATTCCTACTGCTAGGCTCTTATTATTCACTCATGGAATCTATCTATAGAGATTCTATGGTACAGTTGGATTCATTTTTACTATATTTAAGTAAAGTAAGATTAAGATTTTTGCTATAGCTGATTATATGCTTTCTTTCTCATATAGTACCACTCCCCCCCCCCACACCCCCAGCGCAACCTACTCTGTCATTCCCGTATATATTTGTACCCTGGTATTGCTGTCCCCTTGGTTATCTTCATTCCATATTTAAGATTGTAACAGTTTTCCATTGTATACCTGATTAATATGCAAATATGGTACAGTGTATGTATCTCATGTTGTTAATGCTGAAGATACTCCCCAAAATCATTAAACAAGTGTAAAGCTTTTGTGGGGTGAGTGTGGTCAGGGAGAGTTATGGTCATTTGAAGTACATTCCTCCATATGTTTTTGAAGTGCTGTTTCATTTTGAAAAATGATACTTCTGAAATGGCATCATAAGGTTCCTTGTTTGTTGTCTCTGACTCCAGATAAACATCCACAAAGCTACCTCACTATCCTCCTTCCAATTCCTCCTGAAAACTCTCTTGGCCATGATGCCTATAAAAAAAATGTGACAACGTTTAGGCCGCTGATGTGCTGAGACCATTGCCCATCATGATGACCAATGTTGTCACCTCTGTATGTCTGGGGCATGTACCTCACCTTGGCACTAAAAGGGTTAACCGGAGCTGGAGAGGTCAATTAAGGCACCTGGCTGCACCTGAAGGGTGGGCCAGGCCCAATTAAAAATGAGCCCAAGCTGGGAGATTAGTATAAAAAGAGGAAGCCCAAACTTGAAGGAGGGTTGCAAAGGGAGAGGGAAAGGACTCTTCTCTCCAGTGCCAAAAGAACTGCAGAGAGACCAGCAAGGTCAAACAGGAAGCTTAGGGAGAGAACTGGGCCTGGGACCCACTCTTCAATAGAGAACTCTGACAAGAGCTCAGGACAGGGATGGAGAAGGCACTGTGGTGGAGCAAAGTGTGGTGGTGAGCCCTGACAAATGGGTCAGACCTAATCCTCTAGAGACAAATCCCAAGGAAGCATTCAGATGAAAAAAGGTACAAAGGGGAAACTTAAGAGGAATGAAAGTTTGAGCCTGAGGAGGGCAGAAGTTGTTAAGTTTGTATTCTTCTTCAAGGGCTTGCTCATGTCAAGTCCCTATTCGGTGTGTGTGCGCCACGTGCACTGTTGCCAGAGATGTTTTTTCTCCTAGTGGTATCTGTAGGGGCCAGTCCTAGCACCTCCTGGAGCCCTGCGCTTATGTGTCTGCATAAGGGGAGCTGCCAGCCCAATGCCCTCTCAGTTCCTTCTTACTGCCCATGATGGTTGCTGGAACATCTTTTGCAATTGAAAGCTTCCTAGTGGTTATTGGACTTACTTATTCTCTTGTATATAGTTCAGAGTTAGCTGTAGTTACTTAGATAGGTGTCCCATTTAGGGATGTCATCCCAGGGATGGGGCATGCCCTGGTCCCTGGGTTTCAAACTGTGTCACCTGGTATAAGCACATGCCGCATACAAGCTGCTTAAAGTGCCTCAGGGAAGCTCACATCAAGGACAGGTGCAAGATCTGCAAGGGCTTCAGGCCACGCACACTTAAGGACAGGGACAGTCATTGGGAGGCCCTGTTCACGGAAGTGGCTCTTAGGCTGGCCTCGGCACCGAGCACATCACCCTCAGTGCGAAGTGCTCCCCTGGCACAATGCCCTTCCTGGCACCACTCTCCATCCCCCGTGCTGAGGAAAAGGCACAAGAAATAGCGTGCTGAAAGAGGGTACTCCCCAGTGCCTCAGAGGGATAAGTGTGGGAAGGTTGACAAGGTGGGACCTGTGTTGGGCCACTCATTCTCCCCAGAGCTGTGGGTGGCAGCGGCAACACCACCTAGGATGCTGACTCTGGTTCAAGATCCACCACCTACTCCTGGGAGCAGTTGGGGCATCCACTTATAAGCCCCATAACAATGGAGGCTTTACAGGTAGTGAGGGACTTAATGTCTCTCCTGGTGCCCCCTACACCCCAGGAACCTCAACCGGTTCCCTTGGAATCGTCAAAGGTGGCCTCCTCCAGGGGGAAACCCTCCATGATCTCTGACTTGACACAGGTCTCCAGCTTCGCGGCACCGGTCTCTGGCTTTGTGTCCTCAATCTTCACATTCGTGACACCAATAGCCAGCTTCCCAGTCATCAGCTTCCCAGCACCAGTCTCCAGTGCCAAGATGCATATCCTCGGTACTGTGGCAGCAGTCACTGGCTCCAGGGCACCAGTCTTTGGCCCGACTCCACTCCCCAGCTCCCTGTCACAGCCAAAAAATGGACTTGGCAACGGCTTCACCATGGTCTCTGAGGGAAGAATCTTTATCAGAGTCCAAGGGCGAATCTATCTCTCCCTCAAGGAGATTCTGGCCTCAGCATTATGTGCTGGACTTCAGTGTGGGTCCATCTGCAGGCGCTTAGCCACCAAGGCAGTGGCCGGTGCATTGGCAATATTGGAACCTGTCGGGGTTCCCTTTGATGCCAGGACTTTACTCCCAGATGTCATCTTCAGTGGTCTCAGAGAGGCAAACCCCAGTGCCACCCCAGCTGGCACTGGACCCCAATTTGGACTCTGATCCTGGTACTGAGACCCCAGTGGTCCTGGTGAATGCAGTCCCAGCAATGGAGAAGGAAACAACCCCTCCTGCAATGGTGGCCTCTTCCTCGCCATCCCCAGACAAGGCGGTTACAGGGCCCCCCAACCCACTACCACCAGATGACTTCAGGGCTCACCGGGACCTCTTCAAGTGGGTCACTACAAATTTGGAGGTAGGGGAGTTCAAGGAATCCGTGGACAGCCTATTTGACATTTTAGCTGCAGCGGCCCCCTCCAAGATGGCCCTACCAGTCCACGAGGGAGTGTTGAAACTGGTTAGGGCATTGTGGCAGACCCCATTTTTCCTGCCCCCGACCTCAAAAAGGGTGGGAAAAAAATACTATGTCCCAGCCAAGGGATTTGAATACATGTACTCTCACCTTCCCCCAGGGTCCCTGCCAGTGAGCAGGACAGACGGACAAGCGAGTGCAACCACCAAAAATAAGGATGCAAAGAGACTCAATTTGTTTGGTAGGAAGGTATATTCGACAGCCAGCCTACAACTTCGAATCTGCAATAAGCAGGCATTGCTGGGGAAATACGACTTTAATATTTGGGAGTCTATGGCTAAGTTTAATGACTCCCTGCCCCAGAAATCAAAGCAGGAATGCTTGGCCATCCTAGAGTAAGGCAAGACAGTGGCCAGAGCCTCGCTTCAGGCTGCCTTAGACACAGCCCATTCGATAGTCACATCTATGGCGTCAGCGGTGTCTGTGCGGTGCAGGTCATGGCTGCAATCTTTGAGTCTCTCTAATGAGGTGCAGCAATCAGTCCAAGACCTCCCCTTTGAGGGAAATGCCTTGTTCTCTGAGCAGATGGATCCTAAGCTGCATGGCTTGAAGGACTCTAGGGCCACACTGCGCTCTTTGGGCCTGTATATGCCCCAGGCCTCTAGAAGACACTTCCGACCACAACCACCTCCCCAGGTGGGAGATGCCTACTGACTGACTGAGGCAGTAAGAAGTCCAGAGAGGTAGCAAGGGATGGATCTGCTCACTATAGGGTCCCTGGGCTGGAACCTAGATCCAGATAAGAGAAAGGGTCTGGATTCCCTTATCAACCACCAGAGAAGGTAATCTGAAGCCCCCTGACACAAGGGGATAAGGATTTTGAAAGCTCCGAGGAGAGGTTGCAAGGACCAGAGTTTGGGCCCAGCATTTGGGCCAAAGACATTTTGTAAGGACAATGGACTCTGTTACCTCAGAAGGGGTGGAACTCAAACATGACTTGGTTGGAGCACTGAGTGATGAGATGAGGCTGACCACCTCAGGGCTGGAGCAGCTGTTGGCAGGGACCACTAGGGGACGAGAGCCTCCTATATCACAAGTGAGGCAGCAGGGCGCTAGTACAGAGGCCAGTCTTCTATAGTCTCTATCTCTTCTCTCATTTTATATTAGTCTGTAAGCTCTTTGGGGCAGGGACTGTCATTTGTACAGCAGCTGACACAGTGGAGTCCTGGTCCATGGCTAGGGCTGAATGAAGTAGCAACTGTCTTCTGCAGTAGGTACTGTTCCTTCAATAACTCTTTTCTCAAAAGAGCAGAAGGCTTATGCCAATTAAACAAAATGGAGTACCTACCTGATTTAATTTTTGTTTACGTCAAATGTCATCCCAAAAATACGATCAGAGCTATGTACTAAATTCTGCCTGTGCACACACCTCTGCAGTCCCACTGAAATAAAACTCCTGTGCAGTCATTAAATATTGTTATATTTATTTCCCAGAGGTGACGGGAGACTGTAAAGCTAAATAACTTGCCCAAGGCATTGAGTCAGTGACACACCTGGGAATGGAATTACCAGTCAACAATTACTCCTATTTTCCTGCAATATTCACTAGACCACATTGAAAACTTAACATCTGCCCTGCTGATTCATCTGCAGTCAGTGTGTATATAAAGGTGTGGCCTCAGTGTGTCATAGAGGTCATTCTATACACAGTGCTGATTCACTCTTCTTCTTTGGGCTTAGTCTGTATATAGATCCAGGAAAGAGTGCCAGAGCTGCTCAGAATGATGGCACTGGTTCAAACTGAGCGATAATGCTGTTGCCACGAGGCACTGTAGTCTATTGGTTAATGAATGGAGATTGACTTCCTTTGAAATCCGCCTCAAATGTATTGACTTTAAGGCACAGCAATCTTTTGATGATGATAAAACACAAATCAAGAGATGTATATTGCATAAATTCTATCTCAAAAGATAATTCACTTTGACATGGTTTTTAATAACTTAATTTTGAAATCTGACCACTTTTTTTTTTTTACTGAGTGTAGGTCAACAATTTTTAGGAAGACTGAATGACTCAGGAGGGTGGTAATGGGATATAAAGATTTTTATGTTAAGGTCACTGGTTCCAGTCCAACCTAGGGTGTATCCTGCAAAGGTTTATACATATAAGGAGTTGGGACATGATCCTACAAAGACTTGCTTGCTCTAAACTAAAAAGTTAGGTCAACCCAGCTATGCTGGTCAGCAGTGTGAAAAACCCACACCTCTCAGCAACAGAGAGAAGCCAATCTAACCCGCAATTTAGACAATGCTATGTCAACAGAAGAAGTCTTCCATTGACTAGCTACCACTTCTTAAGCAGGTGGATTACCCTGTGCCAAGAGTAGAACCCCTCCTGCTGGTGTAGATAGTGGCCGCACTTGAAGCGATACAGTGGTGCAACTTAATTTAGTTATGGCTTTGGGACCACATATTGCACATAATGTGACTACTCACTGTGTCCTAAGTTAGGCATGTGTATAAGTCTCTGAGGGTATGTCTACACTACGGAATAAGGTCGAATTTATAGAAGTTGGTTTTTTAGAAATCGGTTTTATATATTCGAGTGTGTATGTCCCCACAGAAAATGCTCTAAGTGCATTAACTCGGCGGAGTGCTTCCACAGTACTGAGGCTAGAGTCGACTTCCGGAGCATTGCACTGTGGATAGCTATCCCACAGTTCCCGCAGTCTCCGCTGCCCATTGGAATTCTGGGTTGAGATCCCAATGCCTGATGGGGCTAAAACATTGTTGCGGGTGGTTCTGGGTACATATCGTCAGGCCCCCGTTCCCTCCCTCCCTCCGTGAAAGCAAGGGCAGACAATCGTTTCGCGCCTTTTTTCCTGAGTTACCTGGGCAGACGCCATACCACGGCAAGCATGGAGCCCGCTCAGGTAACCGTCACCCTGTGTCTCCTGGGTGCTGGCAGACGCGGTACGGCATTGCTACACAGTAGCAGCAACCCTTTGCCTTGTGGCAGCAGACGGTACAGTACGACTGGTAGCCGTCCTCGTCGTGTCCGAGGTGCTCCTGGCCACGTCGGCTGGGAGCGCCTGGGCAGACATGGGCGCAGGGACTAAATTTGGAGTGACCTGACCAGGTCATTCTCTTTAGTCCTGCAGTCAGTCCTATTGAACCATCTTATGGTGAGCAGGCAGGCTATATGGATTGCTAGCAGCCATACTGTACCATCTTCTGCCGGGCAGGCAAGAGATGAGGATGGCTAGCAGTCGTACTGTACCATCTTCGGCCAAGCAGCCATGAGATGTGGATGGCATGCAATCCTTCTGCACCGTCTGCTGCCAGCCAAAGATGTAAAAGATAGATGGAGTGGATCAAAACAAAAAATAGACCAGATTTGTTTTGTACTCATTTGCCTCCTCCCCTGTCTAGGGGACTCATTCCTCTAGGTCACTCTGCAGTCACTCACAGAGAAGGTGCAGTGAGGTAAATCTAGCCATGTATCAATCAGAGGCCAGACTAACCTCATTGTTCCAATAAGAACAATAACTTAGGTGCACCATTTCTTATTGGAACCCTCCGTGAAGTCCTGCCTGAAATACTCCTTGATGTAAAGACACCCCCTTTGTTGATTTTAGCTCCCTGAAGCCAACCCTGTAAGCCGTGTCGTCAGTCGCCCCTCCCTCCGTCAGAGCAACGGCAGACAATCCTTCCGCGCCTTTTTTCTGTGCGGACGCCATACCAAGGCAAGCATGGAGGCCGCTCAGCTCACTTTGGCAATTAGGAGCACATGAAACACCACACGCATTATCCAGCAGTATATGCAGCACCAGAACCTGGAAAAGCGATACCGGGTGAGGAGGCGATGTCAGCGTGGTCACGTGAGTGATCAGGACATGGACACAGATTTCTCTGAAAGCATGGGCCCTGCCAATGCATGCATCATGGTGCTAATGTGGCAGGTTCATGCTGTGGAACGCCGATTCTGGGCTCGGGAAACAAGCACAGACTGGTGGGACTGCATAGTGTTGCAGGTCTGGGACGATTCCCAGTGGCTGCAAAACTTTCGCATGCGTAAGGGCACTTTCATGGAACTTTTTGACTTGCTTTCCCCTGCCTTGAGGCGCATGAATACCACGATGAGAGCAGCCCTCACAGTTGAGAAGCGAGTGGCGATAGCCCTGTGGAAGCTTGCAACGCCTGACAGCTACCGGTCAGTTGGGAATCAATTTGGAGTGGGCAAATCTACTGTTGGGGCTGCTGTGATGCAAGTAGCCCATGCAATCAAAGATCTGCTGATATCAAGGGTAGTGACCCTGGGAAATGTGCAGGTCATAGTGGATGGCTTTGCTGCAATGGGATTCCCTAACTGTGGTGGGAACCCATATCCCTATTTTGGCACCGGAGCACCAAGCCGCCGAGTCATAAACCGCAAGGGGTACTTTTCAGTAGTGCTGCAAGCTCTGGTGGATCACAAGGGACGTTTCACCAACATCAACGTGGGATGGCCGGGAAAGGTACATGACGCTCGCATCTTCAGGAACTCTGGTCTGTTTCAAAAGCTGCAGGAAGGGACTTTATTCCCAGACCAGAAAATAACTGTTGGGGATGTTGAAATGCCTATATGTATCCTTGGGGACCCAGCCTACCCCTTAATGCCATGGCTCATGAAGCCGTACACAGGCAGCCTGGACAGTAGTCAGGAGCTGTTCAACTACAGGCTGAGCAAGTGCAGAATGGTGGTAGAATGTGCATTTGGACGTTTAAAGGCGCGCTGGCGCAGTTTACTGACTCACTTAGACCTAGGCGAAACCAATATTCCCACTGTTATTACTGCTTGCTGTGTGCTCCACAATATCTGAGAGTAAGGGGGAGACGTTTATGGCGGGGTGGGAGGTTGAGGCAAATCGCCTGGCTGCTGGTTATGCGCAGCCAGACACCAGGGCGGTTAGAAGAGCACAGGAGGGCGCGGTACACATCAGAGAAGCTTTGAAAACCAGTTTCATGACTGGCCAGGCTATGGTGTGAAAGTTCTGTTTGTTTCTCCTTGATGGAAACCCCCCGCCCCTTGGTTCACTCTACTTCCCTGTATGCTAACCACCCTCCCCTCCTCCCTTCAATCACCGCTTGTAGAGGCAATAAAGTCATTGTTGCTTCACATTCGTGCATTCTTTATTCATTCATCACACACATAGGGGAATGACTACCAAGGTAGCCCAGAAGGGGTGGTGGAGGAGGGAAGGAAAATGCCACACAGCACTTTAAAAGTTTACAACTTTAAAATTTATTGAATGACAGCCTTCTTTTTTTTTGGGCAATCCTCTGTGGTGGAGTGGCTGGTTGGCCGGAGGCCCCCCCCACCGAGTTCTTGGGTGTCTGGGTGTGGAGGCTATGGAACTTGGGGAGGAGGGCGGTTGGTTACACAGGGGCTGTAGTGGCAGTCTGTGCTCCAGCTGCCTTTGCTGCAGCTCAACCATACACTGGAGCATACTGGTTTGGTCCTCCAGCAGCCTCAGCATTGAATCCTGCCTCCTCTCATCACGCTGCTGCCACATTTGAGCTTCAGCCCTGTCTTCAGCCCGCCACTTACTCTCTTCAGCCCGCCACCTCTCCTCCCGGTCATTTTGTGCTTTCCTGCACTCTGACATTATTTACCTCCACGCATTCGTCTGTTCTCTGTCAGTGTGGGAGGACAGCATGAGCTCAGAGAACATTTCATTGCAAGTGCATTTTTTTTTTCTTTCTAAGCTTCACTAGCCTCTGGGAAGGAGAAGATCCTGTGATCATTGAAACACATGCAGCTGGTGAAGGAAAAAAAAAGGGACAGCGGTATTTAAAAAGACACATTTTATAAAACAGTGGCTACACTCTTTCAGGGTAAACCTTGCTGTTAACATTACATACATAGCACATGTGCTTTCGTTACAAGGTCGCATTTTGCCTCCCACCACCACGTGGCTACCCCCTCAACCTTCCCCCCTCCCTGTAGCTAACAGCGGGGAACATTTCTGTTTAGCCACAGGCAAACAACCCAGCAGGAATGGGCTCCTCTGAGTGTCCCCTGAAGAAAAGCACTCTATTTCAACCAGGTGACCATGAATTATATCTCACTCTCCTGAGGATAACACAGAGAGATAAAGAACGGATGTTGTTTGAACGCCAGCAAACATACACTGCAATGCTTTGTTGTACAATGATTCCCGAGTTACTGTTACTGGCCTGGAGTGGTAAAGTGTCCTACCATGAAGGACGCAATAAGGCTGCCCTCCCCAGAAACCTTTTGCCAAGGCTTTGGGAGTACATCCAGGAGAACCGCGAATGCCAGGGCAAAGTAATCCTTTCACATGCTTGCTTTTAAACCATGTATAGTATTTTAAAAGGTACACTCACCGGAGGTCCCTTCTCCGCCTGCTGGGTCCAGGAGGCAGCCTTGGGTGGGTTCGGGGGGTACTGGCTCCAGGTCCAGGGTGAGAAACAGTTCCTGGCTGTCAGGAAAACCGGTTTCTCCGCTTGCTTGCTGTGAGCTATCTACAACCTCCTCCTCATCATCTTCTTCTTCGTCCCCAAAACCTGCTTCCGTATTGCCTCCATCTCCATTGAAGGAGTCAAACAACACGGCTGGGGTAGTGGTGGCTGAATCCCCTAAAATGGCATGCAGCTCATCATAGAAGCGGCATGTTTGGGGCTCTGACCCGGAGCGGCTGTTCGCCTCTCTGGTTTTCTGGTAGGCTTGCCTCCGGTCCTTCAGTTTCACGTGGCACTACTTCGGGTCCCTGTTATGGCCTCTGTCCTTCATGCCCTGGGAGATTTTGACAAAGGTTTTGGCATTTCGAAAACTGGAACGGAGTTCTGATAGCACGGATTCTTCTCCCCAAACAGTGATCAGATCCCGTACCTCCCATTCGGTCCATGCTGGAGCTCTTTTGCAATTCTGGGACTCCATCATGGTCACCTCTGCTGATGAGCTCTGCATGGTCACCTGCAGCTTGCCACACTGGCCAAACAGGAAATGAGATTCAAAAGTTTGTGGTTCTTTTCCTGTCTACCTGGCCAGTGCATCTGAGTTGAGAGTGCTGTCCAGAGCGGTCACAATGGAGCACTGTGGGATAGCTCCTGGAGGCCAATACCATCGAATTGTGTCCACAGTACCCCAAATTCGAGCCGGCAAGGCCGATTTAAGCGCTAATCCACTTGTCAGGGGTGGAGTAAGGAAATCGATTTTAAGAGCCCTTTAAGTCGAAATAAAGGGCTTCATCGTGTGGACGGGTGCAGGTTTACATCAATTTAATGGTGCTAAATTCGACCTAAAGTCCTAGTGTAGACCAGGGCTGACAGGTCAGGGCCTATGTCAGAAAGGACCAGAGCTGGGCAAAAACAGGGCGGAACTATAAATATTCTGTCAAATAAAACCAGCCAATTTACTTCATTGTTAGTGACACCTTTTTAAATCACTAGTCTATGTACATTTGGGTGAGCAAAACATTGTTCATGAGAATGCTTGTTAAAAGCAGTGTTACAAATACTAGTCCGAATACATATTTGAGAGGGGTTTCACACCATATGGGTTCCCCTATTTTGAAAAGCTGTTCTTTCTATTCACAAAGATTTACTGATGAATTCTGGGTAGTGAGCAAATGTGGAAAAACCATCACTCTTTGTCTGTCTACTCCAGGACGTAAAGGAAAAAGATGGGTCAGTTTCAAAGGGGCATTCAGTGTCTGAAAACATATACACCTGGTCTATGGCAAATCCAAATGCAGGAGGTGCCATTAGGCTCCAAGCAATAAGAATGGTTCTGGTCATTGCAATAGCAGTGAGTCAGACCCCGAAGAAGAAACTAAAGAGTTCTAGCTTCAGTGTGTGTCTGATGCATTCAGCATGGGTCTTGGTACAATCTTGTACGCACAATTTGGCGTGAAAACGTGCATTGATTCTGCAGCACACATACAAACACCATGCTCCAGGATCCAAAACAGCCCAATGATGCTGACTCTGATGGTCAGGCAGCTTATGAACAAGAAGTGCCAACTGGTCTGCACTGCAGAGCAGATCAGAGTAACCTGGAGTAACACCCTGATAGGTTTGGCTGGTAGACATTGCTGCTTATCAATGAGTGGGGTCATGTATGTTTGTCTCACCCATGATGAGTCTGCTGTTCTGGAGCCCCGGAATAGAAAGTTCGTTTCTGTTACACATGCTGGGGCACCATCCATCCAGGCTCCATAAAACTCCTGTATCCTGGCTCTCTTTTCCTCTATGTACGTGCACCCAGCCCACTCACCTAAGGCAATAAGTCATAGCTTACTCCTCTCTTCAGTCACTACCCTGTATTGCTCCCTGGTTTGGTTTCCTAATGCCTAGGATCTGACAGGTTTATGTACTCCTCACCTCTGTTTTCTCCTTGCAGGACAGAAACATTCAAGCAAGCATGAGGAGCCCCATGAGAGTGAGCCAGGAGTTTCCCTCGTACGCTGCCTGACTATGTATTGTGCCCATAGATGTGTTGTGTTGATCACCATGTCACTTTTGGGTGCCTGTGCTCAAGGTGGTAAGGACTGAATGTTGCCATGCAATTTGATCTGTGTATGATATTCTTACTGGAGTGGCTCATGGGTTTGGGGGTATTTTTGTTTGTTTGTTTTTTGTTGTTGTTTTATTTTCCATTTTGTGTTTAACATCTTGGTGTTGTGGCCTTAATTTTTATTGGATTTTGTTTCCTTATCCAGATCTATTTCCAACAGGCCACCAGGCCTCTCCATGAAGCCCAACAAATTCTCTTCCTCTCCCACTTCTTTCAGTGGAGCCCCATAAGCTATGCTCGGAAAGCATGACTGCTGGATGCTGGAGTAATAAGGGAGAGGTAAGTGTATTTCCTTGGGGCTGTTTTGGGTGGGAGGAGGGCCTATACTATATTTCCCTGATGTCCCTGTTTAGTCTTTTCAGCTTTCTGGGTAGCTGGAGGTCCTCCTCCAGAGGAGCCCAGAAAGCTCAGGCAACTCATAATTAGGTGAGAGTGCACACACTGTGTTTTATGTCTTGGAAAACAAACCGAAGGTATAGTTTTTTCTATCTGTTTAGGGCAGTGACAAAGCTCCTCCACTCCTGTCTGTTTCCAGCAAGTCTTTCAATGGTTCCCCAGCTGTGCCCCAGATTTTTGAGCTCGGCTTCCACAGCTCTTCGCCATTTTGTTTTCAGGAAGTCTCATTTTCGCTTGCCTTCAGGTGTCCATCTTATTGCCACTTTGGTGATGGAATCAGTTTCCATCCAAAGCACATGGCCAATCCATCTCCAACGTCTCCTGGCAACGATGGTGCTCAGATCCTCTTGTCTGCACTGTGTCAATAGATTTTGGTTTGAGATTGTTCTGGGCCAAAAGATATGGAGGATTTTTCTGAGGCAGGTTGTATGGAATGAAGACAATTTGGACATGTCATACTTTCTCATTCTCCAGCATTCTGCAATATAAAGTAATGTTGAAAGTACGCAACTCTGATAAATCTTGAGTTTGGTTTTGGTGTTGTATTTTGATGATTTCCAGACTGTATTTAAGCTCCTGAAGATGTTCCTGGCTTTATTGACTTTGTTCCGGATGTCCTGGCTTGTTCTACTGTCCTGGCTGATGGTGCTGCCCAAGTATGTGAATGTTTCTACATTGGTGAGAACATAATCCTCTATCCGCACTGGTGATGGTGAGGCAATATTAAAGGTCATGATATCTATCTTATTGCGATTGATTTTCAGTCCAATTTGCTGACTGAATGTGTTGAGTCTAGCTGTTTTTTCTTGTATTTGGCATTGGGTATGTGATAGGAGAGTGAGATCATCTGCGAAGTCCAAGTCTTCGAGGGATGAGAAGGGTGTCCATTTAATGCCTCTTGGCATGTCTTCTGTTGTACGCTGTATTACCCAGTCAATGGCAATGTTGAAGAGGATTGCAGACATGACACACCCGTGACATACCTGTTTTGACTTCAAACATTTGTGAGGTACTTCAACATTAAAGTGATTAGAGCCATTTCAGAAACTAGACAGGGAACCCTTTGTCTAGCATGACTGCTTGGGGAAATAGGGTTTGTGGGTGAAGAGGGCTGAGCCGGAGGATGGGAGCCATTGTTCGTATCTGCCTTGAGTGGGGTTGGGGTAGATAAGCAGAGGTGACTCACCTTACACCTGCTGAGCTAGCTCTGCCTGCACCTTTGAAAATCCCAAATGAGTAACTACACTCTTAGCCATGCCCCTGTCCTGGGAGAGCTGTGGGAGAAGGCTACGTACCTTAGCTAGGAAGAGGAAGGGGACCTCCTCTGCTTTTAGCACAGGAGCAGGAGTTGTGCTCTCCCCCATTCCAACCCCTGCTCATTTAACAATGGAGATGATATTGTCCACATGCCTCACAGAGTATTTTTGTGGATCAGTGTTGGTAAAGCACTTTAAAGGTGACCTATAAAACAAAAGATGAGAGCAAGTGAAATAGTGGCATCACCAGAGCCATGAGAGAAGAAGGAATTTTTATTCAAGAAATATTTAAAATATGTTGTTTAACTTCAATAACTAACTAACATATTGGAGAAAAAAAGCTTTTATTAAAGATTCAACAGCTTCACCCTTTCAATGCATGTCAGAGCTCAAAATAAACATTCCTGAGACCTTCCAGAGTTCGGCCATCAAAACCTGGAAAAACTTGGTATTGTTCATATATTTCTAAGCTTAAAAAAATCAGAAGGAAAACATTTTATTTAAGAGAACTTTTTGACTGCCTGAGTACATCATAAAGAAGCAAAAAAAAATCACAAGCCCAATTTTGAACCCAACTTTTTAGGTTGCACATCACTTGTCACAGTGATATATTCTTAGCATAATAAAGCAGATCCAGGAGAGATTTGCCATCTGGGCTTAGCCTCTCCTCCCTCACCATTAACTGCTGATTCTTCCATTTCTTAACTGGACAATTTTAGAAGTCTCTTCATGTCACTGCTGTACTATTATCCTAGCCCCCTGCTGAGCTGATCCATTTACTGTACTTGCAGATGCAGAGCTGCTTTCTCACAGGTACTGAGTACGTGAACTGGAGCCAGCATGAGACCAGGAACAGAAAAGTGGTAGAGTTTTAAAAGGTGAGTGAGGGGAGCAAGCTGAAGGTGGAGGGAGGATAGAAAGGTGAATGTTTGACAGGATTTTAACAAAGAATACCAATAAAGATCTCGAGAGAGAATATACAAGGGACAAGGAAAAAAGGCTGGCAGATAGCCATGGCTTCAGGGTGGCAATTAAGAATTAAAAACAATGGGGCAGAAAAGAGGAGGGAACAGAAATGAGGGGTATAAATGAACAGAGATATTAGCTACTACCAATTGTGCATTACAGGTGAAATTCTGCAGTAGGTTCTTAGTCTCATTCTGCTTTCATACTTACTTTAGACCAGTGTAATTCCAGTCTTCGCTCTGCCAGAGGAAACTACAGAATCTGACCATGATTGTACTATATAGACCTTCTGCTTATGAGATCTGAAGACTGCGTAGCTGAGGTTATCAGATATGCTGACGCACTTAGTTGGATTACAGCAAAGGTTTTGGGTCACGGAGTGGGAAGGCAGAGTAGTTTTCAAATGCTTGATTTTTCATATCTAAAATAAGGTGTAGTATTTAGAATCAGAGATATAGGATGGGTTTTATTTATTTGTTCACCTTGACCAGTGGGGAGTTTCTTGATGGTCTGAATCCATTCTCTTATACCAGACTCTTGCTATCAGTTTCTTTACGTTGGAGACATGAAAGGTGCTGAAACACCACCCACTATTTTACATCCAGAGGGCTCTTCATAGTGCGCATAATGGGTCAAATCATGCCTTCAGTTAAACTGGAATGAATCTTTAGTAACTGCACTGGAGCAAACAGACTTACTCTGATTTAAATTATTGTAAAGACAGCAGAATTTGGCTTACTCTGTATAATAATAAGGTACGAAATTAACTGCCTGACAAGTGGACGCAAGCAGTGTGGGCATGTTAGCATTGCCATGAGAATCTTCACTTAAGCATTTCCTAACTTCTTTCTGACTAAAAATGTGCAGGTACGCAGTGCATGAACATCTTCCCCCCTCTCCGCTATAAGAGCAGTTGAACAGGTGGAGGCATTCATGCTCTGAGGAGGGCATGTGTCAGTCACCTTCATGATTAGAGTGCCAGGGGAGGCCAGCTTTAAACTCTCACCAAGGCACCATAGGAGCCCTGCTAGTGGAGGCCCCCCAAGCAATCTGGGCTCAGTTCTTGGCTCTACCGCACACCTCCTGTGTGATCTTGAGCAAATCACATTAATCTCTGTCATTTGTCTCCATTTGTTAAAAAGGGGATAATGCCTCCCTTCCTCAGGTGTTTTGAGGACAAATACATGAATGCTTCTGGGGTGCTCAGATACCCTGCTGAAGGGGCCCATGTACAAACTGCTGCATCTCCTGGGTCCTCTAATCCTTTTTTTAGGATGCACCAGCTGGCTCTGAACCCTCTCAGTAGAGCAGGGATTGTGAGTAGCTTGTGCTCATTCACCTCGTACAGTGGACTTTCTGCAAACAGCACCCCACATCCCAGGTTCCTTCAGTAAACTCCAAGCTATCAATCAAACACACTGTGTTGAGGCTGGCACATTTAGAGAGAGAGAAGAATCCCCATTTCTCCAGTTAGGACAGTAACCATTCAAGTGTAGGTTTCAGAGTAGCAGCCGTGTTAGTCTGTATGCGCAAAAAGAACAGGAGTACTTGTGGCACCTTAGAGACGAACAAATTTATTTGAGCATAAGCTTTCATGGGCTAAAACCCACTTCATCAGATGCATGCGGTGGAAAATACAGTAGGAAGACTTTATATACACAGAGAACATGAAACAATGGGTGTTACCATACATGCTATAAGGAGAGTGATCAGTTAAGGTGAGCTATTACCAGCAGGAGAGAGAGAAAAAAACAAACCTTTTGTAGTGATAATCAAGATGGGCCATTTCCAGCAGTTGACAAAAACATGTGAGGAACAGTATGGGGGGGAAATAAACATGGGGAAATAGTTTTACTTTGTGTAATGACCCATCCACTCCCAGTCTTTATTCAAGCCTAATTTAATGGTGTCCAGTTTGCAGATTAATTCCAATTCAGCAGTTTCTCGTTGGACTCTGTTTTTGAAGGTTTTTTTTGTGGTAGTATTGCCACTTTTAGGTCTGTAATCGAGTGAGCAGGGAGACTGAAGTGTTCTCCGACTGGTTTTTTCAATGTTATAATTCCTGACGTCTGATTTGGGTCCATTTATTCTTATCAGACGTCAAGAATTACAACATTGAAAAAACCAGTCGGAGAACACTTCAGTCTCCCTGCTGACTGCATCGAGGTCCAGATATTGAGGTACGTGGCTCAAATGGCACATTCATGGAAAGGCAGCACTTGATAGAACAACTCCCCAGTTGCATTTCCAGAGATTTGGGGAAAAGCAGGGATCTGCAACATAGCTAAACATGTGATGTGGTGCTTTCTGTTTGGTAGAGACCACAGGAAGTGCCACATCAAGCACTTGGATAGGACAGGAATGTGCCCAGTTAACACTGCTCTAATATTGGAATGGTTTTAGGAGCCTAACTCTAGGCATTTATTCTTGATAATCTTAGCCATTGTTTGTTTTTTATTCGGATCTTTGTTTCCGAGGGAAAACATGGATGTGGAGATATAGATAAGGGTGATCAAAATCCATTTCACAGATTGGAACACCAAAATGAACAAGTAAGAACAAGGTTGTTTTACTTATAAGCAGTGGTACAGTAGTAGTTTCCTGACCAATGCAGCACATTCACACTGCCTTTATAGTACAATAACAATACTTTCTTGAGATTTTTGGATAAATGTGTCTTACCAACACTAAGGAAGACTCACCTTGCAGGGGTGTGGTATTGTTCCCATTGCACGTCTTACTAAACTGAGGCACAAAGACTTGTCCAAGGCCATGCAACCAATAAGTTGCAGAGTCAGGAATGAAACCCAGGGGACAGGTCTCCTATTTCTCTGCTGTAACCACTATGGCTGGGATTTTCAAAAGAGCCAAAGTAATTTAAGCAACTAAATCCAATTGACTTTCAGTGGGAGTCAGATTCCTAATGCTCATTTGTACCTTTGAAAATCTTCTTCTAGGTTATTATATTTCCTCTAAGTGATCTCACTTCTTCAGGGAGAAGAGTCCCAAGAATATTACAAACACAGTACTTTTGAAGATTTTTGTGTATTTGGTTCAATCAGTGACAAAGCCCATTTTTAGACTGGTACCACCAACTGTACAAAAATCCATGAAGTCCTTAAACCAAATGTGAGTTGGTTTCATTATGTTAAGATGTCTTGTGGATTCAAACAGTGCCAGAATGCTGATTTTTGTGCTTATGTTTTTCAGTTTCCAAGACTTACTGTAAGTATCTGAAAATGTGGACTTAAATACTTCAGCTATTTCCTTAGTACAGTGACTACCATTATTGCATGATGATCTTTCTTCACTGTCCCTGCTGAAGAATCAACTACAGAAGAATACTTGAACCATAAAAAGTGGTAATTATTAGGGTCCCTAGGCCAATTTTGTATCTGTCAATTTGTCTATAGTAGCAGTTGTCCTCTGAATGTAACTTGTAATTTTTCGGATGGAATTTATAGATTGTCTTTCAGAAACGGAATTAATAATTCCTGAAATTCTTTGCTAGGATTAATATATTTAGTTTTATGTACCTTTGTATAGAATATTACCAGTATCTGGGATTGTGACTCTTTTCATGTCACTTACATTATGCTGAGTGCAAGGAAAGCATCCCAAAATAAGGGGGTCCAATTTACAACTTTAATTAGCATTCAAGCTAATTTGTAGTGCAAGACAAACCAAAAACGCATACAGTTAGAGAGAACAGACTATCAGTAAAGCTAAATATCACCTTTCTGAAAATAGTCTGCTTCCTTGTGAAATTTGCATTCGGTGTCACCCACAGGTGTGGCCATATGAAAAAATGTAACATCCGAAGTAAAACTAACAGTATGAAAAAACTCTAGTCAGTGTGTATGAAATTATTAAGGGATGGTTTTGTAAAAGCCAAGAGCTTTCAGGTGCTGCTAGGTAACAATGTCCATCTGTTCATATTGTGAGTTATGATAATCTTCTACTTAGCTGGTTGAGATTTTTAGCGCCTGCTCTACCAATAGGAGAGTTTCACTGGAAATGGAGTTAGTTTTACAATGCTTATGCAGTTTCAGTTTAGCAGCTGAATGTAGCACGAACACCAATAATTGCTTTTCTAACTTGTCCCTGGATTCTCTTCAGAACGCCAAGAGATGATCAAACCCATACCTCCTCCCACTTACCCAAAGCACTTACAACAGGGTCAGCCCTGCCATGGAAAAGTATAGGGAAGGTGCTCTTCAGGAGGAGTAGTCAGAAGAACTCCCTTGTGGAGTTCCTCCCTGATGATTCTGTCAGGGGAGCAGGAATCATTTCCCTCACCTCCATCACATAAGCTGTGCGCTTGCCCTCCGAATGTGGTACGGGGAGGGAATCAAAATGAGGCCAAGACCATATCACTAAATACCATGTGCCTTTCATCCTCAACATATATCTGGAGCCACTCTACCAGGCACTCCTTTTGGCCCAGGCTGCCTTCAGCAACCTGGGGAAGAGTGTATACAGACAAGATAATACATCCCACCTCAGTTGTGGAGGTAGAGTATGAAGTCGACACACACATATGCAACATTCTTTGGAAGGCCCAAAAGATGTGGGGACAGTGTGTGGCAGTGACTCCTCCCCTCTTCTAGGTACAAGGTGAAATACCAGATTTGGAATATCCCCTCTAATCACAGATTTGGTTTTTGGGGAGAAGCGAGGAGAAACCCACCTTTAGGGGCTGATCCACAACTCACAGAAGTCAGTGGGAGTTTTGCTGTTGATTTAAATGGGCTTGGGACCAGGCCTTTAGTGAAGGTTGTGTGTTTTGTTTGTTTTGGTTTTTTTTAACGTCTTGATTATCTTTCCACTCAACTTTAGGCTTAGACTACCAATCACTTATT
This sequence comes from Caretta caretta, assembly GCF_965140235.1. Taxonomy (NCBI): domain Eukaryota; kingdom Metazoa; phylum Chordata; order Testudines; family Cheloniidae; genus Caretta; species Caretta caretta. The sequence goes on along the minus strand of NC_134206.1, from coordinate 237,831,285 downwards.
AAGAACAAGGTTTGCTTAATGCAAACTGGGCTAGATTTCTGTTTTGCCTTACACCTTGTGCAAGTAGAAATTCATCTTATTTCAGAAATTCCTAGGTGCTGGAGTTACTTTTCTAAATAGATATTGATTGCAAATTACATACACTAGGCTCCCATGCTCTCCTTTTACTTCCAGTACATATAGTAGCTGATTGTGATTAAAGTTAAAAGCCTGATTAAAATGAAACCTTGCCCAGCATTGAGATTGATGCTTTCAGTGACCAAAAATTAAAGTAATAGAAACCAGGATTCAAGCCCTAACTGCTTCAGGCTTTGGGAAAATAATAGCTGTCTTTGAAATTGCGAAGTTTCACAAATCCTGTGAGAGTGTATAGCACCAGCCCCTAAAACTCTGCTTTCACGTTAAAGAAATCAAAATGTTGTTCTCCAGCATCACTGTGTGCAATCTTCCATGTATTCAATTGTACTTCCTACAAGAACTGAACAAAAAACAAATACTTGTAAAGATGACTAACAGCTCAGCATGATTAACCTAAACAAGCCTTTCAGGAGATCTATATGAAGCCACTTAAATTTACCTGCTGTGCACATATGCTGGATGTGTGCTTAAGTCAATGTATTATTGTTTCCAGTGGCACAATATGCTAGGTGCTTTCCAAACATGAAGAAGGCACGGTGCTTTCACTGTACTGTTTACAATCTAAGAAAAACAATATAATGCGGATATGATGCATTATTTGTCACTTATTGAACTTTTCATTTATCCGTCATGCCTTTTACTTTTCATACTTACTCCCCAGACCAGAAAAGCATTTATATTAATGTACAATGTTAATCAGCATATGCTTCAAGTTCAGCAGATGGTTCAGTGTTTCACTGGGTTACAACATTAGAAATTGCTTGGATAAGCCAATGTCCTCTAGCCCATTAGGCTGTATAAAGCTAAACTATCTCAAAAACACATTTGCAATGGAAAAGTCCTAGAGTTTCATTCACCATTGCGCTCTACAAGGATCAGTCATTTATAACCATATAAAGGGAATGTAAAATGTTACCTAATCATAATGGTAGCATTTTACACCCACTTTGTACTGGAGCAAATGATTGCACAAGGTAGAGAGCAATAATAAATCAGCCTCATACTCTACAACAAAGGGTAAAGGATCAGAACACAAATGCATGTGGGAGTACATTGAGTGATAGAATTTAAAATAAGGGTTCCTAACTATTTACATAGAGTGTCTCCAGAAACTCCTTCCTCCCATTCATGATCACATCCCATTCCTGTGGCATCCACATCAGTTGTTTATGTGGAAAATTAATGTGTCAATAACATAAATAATATACAATATTTGTAATCACCAGAGGATGCTTATCTATTGCAAAGGTGAAAGGAGGTCATCAGTGTGATTGCCACCTTGCATCCCACTTGCAATCTCAAGCAAAGTTATATTTAAATTAATTTCAACCTAAAAACTATGTTTTGGTGAGCGTCCTCTTTGCACCCCTGTTTATCCTGTTCTTCTGTGCACAAATGTTGTTTTTGTACTGTAACAGAGTTGCCTCATTTCTAGGATCCACCCCAGACCACTACGATGAAATACCACTCCCATTTATGGTACAGACACACCATTCTGATGAGAGATTAATTATCACCAAAGAGTACCTCCCATATTTGTCACATCTGTTTTAAAATTAAACCATATATTTGCAGATTTCACAAAACTTGTTTCTAGTAAATATAGTGAGGGGGAAGTGGCTAGTAGGGAGCCTTGGGACTATTTGAACCTACACCTGCTGGTAGTATTCCCTAAGGCACCATACATCAACCAGTGATGGCTGGAGCTCAGTGCACTCAGATGACAACTCTGACACTGACGCATTCCCTATTGCAGGAATGATACAAGAGCCAGTTATCAGAGTTCTGCACCTCGAAAGCTCCCCAGCAACAGGGGAATTTTCACCAGCCAAATGTAGGTATTTTCTGACTCCATTAGGCTAATAGAATAGTACAAAGAGAATAGGAGGCACCAGAGAATCAGACAAAAAATTTTAAACTATGACTAACATCTCTTTACTTCTCAATTACGCTACTTTTACTCTTCTGATGTCATCATTTCACTAGCTCTCTTGTCTGGCAGCCTAGGCTGGACACACATTTCTAATGTGAAAAACAGACAGAAAAGAAAATACTTAGAAAAAAATTCATCCACATCTTTGTTACTCTTTGTTAAAGAAGCAACAAGACCTTTTTTTCCCCTTTAATTTACAGGTCACCTGCAAGCAGGGCTCTCCTTCCAGGATGGATGATCAATCTGACTTAAAAATTGATATGGCCCAGGGCCCATATCAGTGACACTTCCTGCTTGCCTCTGTTCGACAATCCTGATAAAGGTATTAACAGTTCGATCCTTATTCAGGGTGGGGTTTGCGGGTTTTTTTTATACTCATGGGGTTTGCCAGGGAAGGGGTTGGGTTAAAAACAGAATTAAACCCTCAGGATTTGGCATAATATGTTTGCTGGGTACAGGCAAAATGAATGAATTTTAATCAATACTATGAATAATATTTGTTATATATAGATATATTAACACTTTTTGTCCTTATGTAGCACCTTTCATTTGAACATCTCAAAGCAGTTTACAAATGCTAATTAGTACAACGCTCCTCCAGTGAGATAGGCATTATTATTTATTATGACACTGTTTGCAGATGGATAAACTGAGGTAAAAAGCAACTATACTTGCCCAAAGTCATTCAGTGAAGACCTAATCCTGTTGCGGCCAGAGCCAAGAACAAAAAGTAAGGAGTCCTGACTCCCAGTCACCTGTTATGACTATTGGACACGCTGCCTCCCTCCTTCCTTTACTTAATATGATCTATGTCCTTAATAATTAGCAGGGAGGCTAGAGATGCCCAAAGGGAGCATCTCCCATTTACAAAAACTAAATAATAGAGCAGAATGACAATCTTGCAGAGAGCTCTGGAATGTCAAAGGGAAATAAGTTAATTCTTAACGATGCTAATATTACTAGGCAGTGTTCAGAGACGCTGGGCTTTTAACACCGAATAGATTATATAGCATTATCAACAAAAATGTCTTACATGGGTGAATTTCTGCTTTAATTATATTTCCCTCTTTTATTCTCTTTGTTTTCCTGTTGCTTGTCTGTCTGCCATATGTACATATACCCACACAGTAGTTTTTTTTGTTTGAAACTTCCTAGGTTTTAAAAAAAAAAAAAAGGCAGTAAGCACATATAAGTAGAACTTTTTGGTCAGACTACAGTAGAATTTCCTGACCCATGCACGATAGGAGATCCCCAAGAGAGAGACCTTCTCCTGTAAACCTTAGAAGCTACAGTACTCACTACTGTGAACCTTAGCAAGTCCCTAAGAACCTTACGGCTTCTGCAATCATTGTTATATCTGTGCAGAATGTCAAAAAATCAGAGGGGTTTCACTTGTGTCTGAGAGTCTGCCACGCACATCCAATTGCAGGATTGAAGACTACAGCCCTAATCTTATGAAAATGTATGCAAGTATTCCCTCCGTGGGACTTAGCCTTCTTTGGCTAAAACAACCATGTCAAAGAAAGACACTAAAAACATAAGAATGTGTATGCTACCCACTTCCCCATCACCCAATCCTCTCCATGCAAATACAGATATGAGCCGCAGCTAGTGGCAGCTGTTTTGGTGAGGACGGATGCCCACTATAATGAAGAGGCAATGTTTCTCCAAAGACGGTAAAAGCACCTGCATTTGTGCCTCCTTAGTCCCAGCACACCACAGACTGTCCATGAACATAGCAATGGTTCAGAGATAAAAGATCTCTATTATGCATAGCACAGATGTAGTGACAGCTGATGGCATCAGCAGAGGCAGGCAGACAGACAGCTCTATTGTAAAATAAGTGAATAATAGGAACGCAGCTCAGGATCCCAGGAGAGAGTGAGAACTCATGACTACTGAAGTGTACAGAAGGAGAAGAAATATTTACCTGCTTCAAAGGTTACAGTAGCTTTAAACAGAATTGGGAACTCTCTCACTGCACTAACCAAGGAAGGGGGGAGCTGATGGGGAGCAGTACTTACCAAAGCCAGGGAGGGGGAGGTCTCCCTCTAATTTTTAGCAGAGATGGGGAGAGCTGCATTCTCCCTACCCACTTTACTTGACCACCTTCCTGACATGGCAGTGCTTATGGATAGGCAGCACTGTGACGTATCATTTCTAAGAGTGGCACATAATGTACCTGTGCATGCCTTTCAGCTCCAGAATAATTCTCTCTGATGCACCTGCTGTTAAAAATGCAGTATGCAGATTTCATTCAATCACAAAAATTGGGAACACTGTAAAACAAACAGGGATCCTATCCATAGCAGACATCTGACACTTTCCGACACTGTTTATGTGGGCACCGTTCCCCAACCTTCAGTTATGCTTGAACAATAAACAGGACACAAGCCAGTGCACACAAGTTCCAGTAGATGCAGAATGTCCGTCTGATGTCAGTAGGGTACTCCTGTCACAAAGTATTCAAATTATGTTTGTCACTAATCCATCTTTTATATACATATGGTCTCAGAAGGAACAAAGGCCACCAATACCGATTCATGCTCCACGTCTATGTGCAATGTGGTAAGGATGCAAGCTAAATCTGGTTTAGGCAGCTTTAACTTGCTGTTTTTTTGCTTCTTTTTAATGTTGCTGTTGGAGAGAAGCATATTCAGGGCTCAGTCCTAAGTCAGTTAAATCAGTGGGAGTCTTTCCATTGACCTCGGTGTGGGTATTGAATTAGGCCGTGAAAGAAGGGATTTGGTCCTAACCACACCACCTTCTTCAACCACTTTTTTGACAGAGAAAACAAAAAATGAGCAATCTCTGTACACTGAATTATGGCCCCTCCGTTCCCCTCCCCCAACCCCTTTCCTCCACACCACCACCGCCACATCTTGGGATTACAGGGTGGCCTTTCTTTGAGAGGATTGCACATAACTTGCACCCATGTACCCATGAGGCTTTTGGGACTATACTGTACAATCATTTGCCAGACTTCACAAAGGTGCAGACAGACCAGACTATCTTTCTCATTCCTGAACTATTATTTGCTCAAATGTCCTGAATACAGATTAGAAATATCTGATTACATTAACCTAGGGAAAGTGTAGAATCAAAATCTGTGTTCATATTTCAGAAGAATATTCCTCATTAAAAATCAAAAACTCTCTCTCTTGCTTATATCCAGCAAGTACTGGGGTGGGGAGAATTAAACCCAAGTTGGGGATCTGTTAATCCAATTTAATGTCTGTTCTATTTGCAACATTATGTAGTCATCTAGGACTCATCTCCTAGGACAGTAATCCACTTGCCTCATTGCCAGGCACAAACACACAACATGACTGCTTTTAATGTTTGCTCTGTTCACTTTAAAATGCTAATAATCTCTGTTTAAATTCCATCATATTGAAATTCCGTTCATATTACCTACAGGTTACCTGAATTCATATACAATTGAAGAGTCGTTCATTGGCTTTATTTAAGATCAAAGAGGGTTGTCCTTCAACTCTGTCCCGCAACATGCAAATGAATCATTGAAAATGTCTTAACATTTCTAAGTAGATTATAACTTGAGGGTGCTTCCTGCAGCTGAAGTAATATGTCATTGTATCTGGGACTTAATAAACTCCATAGGTCTGATCCTATAAGCACTCTGTGACCAGAATTTCTACTGCAATCAGTGACTGTTTACACTAGTCTTTTTGGCAAAAAGAAAAATCCCATTGTTGCTACTTCAGTCCAAATCCAACAGCAGTAGCAATGCTGGAAGCACTAGAGTAGTCAAGGCTCCCATAGTTCCTCCATGTCATATATACCTGTTTATCAAGTTGTGATTATGAAACATGCTTGACCATCTCACACACCGCTATGTGACCAGCTCCAGAGGCTTGACTTCTTTCCTGGCAAGTAGAGAACTAATTCACTGCTTAGGTTTTATCTTCACAGCTAAAGAGATGAGGATAATTACAGTGAGTTAAATACCGCCAGATTCTTATCTCCCTGTAAAATCCTAGTGGAGACAAACTCCTGTGAGGTAACTAGGTGAAGTCAACACTATACCCCCTACCCGTGGCTGACCTTGCCTAGTTTACCTCACAGTAAAACTACTGTGCCTTGTCTTTACTAGGATTTTACAGCGAGATAATGAACATACATTAGTTATCCAGCAGAAAAACACACCTTTTTCCAGCAGTGAAGACAATGCCTTACACACCTCTCACAGGTGTACAAAGCAGATTAGGAGACAGGGCTGGAGAATGAAAGGACAGTCAAGTTTATCCATAAGAACAGCTAATTGGTAAGCAGAAGAAGAGAATGCAAATCTCCATATTGAGTGTTTATACATAGACTTGGCTGAATATTTGTTGCATATGTAGCCCTCTTTTCTGTTCATGAATCATTTGTGAACCAATCCAGATTTCTTCAAATATATTAATTATTCATAAACTGAAAGGCTTAAAGAGGGCTGCTGAAAATGCAAATATCATTAGAGGTGATATGAGAAGTAGGGAATTTGGTTTATTTATGGTACTGCCTGGTTATTTCATTATATACATGGGGCTACTGTTTCTTTTGTGATTTATTGTCTTTTTAAACATTTGTCTGTGTACCTGGAATACTCATATGAATGCCTTTTGTTTATTAAATCTAAATAAATATTTGTTAAGTAGTTCATGGGGGGGGAATAATAATTTGCAAACTGCTAATTTTGAGTATTTATAAGGACACATAGTATTGTTTCTGCTTCATGACTGGATGGCTAAAACATTTTTAATAGCAGAATAATAAATTACAATAGTGAATAATGTGTCTCTAAATAAACATTTGGCTAAAAATGTTGGAAACATTCAGAATTTGTGAATCGTTTCATAAATACTCAGCAGCTACCCAAATAATTGTGAACAACAAATAATGTGACTGCATAACTAACAGCAAAACAAACTTGCCACTCTTACTCAGAAGATATGTAAAAATCACTTATATATTATGATAAACCAGCAGTAATCACAAGACCTTGTTGTATTCCAAAATGGGATGTTTCCTTGCTTATTTTTCCCATCCTGTTTGACTACTTGGTTTTCTTGTTGAATAACTTGCAGACTGAGAGCATTTGCTACCCTACCTACGGATTTCACATTTAGGCCCCAATCCTGCAAACACATGTTTAACATAAGTAGTACCGTTTATTTCCAATGGGACTACTCACAATAGTAAAACTAAATACGTTCATATGTGTTTCTAGGATCAGGGCCTTTATTTTTATCTCTCTCCTGGCAAAAATCCAAGTGGCTTCATCAGGAGCAGGTTTAGACTAAGACTTGATAGATAAATTGAGTGATTTTAATGTTTGTTTATGCGGCTTTTTAAATTTTTTCATCAGTCATTGCTGCTGATAGCACAGTTGTAGAAATAAGGTTGATCAGCTAAGTGCTGATGAACCAGCAGAGGGAATAAAAAAAATATTACTTTTACCTAATGGAGGTCCTTCATAAAAACACAGATTTTTAAAAAATATAATTTTAGGTGTCAGAAGGATAGATTTTAAAATGAACTGTGAAAACCATATTATACTTTTGACAATAAACACTTTCATGCAGGTGTATGACACATTCCTGTGCCACTTAGTTTAAACTAACAGTAAGGTCAGAATGTGCTAGGTACATTCAATATTACAAAAGATACAATTCTACCCAATATACCAATCAAGTGGGTTCTAGCCCATGAAAGCTTATGCACAAATAAATTTGTTAGACTCTAAAGTGCCACAAGTACCTCTCGTTCTTTTTGCTAGTATTTGATCATGTAATTAAACTGTATTGTAATGTGTACTACATACCTTAATTTGGGCACTTCCTGACTTTTGAGTACCAATACCAAAAGCTTAATTTTTTTCTAACTGTAGTTTTTTTGTTTGAAACTTCCTAGGTTCAAAAACAAAAAGGCAGTAAGCATATATTTATTAGAACTAGAGCTTTGGGCCAGACACTGGTAGAATTCCCTGTTCTATGAATTGAAGGAGGTCCCCAAGAGAGAGACCTTCTGCAAACCTTAGAAGTTGCAATACTCCTAAATACATCACTACTGTGAACCTTACCAAGTCCCTAAGAACCTTACTTCTTCTACAATTGTTTGTTATATCTGTGCAGAGTATCATAAAATCAGAGGGACTGCACAAAAATCTGACATGCACATCCAATTGCAGGATTGAAGACTACAGCCCTAATCTTATGAAAATTTATGCAAGTATTCCCTCCGTGGGACTAAATTGGACTCCTCACATGCATAAAAATAAACCTGTTTGTCAGCGTTTTCAGGATTGGGGCCTAAGTGGGTATCAGGAAGACAGGCAATTATTTTTAAAGGATTACTTTTAAATGTTCTTTATGTTTTAAAAAAAAGATAGTAAAGATTTCACTTGTTACATAGAAAATTCAGTTCTTTGAAGTTATTGCACCAACTTTGGAGATTAAATTAATTTATGGAAATGTGAAACAGAATTTTAGTCCTGTTTTAAGGGGTATCTCAGCATGACCTTAACTACAGTCACTATCAATACTGCCATAGTAAGCCAGCTGTACTTCTCCTTTAGTCACAATCAACCCCCAACATAAAGCTATTAGAAATAATCAAACTTAAAAAAAATAAGTCAGAATAGAAGTACTTCATTAGTTTGACCATTCCTACTACACTAGAGAGCCTATGCCACTAGTGTAGACCCAGCATATGTTGACAGAAGGATTTTTCCCGCTGCCATAGTAACACCACCTCCCTGAACAATGGGTTCACCTGTTTGTCACAGGGTAACTGACTGGTAAAGCCCTGATTTACCGAGGCTTGTTTCATCTAGCTGAATGAGTCCAGGCATAGCCAGTACCATCAATCTGTAGCATGATCTTACCCTGAAGCCTGACTTCAATGCTGACCAGCTGAGAAGGAACCCAGACTCCTAGCACAGCACCAGATGTTTTCCCCACAGGGAGAAGGGAATTTGTTTTATGCTTTAGTCAAAGAAGTTATTGGGCTCAATACGGGAATAACCAGATAAAATTCTATGACCTGTGTTATACAGGAGGTCAGACTAGATTATTTTAGTGGTTCCTTCTGAATTTAAAATCTATTCATCTAGTCTGGACTAGGAAGTGGAAGGGAGTATTGGAGAGTTAGCACAGCTCCAGAAGCTTGACCAGCCTGCATACCATTTCAGGCAATGGTTCCCCTAAATTAATCTCCACTCTGTTGATAGCTGCCACAGTGGGTGATTCTGAGGTTGATATCTCCCTGGCTGGAAACAGCCCAGGCCCTGGAATTGAGGAGTGGCGAGAAATAAAACTGATCCTGATTGGGTCTCAGGGTGCCATTTTCTATGTAACTTAACTTAGCTAGCTATGGTTAAGTTAGCTAATGAGGCTGTGGTTGGCTTGGCTTATTAAACTATGACTAGCTGTGATTCCAGCTCCCTCTCTGTCTTTGTCAGTCTAAGTGTGAGCTCTTGGTTCTTAGTACAACTGATACTCCTGGGGGAATTCTGCATAACTGTGCATGCACAGAATTTATGTCCCCCGCAGATTTCATTGCTTCCCCACAGAAAAATGACTTTCTGACAGGGAAGCCACAAGAGTAGTCATGCAACCCACCCCAACAATATGTTTTGGGTACCCAGGGAGGGCTCAGCTGTTAGTCAGACCCACCGGTAGGAAACTCTGCAAACTCAGTCCCCCTTGCTTCCTGCACCCATTGCTCCTCAGCTGCAGGGGGAGGGATCACTGTACTCACTCCACTGAGCCCCACTCCCCCAGCATCTGGACTCCACCACACCCAGGCCCCCCTGCCAAGCTCTATCCTCCCCACACCCAGACACCTGCCCCTGCTGAGCCCCAATCACTTTCACCTGGACCCCCCTGCAGAGTCCCATTACCATTGCACCCAGAACCCCCCAACAAGCCCCTGTGCATCCAGATCTCCCCCACACCTGGATCCCCCACTGAGCCACCCACACCCAGATTGCCCCCACAGAGAACCTTCTCACCCCACACCTGGATCCTCCCACACTAAGCCCCTCCACACTTGGATCCTGCCTTGCTGAGTCTGCCTGCCCACACCTGGTGCACTTAGCATGGAGGGGCAGGGCCTTGGGGTGTTTCTGGGACAGGCTCAGTCCTTGTGCTATGTCAGGGTTTGGTGAAGATTCACTGCTGCGTCTGTATCCTGGGGGGAAGCTGCACAGTGGTCTCCCACCTCTGTGCAGCCAGTGGCCTGTGCTCCCCAATGCCATGCTGGAGCCTCCACATTTATTTGACAAATAAAATTTGCAGAATTTTAAAATATTGTGAGCAGAATTTTTATTTTGGGGGCACACAATTTTTAATTTTTTGGCACAGAATGCCCTCAGGAGTAAATAACTGAAAATCAGGCCATCTATTTTGGTGCCTGAATATGGAGTTAGAAGCCTATCTTCAAACGTACATTTTGAAAATCTTGCTAATAAATCAATGCTGGGCTTTCTTCACCCTAATAATGCAAATTGCTATGATTATTGATGCTGTAAATTGAAAGCCTGTATCAGAAATCAGGACTTCAGGAATATCATGTATTACAAGTTCTGATTTTAGTTTCTTTTATGGATGAGATCTCTGTAAGTACTGCCAACTCAAAAAATTTGGAGAAGTAATCAACATGTTTCTATTCCAGAAAAACAATTTTGTGGCTGGTCACTGCCAATGTCTGTCAGGTGACTGTAGATATGTAGTAGTGGTTGTTTTTTCACCATGTTGCATAGTTTGCAGCTCTCTGATAGGGTGTGAATTTGCCTGCTCAATTTAGGCCGTCATCCTGCTTGTTGTGCTCTTGCCCTGCAGTTGTTTATACTCTACCATCCCTTGTGGATTTTGTAAAGCATCTTTTTCCAAAGTGCTGAAGTTGTAAAAACGTGCTGTCATATCATAAGCAGTTCATCAGTGATATGATGATCATTGCCAATGAGACAGCATGTCTGGTAGAAGTTTATTCCTTCAGATTTGGGAAAGTTTTTGGCAAGCCTCATCCTGTAGTTGTTTGTTGCAGTCAGAGGGCTGATGCTGAAATTTCTGCCTTTGTAAGGACGACAGAGACCTTGCCTTTTTTCCCTAAAGTCTTTTCTTGTTCTGTGAGTAGCTAATAGCTAGTGGTAATTAATTGGAGTTCTTCATAAAATGTCTGCTATGAGTGCTCTCACTGGGACATGTTCACTTTTGAAATAAAATCACAACAGCTGAGATCAGAATATTTGTATCCTGGTGAAAGTTTATTTAGTTGGTTTAGAATCAAATAGTGCCACTAAGGATTTGTGGGGGGGGGGGGGTCAAAGGTTGGTTGTGGGGTTTTTTTTGGCTATAATCCAGCCCTAACTTATTTAAGGCCGAAGTCATTGCTAGAAGTTCCTTTTCCACTTGGGCATTGTGATCTTTTTGTAGTGCCTGCCTGAAATAAAAGCAACAGGTCTCTGTTTTTCCTTTCCCTCGGCTCCTTTTATATGAGCATTGCTAATAAACCTTACAAAGAGGTGTCAGTTGCTGCCTTTGTTGGAGCACATGCCAAGTACACAGTTTTTGTTGATGACACACTCTGTTACATGCATTACAACCATAAGGGAAAGTTATTAATGGTTTCGTTAGCTGTGCAAAAATATGGTAAAGAGCTTCCCCAAGTAGCTTGTCATTCCAATGACTCTTCTTAAACAGGAAACATTTTGTGCTCAAGTGCCTTTACTTTAGGAAACAGGATTCAGCCTGATCCAGACAATTATATACCTTAAAAGTTTTATTGGCTTCTTCCCATCCAGGGTGAGGTTGGTTTGTTGGAAGCATCTCAGATTTGCATTTAGCTGGTCTTTTATACTACAACCCTCCTGCATATCAGTCAGGGATTTTCTGGGAAATAACTTTTTTTTTTTTTTTTAGGAGTTTGGACTGTCCCCAGCAATGGTGTTGAAATGCATTGAGGACCTGAGAGACAAAGTTAGTTGCAGATGACACCACTCTTATTTTGTTCAAGTTTCCTAACTCTGTGAAGACATGTGGAGTACATCTCCTGTATATAGCTCACCTGTTATCACTGTGTAAGGGGACTGTTGGCCCCTTACTGAAACTTAGTGGGCTTTTTTGGTTGGCCATCTCCCAGTACCAAAAGAAAGGGACAGGGCCAATGAGAAATCAGAACCCTAAGACTGACAGTCCCCAAGGGCAATGGGGAGAGGCCCACACTCCAGGTCAGCCTGACGAACAGGGCAGGCAGGCCAGTGAGGGAGTCAGGAGGCCAGGGGTCCCGTCATCTTTGTGAGCTGGGGCTGTGCAGGCCAGAGCGGGGCCGAGCTAAGGAGAGAGCCCGAGGTGAGCTGAGCTGGGGAGCAGAGGCGTGCCAGCCAGAGCCAGAGAGAACCGGAGAAGCAGCCTGAGCTGAGCAGAGCCACAGCCGCCAGAAGGGCCAGAGGAGAAGTCCAGGAAGCTGCACTGCAGGCAGAGCAGCGGCAGCAGCAGCGCTGAGGCAGAATGGGGCTGGAGCAGTCCAGAGCCGGGTGTGTCGAGCAGCTGGGGAGAAAAGGGGCCCAGTGCAGGGAGACTCCCCAAACCAAGAGGCCTTGCAGATTGGACTTGGACGGTTCCCCCCATGCTGGGAAGAAGGGTCCTGCCACCTAGAGCCCTGAAGGCGTGTGGCCACTGCTACAACAAGTGTCTGACCCGCAGCATCCCTGCAGCACAGCCGAGGCCTGGGACATGTGAGGAACAGACACTGAACTTCCCTTATGTTCCAGAGATTGCTGTTTGTGGTTCTCCCATGCCCATAGAGTGGGGTTACATGTTTTCCTTTAACCTTTCCCATTTTTTCCTTTTTTTAAAAAAAATTGATTGCTGTTTAATAAATTGTATTTGCTTGAATTGTATGTTATGATCAGTGGGTCAGGGAAGCATCCAGAGTAGAGAGAGCACCCCAGAGTGGGGACATCCTAGCCCCTGCCCTAACTGACCACAACAAGACTGGGGGTAAAGCCTAAGATTGCCAATTTTGGTGGGAGATATTCCTGGAGGTTTCATGACCCCACATAATCTGTAATTAAAGAGTAAACTTTAATTCCTGGAGACTCCCGGACAATCCTGGAGGGTTAGCAACCCTAGTCAAGCCCCCAGGAATCCTGGGCCCAGCCTTGTCAGGGTTACAAGGATTCTGCCACACAGGAACAATTTTGCAATGGCACCATGGGGCTGGGCTCATGGTCAGAACGGGGCCTGGCCTGGCCCGCTCAGCTTGCGCTGTGCCCCAAGGCCCCGCCAGCCCGTTGGCTCCTCTCGGCCCCCTGGCTCTGCCTGCCAGGTTCGCTCCCTGGCCAGACCCCAGTGCAGCTCTGGCTTTGGACGGTCTCTGCTGCCCACCACCTCTGGGGTCCCGCCTGCCTCCCCGGAGCTGATCGCCTGGGACCAGTACAGAAGCCAGTGGAGGGGGGGCAGTGTGTGGGGCTTGGCTGGGCCCCTCCAGGCAAGTGAATCCTGGGGGAGCCTGGCTGGTGTGGGAGAAGGCCCTGGCCTGGCTGCTCCCACTGCTCCCGAGGGGCCGGACCGATTCCCCGCCTTGGGGCCAGGACTGGCCCCGGCCGCGCTGCCAGCTCAGCCCAACAGACATAGTCACCTCCCAGCAGGGCCGGTGAGTGCGTCTGGGGGGGTGGGGAGTGGGTCTCTGGGAGCCTGTGGGGCGGTTCTGGGCTGTGAGGGGGAAGGGGGCGCAGGGCAATGGGGGAGATCTGTGTGTGTTGGGGTGATGAGCGGGGGGGCTGTGTGGGGCGCGGTGTAGTTGTGGTGGGGCTGTGGGGAAGGGCAGTGGGGGGTGGGGGAGATCTCTGTGTGTTGGGTGCTAGGGAGTGGGGGTTTTGTGTGGCATGCTGGGCAGTTCTGGGGCTGTGGGGGGGCACTGGTCAGGGGTGGTGGTGGGCAGGGCGCTGTGCATGTGTGCTGGGGGGTCTGAGTGGGGGGTGCTGGGCATAGCAGGTCCGGGGGACGCTCGGCATAGGGAGTCAGGGAGTGTTGGGTGGGAGGCTATGTGACGTGGCACGGGACCTCCCCAAAGGGAAGGAGCACACTGGCCGCACACAGCCGGGTGGGCCAGCGTGCCTCTGGCGACCGCCGGTTTATCAACAGTGCCCTCGCAGTGGGCTGGGTGGAGCGGGGCCACCCCTGTCATGCCATGCCCCGCCCCATTGCCCCTGGCCCCTCACTCTGGGGACCGACCTCTCTGTTCCATGCTCCATCGTCCCCATGGGGGCCCACAGATATGTTTGGCACCAGGCCCACAAAAGCTTAATCTGGCCCTGCACAGGAGAGGGGAAGGGGAGTCCTCAAGGTCAGGCAGGCCTAAGGGTAAAGGGAGCGAGGACTCAGATCCTTTCTCTAGCCAATTCAACTGGGGTAGTGTATACGCCAGGAAAGATCCCCACAATAGTGGGATCATTCTCCCGCTCACAAATGCAATCAAGTTTTTCTACTACATGTAGCCCTTGCACTACTAGCAACCATAGATGGCGTGCTGAGTCCTTGTATTTTTCATACTATTCATTGGAGAATTTTCTTTTCTTTTCTTTCTCCAATTTCTCTGAGGAACTGGCTAAGTTGTGTTACTGGGTGCACGTGTAACACCGACATACCTCAGTTGTGTCATCGGCGGGTGGGATTGAACTTGGGACAGCTGGAGCTTAGTGCATGAGCCTCTGCTGCATGAGCTAAAAGACTTATGGCCCTTAGCTAAGGCTGTAGCGCAGACTCATTAATTAATTAATTAATTAATCTCTCATTCGCGCTCTCTCTCTCTGCCACCAGATGGGAGAGAACACCGCACCCAGGGAGTGTGTGGGTTACACATGCAGAATCTAATCAAGTCTTTTCAGATGTCGTTGGAAAATTTGTACATTTTGGAGGGGGATGGGCAATGAAAATTGCAGATTCATCTACCCTTCATACATTTAGATGGATCTTTGTCGTTTGTAGTGATATTTGTTCCTTTGAGGCTACATCCCATAGGAATATAGACTCATCTGCCAATATCACTCCTCACCTTGATTATTGCCAATATTTTTAGTCATCATGCTATTACAGCAATAGCCTATATTATAGCATCTTCTCCATTTGGCCTCTTTTGCTGGGCATTGCTTCCAGCTGTGCATTGTCTCCCACAGCTTTTTTATTACTTCCCTTTTTGATCTACTGGTATGCTGTTCTTATAGTGTGAGCATTGCCCCACTGCTCTTTTCAGATTTATTTTTCTCAACTTCATGGTGTAATTTTTATCTGGCATCATGTCTCTTCTGCTGCTAGCATAAAAATTCTACTGCTGATGCTTTATGGTTTATTGCACTCTGACTTGAGTTTTAGCTTTCACTGGTGAGAGAGCTGGGTCTAAATGAAGAAGCTCTGACAACTCACTGTCTCTTAGAACAGTTATAGACATATCTCATATTGGTTCTTATTTTAAGGCCACATATATATTATATATAATTGCTGAACTGAAATGCTGTTATAAAAGTCTCTGCTGTTTCTCCCTTCTTCTTGGTATCACCTACTAAATTTGGCCTTTCATAGATAGTATGTCTAATATCAAATGCCTCTTTCACACTGGTGTAAACTTTTCTTTCTACATCACAGGGGTAAAACACAGAATACCTCTCAGCATCACCTATGACAAACGTTAGGGCATGTGTCTGATATTCTTACAACTCATGTATTACATTAGAACCCATCCAGAATCTTTCAACTATTTTGGATCCAATTAACTCATCTGCCAGAGTTTCCATAATCAATCTTCTCTAGCATAAGCATTTAGACTATTGGCTCGTGGCTCTTCTGTTACAGCCTGTTGTGAAACACCAGTAGTTTCTGGGCCTTTCAAGCTGTTGCTATCTTGTGTTTGCTATGGAGATGAGTCTCCACCTTTTTCCATACTGTTTAGTCAGCTATACCATTTATTTCATTACAGTTTCTGTTTAGGATCCTTTTTCAGACTTCATCCTTGATCTCTGAGTTTTTCTTCCCAGTTCCCACAGTCTTTTTCTTTCCTCTCTTTGGCTAGATTTCTACCTATTTTTTCTTATATTCGAACTTTCCCTACTAACTCGCCCCTTCTGGCAGTCTGAGGTTTTCTTTTCTGTTTTCCCTTGTTGGAAAAAGGGATTCAGACGCTTCTTACAACATGGTTTGGAGGCAGAGAACATAAGACACAGATGCTGTGCTATGAGGAGAGAACACTTGAGATTAGGTACACCTTACAACACTTGCTGGCCTTTTCTGCAAACTGGAAGCTCAAAAATGTTAAGGTTTTAACAAAATTTAAGTGACTGAGAGGATGGAGGGAGGGAAAAGCAGGCTGAGAAGAGCAGAGAAGCCAAGGATGCTGATGGACTGGAAATCCCAGGAAGGTTGAGTAGAGGGATGCAGGTGAGAGTGTGATGTTGAAGATGATGAGGTGGAGAGGTCAGAGAGGGAGCAGTACTTAATGAAAAGAGGAACAAGGGAACGTCTATTTTGGTGTATGAGGGAGTTGATCTAGATTTGCAGATCAGACAAGGAGGTGAGGGTGATGCGGTGAGCAAATAATGAGATGAATGGACATCAATATGGAAGCTGAAGTCACAGAGAATGAGAGTGGAAGATTGAGAAGAGCAAAAAGAAAGCTCAGAGGAAGATGGAGGATTCATCATTAAGGGGGATGGTAGATGACAGCTATACATAGGTGGAGAGGAAGAAGAATGTTATGGAGCTCTGAGAAGGGAAATGAGTGGAAGGCAGAAGTGGGAGGGGCTGGATGCAGCAGGGGCTGGAGAGAAGTGAAGCCTACCTATCTCCTCTCCCACGAATAAACCTGTGACGTTACACCCCATATTCTTCATAGAAATATTGTTTTGGTATGAATATGGCATAACTAAGGTTATGGTTTACTGAATGTGTTTATCCAATTTGTATGCATGTATAATTTCTGTACCTGAAGTTAAGAATATTGTCTATGTAACAATTACAGCTGTGTGGGTATGAGCTTGGGAAACGCCCACGAGACCGTAAGCAATCATTAGCCTTAATGGGCCATTAGGAAAAGACAATGAGTCTTCAAAGATGTGGATCCCCCGTCTTCCCAGGAGTTCCTTCCTGTGGACCTTGCAAATTAACCTTGTCTCATGGTTGCCTCGACACTGCAAGGTCATGTGATAGTGTCACCTGGTATAAAATACCATCTTGGACACTGCTGGTACTTTTCCGCTGGAAACAAAGGCTTCCCACCTTATGTAAATTCTATTTAAGGCTGGGAAGTAAGGCAATTAGGGCTTTCCACTTGCCTCCCCACCCAAGAAGGAAGACTGCTGAAAGCTCCTGAAGAAACCAAGGCACTAAGCTAGGGGAAGGCAAAGGTTAGACCCCTGTTCTCAGCCTGTAAAGAGACATAACTGGAACTCTGAGCTTCAGAAACTCTACAACCTGCCTAAACAACATTTAGGGTGAGAAATTACTATGTGTAACCTGTTTCTATAGTGTATTAAGCTTAGTTTATGTGTGTTTTTTTATTTGCTCAATAATCCGCTTTGTTCTATTTGCTATCCCTTAAAATCACTTAAAATTTACCTTTTGTAGTTAATAAACTTATTTCTTGTTTATTTCAAAACCCAGTTTGTGCTATTCATATCTAGGGGGGGCAAAAAACTTTGCATATCTCTCTCCATATTGAAGGAGAGGGTGAATTTTTATGAGCTTGCGCTTTGTAGATCTTTCTATACAGCACAAGACAATATTATTCTGGGTTTATGCCCCAAAGGAGGTGTGCACATGAGTGCTGGGCAGTCCCCAAGCTGATTCCTCCCACACAGAGCTGATCTCAGTGTCTCTGTGTCCATTTGTAGCTGGGTGTGTCCCTACTGGTGTGTGTGCGCTGGAGAAGGCTTGAAGGCCTGGCACAGCTATGACAGTGTGAGGAAACCCGGGCTAGTGGAATGGGGGAACCAGTAGGACCCCAGCACATCAGGTGGCATCCCGGACGGGGGGGGTCAACCCATCACAAAACCCACATGATCTTTTGAAGAAAACTTGAAGGCAAAGGATATAAGAGAAGGCAAGGTTACGGTAGGAGAGGGCAGGTGCAGAGACAGTCAAAATAGAGGATCTAGTTTCAGTGAGAACAAAGAATAAGCAAAAGATTAAGATAACATGGATGGATGGTAATTATCTGCATGGAGGTGATGTAGGCACTCCTTGGAGGAGGCAAAAGGTTAATGGGGAAGATGGATGTGAGGTTAGAGGAGAAGGCCTGGAGGGGCAAAGGTGATGGTGGGGAAGGGTGTGAGAGAATGAGGGGGAGGCAGGGATGAAGGGAGGACCAGCATCAAGACAGCTGTCACTGGAGGTAAGCAAAAGGAGGAAACAAAAGTACAGATGAGAAGAGAGGGAGAAAGGGCTGGTGGGAGTAGTAGAAGGGAATAGGGAAGAAGGCAGTAATGGTAAGCTATGATGAGGGCTCAAAGAGTCAGGTGGAGGAATGATTAAATAGTTGATAACAGATAAATTAAGAAGGTAGTGAGTCAGGGAAACCTGTAACTAAGCAGATTATCTCATACTCACCTAATTATACAATTATCTGGGTAGATAAATATTAATTTTATTGCTTCTAAATGTCAGTAAAAGCACACATATATATTACAAATAATCAAATTAAAGTTTACATTTACTAAAATTAATACTATCTGGAGCTGAGTTAATAATTGATTTTTCGATTCCATAGTTGAATCCCCAAAAATAGGTTTGGGGTTGAACTAAACATTTTGTTTGACCTAAAACACAATTTTGCTTTGATTTTTCATTTTGTTACAATTCTGGATGGTATTTTTACCTTTTAAAAAATCTAGCTAAATTTTTAAATGTCATTTCCAAGCAAAGTCAAAACATTTTGTTTCAAAAATGTCAAAATGAACAGTTTAGACTTTTTTAATTTTTATTTGACCAATTCACAGAATTAAACCTGAATTCATTAATAATTTGTTTGACCAAAACTGCAGTTTCTTTGGTGAATAAATTATTTGCCAAAAAGGAATCACTGATCTATAATATTACTTTTAATTTAAGGGCTGTATTATTTTACATTTTTTCCAGCAGCATATACAATAAGGCCCTGATCCAGACTGTTGCCTCTGAGGGCTATGGCAGTAAAGAAGATGATAATAATGTCTTTGGTCTCATATTAGGGAGAAGTATAAAATGAAAGATTGGATTATTTTTCATTTACAATATATTGTATTCAAAAATCCCTTCTAACTTTTTTTATCCAGGTTAAATAATCCCAGAATTTCTCATAAGTAAATGTCAACACACTGTACTGTACTTCTTGGATCAGTTCCCAACCTATAGATAAAGAGACAATGTAAACCGATTTAGGGTGCCAAATTTAGATTTAAAAAAGTAAGTGTGGGGAAATGGTTATTATGGTTAACATTAATCTGGGTGGAACAGGGTGGCCTGGCCCTTTAAGGATTGGGAGGCCTGGGGCCAGCCAGACCTGTTCTGAGGTGGAGCCCTGGTAAGAACTGGTTGCAAGGGGTTAGGTAATTGCCTGGTGAGTATCTGATTCCTATAAAAGCTGCAAGAGCAGAGTGGAAAGAGAGAGCTATAGTTTCTGTGGCAGGTGGGCTTCCAGCTAGATACCCTGTAAGACAGTAGTCCCCAAACTTTTTTCCTGGTCATGCCCCCCTTTACCCCTGTCTGTGCATTCCCCCCGGGAGCCGGACACAGGAGTGGTGCTGCGGCTCCTGGACCAGGGGGCCGAGGCTGGGGCCACAGCTGGGGGTGGGTCTGGGGCCAGGAATGGAGCCATGACTGGGAACAGAGTTGTGGCCAGGGACTGAGGCTGGGCCTGGGAATGGAACTGCAGCCAAGGGTGGGGCTGCAACTAGAGTTGTGGCCGGGGGCGAAGGCTGGGGCCAGGAGTGAAGCTGCGGATAGGAGCTGGGGGGCCATGGTAGAGCTAGGGGCAGAGCAGGGCTGGGTGGTGCTCTCTCACCCTCTGTGGGGGATGGCCTGGGCTCTGTTGCACACACCCCACCCCACCCCCAATGTTCCTCCATGCCCCACTAGAGGGGCATGCCCCACAGTTTGGGGACCACTGCTGTAAGAGGACTGGTAAAGAGCTTCCAGCAACAGGGAGACTCTGGGAAGGAAGCCCTGGGTCAGGGAAGTGACCCAACTTAGCTGTCGGATTCATATCAAATTTTTTATTTTGGGATTTTTGATGAAGATTGTCAATGTCACAAGTAAATGAAGCCCTGAGGAAAAAGACCTGTTCCAGATTCTGGGTGTGGTGTCAGGCCTTTCTTAGGCTGGGGAAACAGGCCAGCAGCCAACATTCATGTATATGAAACGTGAGACAGGGTTAATTAGTTCTCTGAACTTGCTAAATAAGCGTCCTGTCCTCAGGATTGCATTGATCAGCTAATAAGTCCTTGTGATGTGTTTTAGCTGAAGAGGTGTTGTCATGGTGTACTCTGCTGGGAGAGTTGAGTAGGTGGAGTTTCTCTGAATTCATTCAGAACTGGAGTTACTGCTCTCCTGCTGGCAGATTTGAATTAATCTTACTTAATAAGCAGTTACCATTTGGAATTATTTGCTGCTAGAAGTTTAAATATTATTTCAAACATGACAATGAGCAGAGGTGTTGTCATAAATATAAAGGGAAAGGTAACCACCTTTCTGTATACAGAACTATAAAATCCCTTCTGGCCAGAGGCAAAACCCTTTCACCTGTAAAGGGTTAAGAAGCTAAAGATAACCTTGCTGGCACCTGATCAAAATGACCAATGAGGAGACAAGTTACTTTCAAAGCTGGAGGGGGGGAGAAACAAAGGGTCTGTCCATCTGTGTGATGCTTTTGCCAGGACCAGAGCAGGAATGCAGGTCACAACTCCTGTAAAGAGTTAGTAAGCAATCTAGTTAGATATGCATTAGATTCTGTTTTGTTTAAATGGCTCATAAAATAAGTTGTGCTGAATGGGATGTATATTCCTGTTTTTGTGTCTCTTTGTAACTTAAGGTTTTGCCTAGAGGGGTTCTCTGTGTTTTGAATCTGATTACCCTGTAAAGTATTTACCATCCTGATTTTACAGAGGTTTTTCTTCTTTTACTTTTTCTTTAATTAAGATTCTCTTTTAAGAACCGAGCACAGAGCTGCCTGGCCGTGCCTCCGCATAGGAGCCAGGGAGGGACATGCCGTACTTCTGCCGGAGCCTGCACCCCTGATCTCCTCCTGCACCCCAACCCTGCGTCCCAGTCCTCTGTACCAACCCTGATCTTCCTCCTGCCCTCCAAACCCCTCAGTCCGAGCCTGGAGAACCCTCCTGCACCCCAAACCTCTCATCCCCAGTGCAGAGCCCACGTCCCCAGCCAGAGCTCTCACCCCCCACCACCCTAACTCCCTGCCCCAGCTCGGAGCCCCCTCCCATACTCCAACCCCCACAGCCCGCAGCTCCCTCCTGCACCCCAAGCCCTTCATCCTTGGCCCAACCCCAGAGCCTGCACCTCCAGCCGGAGCCCACACCCCCAATTTTGTGAGCATTCATGGCCCGCCGTACAATTTCCATACCCAGATGTGGCCCTCAGGCCAAAAAATTTGCCCACCCCTGAGCTGGCATATTAAAGCTGAAAGTGAAACTGACCACTCTGTTTGCATTGTAACATGAGTGAAATGTAATAAACACTATAAATAGAAAAAGTAAATTTAACATCTTCATAACCTAAGCGATTAAGTAACAGAGAAAACAAACTAATCTTAAGTGAGTTAAGTGTCCTGTTAACATGGAGACAAATATTGCATACAGCGCTCAATGCACATAGTTTATGTTGTACTGTTCTCCATCTCCTTTTTAAAATACACCCACACACCTCACTTCCTTTCCTGGTAGAAAAACTGTAGTGAATGTTTTCATTTTTAGAGGAGGTTGTGAGTACCTGGCAGTGTGAAATGCACTTTCCATTAAATTGTTACACTGACTTTGAAGCAGAGTCCAATGCAATCTTCAGAAAAGTTTGGCGAGTCCCAGCAATGCCAGTCTACACAAGTGATGATGGTTTTTGTGGCTTTTTCATACTGTTTGCAATTCCTGGACTTAATTCTGTGACATGACCAAAACTCATGGTTCCCAAAGAAATTAGTGGAATTTCAGGGGGCATGGCATCCTATAGGAGTAGGCCCTGTGGGAGTAGTCATAGTGTACCTCGTAGAGAAGTGCCATAGCTACAGATCTTCCTATCCCTGCCCTTACTGGGTCTGTTTCATGATGACAAATGAAAGAAACATGTTGGTCATTACTCAACGTGTTCTGCCTTTTGGGACAGAAGAAATGGAACATATCCATTTCCCCTTCAAGCAAATAGAATGGGGAACGCTGGCACAAACAAGCCTCAGTGCACAGAAGCCAGGGGAGACCCCTTTACAAAGAAGATAGTGACTACTGCCAGGGCTGGATTAACCTTTTGTGGGCCTAGCGCCAAACATATTTGTGGGCCCCCATGGAAGCAATGGAGCACAGAACCCGCACTCTCTAGTGTCCCAAACACACACAGATCCTCCCTGCTCCTTCACAGCCCAGCAGCCCCAAGATTCCCCACAGACACTCTCCCCCAAGCCCTGCCTTCCGGCCACACTCACTGGGCTGCTGGGAGACAACTGTGTCTGCTTGGCTGAGCCAGCAGTGCAGCCAGGGCTGGTCCCTGGGCCGGGAATCACTCTGTTCCCTCAGGAGTGGTGCAATCAGCCAGACCAGGACCTGCCCGGGCCGGGGTCCCTCAAGACGCACTTGCCTGGAGGGGCCCAGCGAAGCCCTCCACACTGTTTCTCCCCCACCACACAGACACACCTGGCTGAGACTGGCCAGGCTTCTGCACCAGTCCCAGGCGGCTCAGCTCCGGGGAGACAGGTGGGGCCCCACAGGTGGTAGGAAGCAGAGACTACCCAGAGCTGGAGGTGCACTGGGGTCTGGTCAGGGGGCTGAGAGGACCGGGGGTGAGGCCAGGGGGTGGAGAGAGCCATCGGCCAGCTGGCAGGCAGGCTGAGAGGAGCAAGTGGTGGACGGGGGGAGCCAGTGGGGTCTCGGGGCACAGGGCAAGCAGAGCAGGCCGGGGCCCCTTCTGAGCATGGGCCTAGCTCCATGGAGCCATTGTAAACCTGGCACTGACCACCCCACAGAATGGCCACGTTCCCCTCATTGGATGGATGAAAGGAAAGAAACTCCACAATGTTAGGTGGTGAGGAGGCCACATGTGAGGGCATGTTCCTCTCCCTGGCTGCTAGAGATGAATGGGCAGAGGCAGATTAAGATTTAGTGGAGCCCTGGGCACAAAGAACATTTGGGCTCCACCCCCTGCTCCTCCCTTCCCCCCCAAGGCCATGCCCCTTGGCCTGCCCAGAATCGGGGCCCTGGTAAGAGATGTCCAGGGAGCCCAGGCCACTGGGTGGTGCATCCTGGGGGGCTGGAACACGGGCCAGGGGCTGCTCTCGCCCCCCCCTCATTCCCCAACCTTGGCAGGTGGAGGGTCTGGGGCTCCCCATAGTTGCCCAGGCTCCCTGGGTGACTCTTACCACAGCCTAGGGCCATGGTCTCCAAACCATGGGGCACAGAGGAACGTTTGGAGGGCATGGTGGGACCTGGGTAGGCCCCCTGGGGTGGGGAGGGAGCACCACACAGCCCTGCTCTGCTCCCAGCTCAGCTCTGGGCCCGCCCCACTGTGTCTCTGTGTCTACGCTCCCAGCCACAGCTCCAGCCCCACTCCTGACCCCCAACCATGGCCTCTGGCTCCCATTTCTGGCTCCCAGGGGACGTGGACTGGGTAAGTGGGGGGGAGGGGTTAGGGTTTGGGGCAAAACTGGGCATTTGTCCCATTTTCTCTTGCCAAATGGTGATCACTTTGCAAGACCAAATGGAACAAATGTCCAGTTTTGCCAAAAAGGGTCTTGCGGGGAGAGGGAGCAAGTGGCGGGGCTTGGAGGGGGGCCATGGCAGGGCTTGGACCAACTCTGTGTAGAGGAGGGGGCTTGAGCAAGTGGCTCAGGCCAGCTCCATCTGGGGAGAGAGGAAAGGTCAAACTAGGCACAGGGGAGGGGAGGGGAGTGGGGAGGAATATGGTGACTCTACTGCAGGCTCTGGCTTCCAGCCTGGCCAGTGGGTGGGGCCTCAGGGGAAGAGAAAGAGCAGGGTAGCAGATGAGGGGGAAGAGAAGCAGGGAGTGAGGCCAGAGTTCTGGCGCTCCTGGGGGCCCCCCCCAAGTTGGCCAAGGCCACTGGGCACAGGGTAATCTGCCACTCTGAATGGGGTGCTTTCTCCATAAAGCTCAATAACTTGCAGACAAAGAGCTTGCATCCGGCAGCCAAGAGCTGTCTGGCGGGAGATTTTGGGGGGGTCCTGGTTCAGGAGGAGCCCTGTTCTGGTAGGCTATGGGGAGGTTTGGGTGGAGAGTGGTCGATTGGTTCATAGAGGGTTCTGATCTGGTTTGGTCTGAGGAAGCTTGGGTGTGTGTGTGTTCGTTCTGGTGGGGGATGTGAGTCTGGTCTGATTTGGAGGGTTGGTCTGGTTTTTTGGGGGGCACAGTAGGTCCTGATTCTTGTTTCTGTGCCTCTCTGCCTCTAGGGAAGGACAAGCAAGGTTAGTATGAATAATGATGCTATAAATAAAATGTATTAAAGTTTTTTGTAATTTTTATTTTTAAAATTTGTTAAAGTTTTAAATCCACCCCAATTTCATACAGAAATGTAATTCAAGCCCCTGTAGTATGAGAAATGTGAAGGTTGAGTATGATGGTTCTGTTTAATGGGGAACATGGCTTTTGTTAGCTTTTTTTACACACTGTTTTTATTTTGTATTTTTTTTAAATATAATTTTATGCACACTTGTGTGTATTCTCTTTGCTCTGGGGCTACCACTGCAGATACCCTAGTGGCAGCTACCTCCGTCTGCAATTTAAACTTGTAAAATTTGTAAATCTGTATAGCTGTGTCAAAAACAACTCTTACAATCGTTCCTCATGGGAGCCCATAAATATGTTTGGAAGGGAAAAACTTTGGTGCTTAACATCATATGTGCGCCATCTTGGAATGCCCAAACAACAACTATGAATCCATCTTGGCTTCCCTTCTCCCCCCTCCTCGGGTATGGTTTCCTGCCCTTTCTACCCAAAGGCGGGAAACCAAGCAATCATGTGACTTGTGATCTGCCCAGTAACAGCAGGGCATATAAGGGCTAGCACATCAGAAGGAAGGGGCTGCCCTTCTGAGAGGCAGAGTTTGGAGGTGCTGCTGCAACTGTTAGAGAGCACAGCAGATATCTCAGCTCTCCAGGTTCCCTCAGAGGAGTACACTGAACAACGCGCTCATTCATCGGGGTGCGGGAGGGTAATTCTGACTCGCATACAGAGAGAATGTCACCAGCTGCCACTCTTTCACTGAGGACAAGCATACACCCATGATGTTGTGGGGGGAGTACAAGCCAAGTCTTCACTGGAGCAGAGCCATCATCGCCTGATCCTGAGGTCCACTCCTTACCTGTGGGTTCCATCTATCTGGATGGAGTCTAGAGCTCTCCTGTCATTGCAAGGGTCCTCAGAGCTGCAGGATATGGTAGTGATCGATTGATCCTCTATCCTGTTACCTGGGTCCCATGCTAGGGAGGGAACTTATCCTCACTACTTACCTTTATATCACCTGTTGTGGAGGTCCTTGCTTTACCTTTGTTCCTATTCATTTAGTTTACCTCTGGTTTACCTTGTTTAGAACTGTTGATGGTTTAATAAATACTTTGGTTGTTTACACCCATACAGCCTAATTGGTTTAGTATTTTTAAGGGGCTAACAACAAAGCCCAATGATAGATGCAGGTAGGGGGATGTTCCTTTAGACTGGTTCTCTGTTGGCCTTACTAACCAGTCAACATGTTTGGTAGCAGGACCACAAAAGGTTAATTTGGCTCTGTGGCCAGCAGCCAGGTAGAATGACCAATTCCTTCCTGCCACCTGCCACCTGCCCCCTTTGGGCCCTGGGGCTGTGCAGCACTTCTGTAATCCACTAAAAGTCCAACAGGCACGCTCAGTAGCCTTCAGATACTGATGGGGAGATGAGAAATGTGACGGTGTACCTTGGTGCAAAGAAAGATGCATGTGTCCTCATTTTGCCACTATGTCAGCATCAGTATAGTAGTTACCTCAGGACCCTAAAAGTACATCATCTTCCACTCTGTTGATGCTGCCGGGGAAGATTGAGCAAAAGTTGTTGAGGCTACTGTGGGTTCTCCAAAAACATGTGGCCACAAACAGTCACTTGTCCTAACTGTGCTTTTGATAATTCCTTTAAAGAATGGATCATTTAGACTTATTTTGCATTTAACCTATTTGTATATATTCAGATGAGGATGTATATGAAACACAGCAAGTCTTTGCATACAGTGGTACTCAAACAAGGAAAAGATAGGAAGTATGGCAAGAGCCCACCCTAGTTTAACCAGGAGATCTTCAATGATCTAAAACTCAAAAAAGAGTCCTAGAAAAAGTGGAAACTCGGTCAAATTACAAAGGATGAATATAAAAAAACTCACAAGTATGTGGGGACAAAAATAGAAAAGCCAAGGCACAAAATGAGATCAAACTAGCTAGGGACATAAAAGGTAACAAGAAAACATTCTACAAATACATTAGAAGCGAGAGGAAGACCAAGGACAGAGTAGGCCCGTTACTCAACGAGGGGGAAGGACAATAACAGGAAATGTGGAAATGGCAGCAGTGCTTAATGACTTCTTGGTTTTGGTTTTCACCAAGAAGGTCGGTAGCAATTGGACGTCTAACATAGTGAATGCCAGTGAAAATAGGATCAGAGTCTAAAATAGGGAAAGAACAAGTCAAAAATTACTTAGACAAGTTAGATGTCTTCAAATCACCAGGGCCTGATGAAATACATCCTAGAATACTCAAGGAGCTGACTGAGGAGATATCTGAGCCATTAGCAATTCTCTTTGAAAAGTCATGGAAGACAGGAGATATTCCAGAAGACTGGAAAAGGGCAAATATAGTGCCCATCTATAAAAAGAGAAATAAGGACAACCCAGGGAATTACAGACCAGTCAGCTTAACTTCTGTACCCAGAAAGATAATGGAGCAAATAATTAAACTATCAATTTGCAAGCAACTAGACGATAATAAGGTAATAAATAACAGTCAGCATGGATTTGTCAAGAACAAATCATGTCAAACCAACTGGATAGCTTTCTTTGACAGGGTAACAAGCCTTGTGGATAGGGGGGAAGCAGTAGATGTAGTATATCTTAACTTTAGTAAGGCTTTTGATACTGTCTCCCATGA
Source organism: Caretta caretta (assembly GCF_965140235.1). NCBI lineage: Eukaryota > Metazoa > Chordata > Testudines > Cheloniidae > Caretta > Caretta caretta. Next base: position 237,803,851 of record NC_134206.1, on the reverse strand, counting down.
CCTTCTCATAAACAAACTAGGGAAATACAACCTAGATGGAGCTACTATAAGGTGGGTGTATAACTGGTTGGAAAATCATTCCCAGAAAGTAGTTATCAGTGGTTCACCGTCATACTGGAAGGGCATAACCAGTGGGGTCCCACAGGGATTGGTTCTGGGTCCAGTTCTGTCCAATATCTTCATCAATGATTTAGATAATGGCATAAAGAGTACACTTATAAAGTTTGCAGACAATACCAAGCTGGGAGGGGTTGCAAGTGCTTTGGAGGATCGGATTAAAATTCAAAATGATCTGGACAAACTGGAGAAATGGACTGAAGTAAATAGGATGAAATTCAATAAGGACAAATGCAAAGTACTCCACTTAAGAAGGAACAATCAATTGCACACATACAAAATGGGAAATGACTGCCTAGGAAGGAGTACTGCGGAAAGAGATCTGGGGGGCATAGTGGATCACAAGCTAAATATGAGTCAACAGTGTAACGCTGTTGCAAAAAAAGCAAACATCATTCTGGGACATATTAGCAGGAGTATTGTAAGCAAGACACGAGAAGTCATTCTTCCGCTCTACTCAGCGCTGATTAGGCCTCAGCTGGAGTATTGTGTCCACTTCTGGGTGCCACATTTCAAGAAAAATGTGGACAAATTGGAGAAAGTCCAAAAATGATTCAGTGTCTAGAAATATGATCTAAGAGGGAAGATTGAAAAAATTGGGTTTGTTTAGTCTGGAGAAGAGAAGACCGAGAGGGGACATGATAACAGTTTTTAAGTACATAAAAGATTGTTACAAGGAGGAGGGAGAAAAATTGTTCTTCTTAACCTCTGAGGATAGGACAAGAAGCAATGGGCTTAAATTTCAGCAAGGGCAGTTTAGGTTGGACATGAGGAAAAACTTCCTAACTGTCAGAGTGGTTAAGCATTGGAATAAATTGCCTAGGGAGGTTGTGGAATCTCCATCATTGTGGATTTTTAAGAGCAGGTTGGACAAACACCTATCAGGGATGGTCTAGATAATACTTAGTCCTGCTTTGAGTGCAGGGGACTGGACTAGATGACCTCTCGAGGTCCCTTCCAGTTCTATGATTCTCTGACAACAAGCTGACTTAACAATAGGTGTGCTATCTGTATTTGTTTTTTGAATTTTAATTAAACCCTCTGTGAACATAATCCAGCCTCACAAACTGAGTGTTTCTTTCCTCTGCTCTCAACCCATCTACCACTGTTGTGTTCTGTTCTTTCATGCAGTCTCACCACAGTTGATATGATAGTCCTTTTCTGTAGCTCCTGTCTTCTGGAACATTCAACCTGTATCTCTCTTACACCATCAGCTCTCACCATCTTTTCTCAAATATTTGAAAATAGATATTTTCTCTTTTGTTTTTGGCTATTTTATTTTAACTTTTTGATGGTATCATTTATATTACGTCTGTATTGCATATATCTAAAGCAGTTGTGATTCATTTCAGTATGGAAGAATATGAAATCAAGTAGAGGTGTTTTCAAATGCTGCCATTTAAAGGCGCAATGTCATTGAGTAACCAGAATGGCAACAGAGCCCTTGCTATAGAACTGAGGACAAGGGGAGTTCCCAGCTTTCTTCCACTGACAATAGCCTGTGCTTTCTCCAGTATATCTTGTTCTGACAGCCTGCAATTCCCAAGTGTCCCACATGCTCAGGGTCTAATTTATCACCATATTTGGGGTCTGGAAATAATTTCTCCCCAGGTCAGATTGGCAGAGACCCTGGGTTTTTTTCACCTGCCTCTGCACCATGGGGCATGGGTCACCTGCAGTTTTAAACTAATGTATATGGTGGGTTTTCTGTAACTTGAAGTCTTGAAATCATTATTTGAGGACTTCAGTAACTCAGCCAGAGGTTAGGGGTCTATTAAAGGCATGGGTGGCAGGTATAATAGGCAAGGGGAGGCTGTGCCTCCCCTAGCCCAGCTGTCCCTGCTGCCCAACACCTGGGCTGTGGTGCCCACCCCCACCTCTTCCCCACCCTGTTCTGACCCTTCCTCCTCTCCTCCCCACCCCCTTCAGCGGCCAATGCAGCTGTGGGCCCTGTCCCTCCTCCAAACCCTCCATCCCTGCGGGGTGTGTGTGGGGAAAATAGGCGGGGTGGGGAGGGGATCTCTGAGTAACTTTACACAAGTGAAAAAGCCTTCCAGAAACCTAGTAGCAGATCACTGAAACTGTTAAAGGGCTATTAAAGTGGTAATGAAGCCATTTAACAGGCATTTGCCAATGCTCAGGAAGCCTTTGGCTACATTCAGCTGGCTTATATATTGTAGGAAAATATGTTGTTGGGGTTAAAAACGGTTTCCAAACGACCCATCAGTTATTCTCTGTACCGAGCAGAAGTATTTTTGACTAACCTGGGTCAAGGAGGAGCTGACATAGCCAATGAGTTTATTTCTTGATCTAGTCGTTTTATTCAAACCCAGTTTAAGTAAATGAGTTTGGCAGGGAATTCTGTGTAAGAAAGGTTATTAAACTACTGCCTTAATGCAGGCTGTCAATGACAAACACTTTTCAAAAAGAGAGATTAGGCTTCACTTTGGCACAGGTAGCCTGGCTTTTCATCTCTCTATACAGTATACCCAGAACTCCTGACCATGCAGAGGAGAATCCAACTGGCAATTGATCTATAGCTGTTGCCTGTTGAGTTCTCTTGGGTAATAAGAAAAGGAGTACTTGTGGCACCTTAGAGACTAACCAATTTATTTGAGCATAAGCTTTCGTGAGCTACAGCTCACTTCATCGGATGCATACTGTGGAAAGTGTAGAAGATCTTTTTATACACACAAAGCATGAAAAAATACCTCCCCCCACCCCACTCTCCTGCTGGGTAATGTTACCCTCTTGGGTAATGTTATTAGTGCTTTAGGTCAAAAGGGGAGGTGGGGCAGCAGGGTGAGGAGGTGAGCAGTGAGCCAGCTGCACGGCAGGTGGGGGGGAATCTAGCGGGGGAGGGGAAGGGGAGGAGGAGAGCAGCAGATGGGTGAGTGGCAGGTTGGTGGGGAGGAGATGACTGGAGGGGGAGACCTCAAAGTGTGTGTGAGAGGAGATGAGTGGTGAGTCAGTGGTGGGTGGGGCCTGGGGTAGAGCAGGGGTGAAGTGTGGGTGGGATTGTTGGCAGAACAAGCCTCCCCCAGGGGAAGTTTCACCAACTGCCCATGAATACAAGAATGGGTGGGTGAGGTTCTGTGGCCTGCAATGTGCAGGAGGTCAGACTACACTATCATGATGGTCCCTTCTGACAATAGTCTATTAGTCTGAGTCTATGAACAGGGAGGATTCTTTTACTTGTATTTTGATTCTTTAAGGCATTTTACAGGGACATAAGCTATGATCCACTCATAGGTTTCCATTTTTCATGGTCTGAAAAATCCTGTCTACAGTACAAAACAACACTTAAAGGTTTTTTAAAACTTGGCTGTAGCTCAACTGTGTCCTAACAGTTTGACCACAATGTCTGAGCAGAGTGAAGTCATGTCAGAACTGTGTTTAGAAAAGACGCAGCTTTGTCTTAACTTGTCAAAAGTTGCTTAGAGAGGGACAAGGTTGTCAATTTCCAATTTACTTTTGGATACAGGGATTTAAAATATTTCAATGTACCCTTCATGAGGAAATCAGGACCTGCTAACTTATTTTAAAGAACAAAAACCTCCAGTGTGAGGGCTCTCTTGAGTATTTTCATTAATTACTTACACTCTTGCAGTTAAAACTAAGAAAGTATATGTAGATGAACGTAAATATACATACTACAGTGGGATTATTCACATGAGTAAAGATAGGTAGGTGCCTCCATTTGTTTTTTCCTGCAAGATTGGAGTCTTTGTTACCCAAATTACTACTAACACCTTAAGCCCTGATCCCGGGGCCACCTTACTGTGCCCCACACCTTTCAAATGCACCTCATTTTAAGGAACACTATCATTTTATTCTCCAAGTTCTACACACATTAGGGGTCTCCTCCCTTTACTGTTGAAAGTTGTTTATATAGGACATCTTTGTATCTCAGATTAAACCAAAAGTTGTATCCAGTGCAGGGAAAGCCAACCTTTCGGGAAAAAAAAACAAAACCCTGAAGAGGACTTGTGGCACCTTAGAGACTAACACATTTATTTGGGCATAAGCTTTCCTGGGCTAAAACCCACTTCATCGGATGCAACCCTGTGAGTTTCCTGGAGGAATAATTTTTTGGTACTCATTCGATCTCTGGCATACTGTATCCCACTTTGGGGCCCGTAGAAGTTGGAGGGAGGGAAGTGATCCATGTGAACAACTTTAGGGAGGAAAGCTGGTATCATAGTGTCAGGTTAATTGCGCCTTTAACTCCCTGCTGGGGTTTCCTCAAGGGCTGCCCTCGAGCCTGCTCCGCTCCCGGGGGAGGGAGTTTAGGCTGCAGCCGCGCTGGGCTCCTCCCCACACAGGTGAGGCTGAGAGAGTCCGGCACCTGCCTTGGACTTCGCTCGGTCTCCAAGGACGCGCTCTCTCCGGCAGGGTTTGTTTGCTAGCGCGCCCGCCCACTTGCCCGAAGCGGCGGCACCCACGGCCAGCAGCGGCGTGTGAACGCCTCGGCGCTCGCCCCTCGTCAGGCCCCCTGCAGGACGCGGACCCGCCCCGCGCCAGGGCGCCCCGGGCGCAGCAACAGCAGGCGCGCCCCCGCAGGCAAGACGCCGGGCGCGTCCCCGCGGCGGCAGGGGCGGGGCCGGGCGGTTGGTGCGGTTTCCTCTCGCCCCCATAGGTGTTGGCGGCGGCGGTGACGCGCCCGCGCTCGTGGCCGCGCGTAGCCCCCTCCCCCCCCCCCAACCTCTCCCCGGCTGCGCTGGTGGCGGTAGCGGCGGCTCGGCCATGGCGGACCTGAGCGCGGAGCGGCTGTGCTCGCTGCCCGGCAACTGGAGCTACGGGATCAGCCAGGGCGGCCGCCTCTTCTTCATCAAGTGAGTGCGGGGGGCCGGGCGGGGCGCGGGGCTTTGGCGGGGCTGGCGCTGGCGCTGACTGACCCGGTGTCTGTGTGTGTCCCCCCCCCACCCCCGCAGCGAGGAGGCGAAGAGCACGACCTGGCTGCACCCGCACACCGGAGAGGCCGTGATCACCGGGCACCGCCGCAGCGCAGGTAACGGCCCCGCCGGGGCAGCGACCGCCTGGGGAGCCGCCGCCGCCTGCGAGTGCAGATTCCCCTTCCCCCCGGGAGCCTTCGCCTCTCCCCCCCCTACCCCAGCCGTTTCCTCACCCCTACCCCCGCCCCTGGCCCCACCCCCTGGAGCTGCCTCACCCCTCTCTGTTCCCCCGGAGCCTCTTGTCCCCCCCCCCGGCCCCCCACAACCGCTGCCTTCTCCCGACTCCCCCGTCAGAGCCCTCACCGCTGCATCCTCCCCCCACCCCGCCCCAGCGGCGCTGCTTCCTCATCCCTCCTGTCGAGACCTTGGCACCTAAAGGGAATTACGATAGGTGTACGAGAAATGCCTAGGGAGAGCCCACTAAGTATAGTCATCTAGAAACCTCCCCTCCCCACCCCACCCCCCGCTTTTTTTCCAATATAGGCTGAGAGCGTGTGCGTGTTTCTAAGTGACAGAGAGGTGGCATGGGTAGGAGGGAAAAGGGGATGAAGCCTGAGGAGTAATTTGGGGGTGGAGGTGGAATCAATCTCCTCTGAGGCTGCTGTTTGTTCCTCTCGGGAGAAACAGCAGCAGAAGGAGGTGCTGGAGGAGGAGGATTTTCAGCAGGCGCTCTGGAGACCCAGAGCCAAACTCCCACTGCTGGAACTGCACGCAGGCTGCAAATGCCACTGGGAGGCTGTGCCTGTGTTTACAAATGCAGTTGTTTTCGTTCGTGTAAACTATGGGGGAGAGAAGAGGAGAATCTGTAACTGATCAAGTTATTGGAGTATTCCTCTTTCATGTTTGTATTCAAGAGGTTCTTTATTTTAAAATATCACCCAGGGTTATTGAAAAACATTGACTATACTCCCTCCCCTTTCTTCTTTTCCTGTGAGTTGGGAACAGTTGGGGGAGTGGGTTTCTGATTTTAAATCTCCCTACAGTTTTATCTGCAGTGAATAGCTGTGAGTTATAACCATGAGCCTTTGAAATGCAGGAAGTAGAACCATTGGTTTCATGCTCTTCCCCTGTGTACTTAGCATTTATGTTAACTGAGAAGTTATCTTAAATCCACTATGAAGGGGTAAAGGGCCATATGTACATGAGGTACATTTGCTGTTGGACATTGCTGCTAGTCACACATGAATTCCTTGTTAAATAACTGTTAATGGCTCTATTGAATCACTGATGTTTTATCCTAATCACCTAAATGCTTGATTTTTATTTCTACCTTCTTGTTTGCCATTATCCTCTTTCAGAGGAAATAGTTTTGTTATGAAGTATTCAGGTATTGGTTTAACTGGGGAGTTATTGGCAGGTAAACTTAAATTTTCTTTTAACGTTAGTGTGAAATATTTTCTGTGTGGTATCATGTACGTATGATAACAGATACAGTATCATGTACAAACAAACCTGTATCTGTATTTTCTGTTTTCATGTGCACATCTGTTCATTCATTTCCCATATATAGACAGGATTTTGTAACTTATTTTAGCTGATTTTGGTTTTGTAACCTAAATTGAAGTCTCTGTCTTAAGGAGGGATTGTGACCGAATAACTGATCTACATGCACATTTGCAAAAAAATAAAGTCATTCAAATATTTCACACTGTTAGCAGGGAATTGTCGTCTTTAAAGTCCACATCCCTTGAGAGTTAAGTATCTGCTTTGCGAGAACTCCGTTATGGGAGACTTGCTCTTTCTCCATGTGATGGCCATTCCTGTTTACGCTGGAGAGGCATCCTGTTGGTCCATACTTTCCCCTACTCTTTTATCAAAAGACTCTCTATAGATTTTTCTTTTCCTAGAGGAGACTGCGATATATCATGAAGTGAAAAAGCAGACTGGAGGGATAAAGGAAACAGACCCATTAGACTGGATAGTTTTGTCTTAGCTTTGAAAATGAATTGTTTTAAAAATCCAAAGCATCTGTAGATGGCCTTTATTCCCTTAAGTCGACACAAAATCCCCACCTTTTACAGTCTCGGGGACAGATATTAGAAGGTATTTAAGCACCTAAACATGTAGGTAGTAGGTAGACTTTCAGGTGTCTAATACCTTTAAAAATCTGGTCCTCAGTTTATTCTATGAAGATTTTACTTCTCTAGATGGGGCCTCTGCCTTGTTGACTCATTTTGCTTAGGAAACTGATACTCAACAGAGGGGAAAAAATAAGTCATCTCTTTCTGCCCTAGATGTGAGATGAATGTATTTTCATGCAGTGTTGAACAGAGTTGTCAACACTACAAAAAAGTTGGTGTGTGTCTTAGGGACAGTGCTTAGTGATATACCTATGCTAATATGAACCAAATATCTTCTGTGGTGTATTTTAAGAGGATATCATGCTTGTTAGGATGCATGTGACTTATATGCACTGCAGAACTTCGTAAATTGATTTGCTTAAATCTTTACCTTATCAAGTAATTTAGAACTAATACTTTTTAAGATTAGGCCTGCAACAATTCTAATTATTGTTTAAAGAGAAGGAACACTTCTGGGCTTACATATGTCCTTACCTGAATTACTACTTCTGAAAATGCTAATCTAATTTACATTTTACCATTTATATTGTTTGCACACTACAGGGAATGGTTTAAGCCCAAACAATTTTTTTGTTGACTCTATATAAAAACTTTAACAGTTTGTATTTTGTTTCTCTGTGTAGACAAAGGTACATATTGGCCAGGTATGCACATTGCTGTAACTCTGCGCTAGTCTAATCTATAAAATTTATGATGTATCACTTCTTGTTTTCTAGACTTACCCACAGGTTGGGAAGAAGCATATACTTTTGAAGGTGCAAGATACTACATAAAGTGAGTTGAATGATAGTTTGTCAAGATACTAAAATTTGAAATTTCCTAAGTGTGGCTGTATATTATTCTTAATGAGTACATTTTAATTCAGGATTAAATGCAATCTATGAATAATCACTTTAAAAGGAGTGTGCAGTATATAATAGCAGAGATCAATTGTATTTAGTTTATTCTACATTGTTAGGGCAATGATTTCTTGAACTTAGTGTCTAGATTTTTTTTGAGCACTTCAGGTGCAGATGGAAACTATCATATGTGCTATGATAGTGTGTACACATCTAGCAAGAAATGGCTGGAAAATTCAAGATACAGCCTGAGTTTGTGTACATATGTGCTTAAGTGATGTGTGTATCTAAAAAAATTTCAGAAGGACAGTTTTAAAAAAAAAAAATTATCTCTTGTTGGGACAGGATTCCTGGCTACTGAACATCGTATTTATAGTAATTACATTTTAAAACCACTAAACTGTCAGTTTTGTTTTTAATCTGATTTTTCTTTTATCTTACATTTTTTCAGAAATTCTGTAAAAGAAAAAACTGTCTGCATTTACCACTGTGTGCTTAAATATGTCCTATTGTAACTTTAGCACTGGTTTGAGCGTTGGCCTGCTAAACCCAGGGTTGTGAGTTCAATCCTTGAGGAGGCCATTTAGGGAACTGGGGCAAAAGTTGGGGATTGGTCCTGCTTTGAGCAGGGGGTTGGACTAGATGACCTCCTGGGGTCCCTTCCAACCCCGATATTCTATATCAACTCAGTTTCAGCTAGTAATAGCTCAGTTGCAGCTTGGCATGGTTTTGTGTGATTCCTTTTGTTGAGATTGGTCCTGCTCTGGACAGGGGGTTGGACTAGATGGCCTCCAGAGGTCCCTTCCAACTCTGTTATTCTGTGATTCTATGATTCTCAGTTCAAGTATTTTTTCAAATGTCTGTCTTTGATTAATGAGATGAGGTTTTTTTGTGACTTGACCAGATTTTTGTAGTAGCATTGGATGACTTGATCTTTAAGCTGTTTTCAGAATTCTTCAGTACATTAATATTTGGGTAGAATAAACCAGGTCCTTACCACTCCTCCCCGCCCCCTTTTTTTTTTTAAGTGATTGGTTCAGGGAAGTGTCCACTTTGGTTGTTTTGTGTAATATTCTTTTAACTGAGAAACAGAGGTGAGGCTTTTTTTTTTAAAGTCAAAAGTAGGTGTTCGATCTGTGCAGACTTCTTAAAACCTTTTCAATGTGAGGTGAACATAATATTCTACATTGCACCTCCCTAACCCCCCCCCCAAACAAAACAAAACAAAAAATCACAACAACCTATAATATAGAGGAGTGCTTCCTCCTTTTCTGTTCAAGCTTTAGGCACTCCAACAAATTGTAAACGTCTTCAGACTTATGAAGGCACTTCTTAGTATGCTGAGGTCTGATATACGTCCCTTACTTGCATTAGTAGTGTATAAATGGGACAACTCTTATGAGTAAACACTACTAATGTAAGAACGGTAAGCTACTGCCCATTTTTCTACAATTCTTTGCAGTTTTCTGCTGTGAATGTTGAGGAAGGTATGTGATATTTAAGTTGTGCCAGATGGCAAGTGATGGGTACAATATAAATGACTGTATTGATTTGACCCACTGTATAAGTCTTTTAGAATTGATTTTCGAGTTTTCTGATTTTGATTGTAATACCAAAACTTGCAATTGGAATCCTTACCAAGCTATCTCAAAAGGCCTAGTTGTTGATGGACTGTGACTTGTAGTTCCGAGAAGCTTGTTTGTCAATATTAAAATGTTCTTTCCAAAGGCTACTTTACTATACTGCATTCATGCAACTTTAGGTAGAAATGCTGTAAAATGAGGCGATAAAGAAACGGGATGTTTAAAATTGCTCTGAACTATGTCAGGAACTTGCTAATTAAGTACCATGCTGTTCATAGTGAAGCACATTTTGCAAATGTTCAAACTTACAGCTCTTGTGGCACAGGATGTTGTTAGAAATGTTATCCAAAGTACACATTGCTGATAGTACTTTCAACACCAAATAGTTAAATATTATGCTTACTGTATCTCTGAAAACGTATGCTGCATTTTAGTTCAATCTGCTTGATATGTTATAGCAGTATAGTAGTGTATCAGTTTTTACTTTAAAATGTGAGGGATGAGCAATGATGTTCTTGACTTCAGTTTGTGTTCATTGTTTTGTAAATGCAGGATTTGAGGCTGTTTACACTTTTTCACTACACTGACTTTTTTTCCCTAAAATTTCCTACCATTCAGCTCCACTAGTGTTAGCAACGACGCGTGGTAGAGTAGACAGGACACCTTAACCAGTGTTGTCTAACTTGTGAAGTACAAGTGTGGATATGTTATAATGTGGTTGTCTGAGCCCAAATGATAGTTGTGTTCCCAGAATTGGTGGAGAATGGTGGGTTGTTGGGGAAGGGAGGTGCTAGTATGAGCAAGATCATAGTGTGAGGCAGTTTTCACTGTAATGCTGCTCATATTAATATTTTGTGTGGATACATTGTTTTGATATTCTAAAATTAACTAATCTTAATGAATATTTAACACTTAGAACAATAATAAAAAATAAAATATTAGAATCTTGTGGATTATCTGATTTGCCTAAATAAGAATATAAGAAAAAGACAATTTATTCCATCTTTGTTCCCAGTTAAAGGTTGTAAAGAGAAGATGATCCCAAGTTATATTTAAAGAGGGAGTAGACGGAAGTTAGTGGAACTCTGCAATGGTGTTTTTAGCCATGCATGTGTGTAAATTTTATCTATGGTATTCTATAATGTATTCCAAGAGAACATAGGTGAAAATATTATTTCTGTGATAGGAAACTTGATTGTAACTTTTGAAATGTGATTTCAAATATGCTGGTTGAGTTAGAAAAGGGGTGGGCAAACTTTTTGGCCTGAGGGCCACATCTGGGTGGGGAAATTGTATGCAGGGCCATGAATGTAGGGCTGGGGCAGGAGGTTGAGGTGCAGGAGGGATTGCGGGAGGGGGTTGGTGCTCAGGAGGGAGTGCGGGAGGAGTCTCAAAGCAGGGGGTTGGGGTGTGGGGAGCAGGAGGGATTCGGGGTGCAGGCTCCAGCTGGCACTGCTTACCTTGAGCGGCTCAGGGGTGGCAGCGGCATGCAGCGGGGCTAAGGCAGGCTTCCTGCCTGCCCTGGCCCTGCACCACTCCTGGAAGTGTCCAGCATGCCCGGTAGTGGCTCCTGGGGGTGGGGTGGGGCAGGGCAGGTGGCTCCGCCGCATGTTGCCCTCGCCTGTGGGTGCCAACTCCGAAGCTCCCATTGGCCACTGTTGACTGTTCCCGGCCAATGGGAGCTGTGGGGGGGGGGTGCCTGCAGGCGAGGGCAGTGCACAGAGCCCTGTGCCCCCCCCACAGGGGCCTCAGGGATGCCATGCCGGCCGCTTCTGGGAGTGGCATGGGGCCATGGCAGTCAGTGAGCCTGCCTTAGCCCCTCTGCGCCACGGAGCTTGAGGCTGGATTGAAAGCCCTTATGGGCCGAATCCAGCCTGCGGGCCGTAGTTTGCCCTCCCCTGAGTTAGAATATTGAATGATTTTTGCAAATACTGTGTAATCAAATGGAGGTAATATAGAGGAGAATACGCATCAAGCAAATCTTAACTACATGCTTTAGTACTGGCATTAAACAAATGTCTCAGATTACATTCTGTATTGAAATGTGATTATTTAAAGAACATATTTTGTTGGGGTGCGTATTTTCATTTTCAGAATATGTAAAGTTTGTTCCACGTTTTTATTTTAAATTTTCTGCTTGGCTTTGGGTCTGTACTAATTTTAAAGCACAGATGGGTAAATAGAGTTCTGCTTGCTCTGGGTAATGAGATTCTGTCTGAAGAATTTGAATAAGATTTATTTAATGAGTTGGGAGTAGGACTTTGAACTATCTTGCAATTTGGGTTAGTAGAAGAAATCCAATACAGAAACTAAATAGCATGGTAGAGGTAGAGGCTCTCTTTTTACTGTGGAATGTCAGTGGCCAAAGCTCACTGCTAACTAAAAGCAATATGTTTTTCCAATGTCTGAGTATTTCATTAGTCTACTTCATTTATCAGTTTGTTGTATACTTCACTTATTTAGAACAACTATTATGGCACTCCATGAGTGCGTTGAATCACATTGGACTGTCTTTTTCATGCATGTATTCTTTTTTTCCTGAATACACTTTACATACATCTGTACATTAAAGTTGTAAAATTAGACATGTGTACAGTCAGCTCTGCTTCCTAGTTAAAGAAAATTGGGCTGTTAAGTTATTATGAGGTGAGACATGGCTTGCATGTAAACTACATTTTGCCCCATTCTTTTTAGTAATTGTACACTTCTCTCTGAAAAATAACACTTTCACATGTAACAATTGTTTGTAGAATTAATACTTCCAATTATCACTTGCATTTCATTTCAGTTATCTCGCTTGTTAGGTAAATACTTTCACGTGGCATGTTCAAATAAGTTAAGATTAAGCTAGTATGGAGAAATTGAATTTGCATAAATGGGCTCAAATTGTGGCAGTGAGTGCCATAGGAATGTCACTAAAATTAGGGGTGGAAAAGCAAAATTTTCCATTGAGCTAGTTGTATATCTTTGTGGTGAAGAGCTGATTCAGTGCTGGAAAGTGAAATGTTCTAGAATAGGTAGTGGCACTGCAAGCTTAAATACTACAGTGCTCGTACAGATAACTGCCAATATGCCTCAATCTTATTTTGTTTTGGAGGGTCTAGTTTTAGGGATATGAGGGATGTTCAGTCTCTCTCAATTCGTTCTTGATTGTGTTCTGCTGGGACATCTATACCAGTTTGGGTAGTGTAAGGTGTCAGTCTTCCCTTGCTGAGAAATGCAAGTGCCTGTGCATTAGAATTTGGGTTGAGCCTGCTAACTTATTTTACGTGACCTCCAATTCCTCCAAATACCATCAAATATGACTTCCAGAGAGAATAAAACTTGGGTTTCCTTTAAAATCTGAGAAGCTTGCAAAAATTCCAGAATTTCTTCAGAAAGTTTTTTTTTTTTTTTTTTTTTTAAATCCCACTCTTGGATTTGAGTGTTAGGTGTCTTAAGAGTTGAGATTGGGCATACTGCAGAAACATTAGTTTTGGTGTTAAACTACAGAAGTGCATATCACGTGTAATACTTCACAGATGATGAGCTGCATGGGTCTGTGCTACAAGTTGTGTTGGTGCAGCAATCCCAGTAGCTGAAATCCTAGAGTAGGTAAGGGCTGAGGGCTTGTCTACACTTAAAATGCTACAGTGCCATAGCTGCTCCACTGTAGCGCTTCAGTGTAAGCACTGCCTATGCCAAAAGGAGGGATTCTCCCATTGCTGTAGGTAGTCTACTTCCACGAAAGGTAGCAGCTGGTTTGACAGAAGAATTCTTATATCAGACCTAGCACTGTCTACACCGGGATTTAGGGTGGCTTTACTGTGCTGCTCAAGGGTGTGGATTTTTCACACTCCTGAGTGTACTTATGTAGAGCTAATTTTCTAGTGTAGACCAGGCCTGAGTTTTCATAGACTTCAAAGTAAACACCATTAAGATGAGTGAGAATTTTAGTGGTGGTAGAGTAGTGTGGCTGTAGACTCACAAGACAACAGTGCATTGGTTTCTGTTGCCACTTCTATAATGGCACATGAAGACTCTGTGATGCAGCTGAACCTGTGATAGTTGCAACTGGTTAGAACTTGCCTGAACTATTTTCTTTGACCTTGTCTAAACATAGACGTGTTCTGGTTCAAGTAATAGTGCTTTTTAAAAAAAGGTTTAGTTAAACCAGAGCAGAAACCCTATGTGGGCATACTTAAACTGATTTTAAACCTCATTTATATAATTTAGCTTGCATTGGTAAGTACACCTCTGTAAGCAAAGTTTAAAATCAGTTTAACAATGTGCACACAGGGCTTTGCATTAGTTTAACTAAACTGGTTTTTAAAGAACCTCTTTAGGCAAACTGATGCAAGCTTCACATAGACAAGGCCTTAAATTTGCCTGTCTTTTCTGTAGCCCTCCTGCAGCTCTAGTGGCCATAGACTGGGTGGGAACACTAGTATGCACTAAGTCAGGGGGTTCTCAACCTTTTTCTCTCTGAGGCCCCCCTCAACGTGCTATAAAAACTCCAGGTCCAGCGGGAGATGGCTTGGGGCAGGGGCCTGAGACATAGGCGTAGTTTGACTTCTATTTTGGGGGCAGAGGTCAGCAGTCCAGGGAGGGAGTGCCACCTCCTCCTGACTCACCTCAGCAGACCGCCTGTCTGGCGTGGGGGGGGGGGGGGGGGTGTAACCAAAAATTATAACTCAAAGGTATGGGCTTCGCTCAAAAAGTTTGAAAACCGATTAGGGTGCAGGGAGGGGGTGGTTAGGGGCTGTGTGCGGTCAAGGGGGTAGCTCAGGGCGCAGGGAGGGGGGGTAGCTGGGGCTGTATGCACACGGGGTGGCTGTGGGTGCAGGGAGGGGGTTGGCTAGGAGCTGTGTGTGGGCAGTGGGGTAGTAGCTCAGGGTGCAGGGAGCAGGGTACCTGGGACTCTGTGCAGGCAGGGGGTAGCTCAGGGTGTAGGAGAGGAGTACTAGGGGCTGTGTGCCTGGAGGGGTACCCTGCGGTCTGTGTTCCTGGAGGGGTCTGTCAGCCACGGAACTGGGTCTCCCAACCTGGGTGGAAAGGGGGCTGGGACTCGGGAGCTGAGGAGCAGCTTTAACCCAGAGCACCAGCAGGAGAGGAGAAAATGCTGCGTCTGCCTGCTCCATGGCACCAGGCAGAGCAGCAGCAGCTTCTCCGCACTGCCTGGTGTAACAGCAAAAACAGCAGCTGGCAAATTTTCTCACCAGTAGCAGTTACTTGCTGAGTTTGGGTGAGCATGCTCAGTACAACCTATATAGGAAATTCTGCCAGGGAGCTGTTTGCCACTACATCGCCTCTAGCTTCTCACCTCCAACCTGGCCAGGGGGCGGGGAGAAGAGAGGGGAAGGTGTGTGGAGCTGCCCCCAGGACTACTGTGCTCTTGCTCTGTAGGTTTTTTTGGAGGGAGGCAATGCCCTCTGTGTCCACAACTCTGCCCATGGGCTCACAGCTTCTACCCTACAGGGAGTACCAGGGCTCAGGACTTGAGCCCTGTGCCTCCTGGCTTGAGCCCCTCAGGGGGCGCTAAGGCTCAGGGTCTAGGTTTCAGCCGCGGGGCTCCTTGGATCCCTTGAAAGGACTTGTGGAGTCCCCAGTTGAGAACTGCTGCACTAAGTGGTAAGGGGTGCATCACACAACTTGGAGCTCAGCCCCTGAGCTCAATGAGGCTTTTGTAAGGAATTGCTCTAATTAAGCAATTAATGACCAACCACTGATTTGGCTGCACTGGTATTTACCCCTGGTGTAGATAGGCAAGATATTATAAGCCCAAGTTGAACAGAGAAGTTGTACCAGTGCAAACAGCAACATGTAGAGGTTTCACATGTCTGTGCTTAGGCTTTCTACCATACAGATACATTGGTGGGTACAATCCCCAGAGTAGATGAATCCTGAAATTCGGCAGGATAGGGATTATAAGTAAAGATTGCCCTGTATGAAGCCTAGTCTGCTCTTAAAAAATTAGATCCATTTAGTTACATTACTTGGGGCAGTGAAAAATTTCATGCCCCAAGCACTATAGGTTGTCTAACCCCTGGTAAGGATATGGTTAGTCAGTGGCAGGATTTTTGCTACTGCCTCTGGGAGAGGTGATCAAAAGCCCTTCCTTAGACATAGGAAGTGTATGCATTACAGCATCTATACTGTAGACACACCTTTAGGAAAAAAGACTGGAGTTAGCCAGCATGTATTAACCAACTCTGATCTTACCTTGAGTTCTCTCCTCCACAGGACAAACTCAGAGTTTAGAATATTTTTTGTTTTTTGTCTGTTTTTGGTTAATGTTATTGGCTAACCTTTTGGATAAAGGATAGTTCTGTTAGTGGTTTAACAGCCTTCCTGTTGAGCGAAGATGGTTTGCTGTGAACTTTGCCTATTCTGACAGGTTTCAGAGTAGAAGCCATGTTAGTTTGTATCCGCAAAAAGAACAGGAGTACCTCTAAGGTGCCACAAGTACTCCTGTTCTTTTAACCTTTTCTGAGAAGGTCTTCCAGGAAAGATCAGACAAGATATCACTGGGATTTCTGTGATAAAATATAAAAAGAAAAATCCATTTTTGAAAGAGAAATGGAATTTGAGGAATAATAGTTCAGATTGCCTTCATTACCTTAAAGAAGTGTCGTCCGTCCGTCCCCCCCCCCCCCCCCAAAAAAAAAAAAAGCACAAGACCAGTTCAAAAAAAATTGTTTTTGGTTGCTTTTAACAAAAATTTCTTGACTTCTACAGAAATTGAGAATGGCCTGAAACTTTTATATAGATCCCTGGCCTTTATAAGATGATCCCTCCCCCCCCCGACAAGTCACTATGGATCTCTGGGCCAGATTACAGACTGGAGGGTTTGAGAGGCTGTGTTCCTCTTACAGGCCCTAGAAAGAGCGGTCTTTGTCAAATAGCAAAGTAAGAACCTTCACCTGTGACACTTCCAGATTGTACTCTGGTGGCTTGTGATTTTAAAGTGGGTACTATAAAAGATCTTGAAAACAAACTGTAGTCGTCATGTTTTAATTTTTACCTCCTTCAAAATATTACACAAATAAAAAAACTAAATACTAAGAGTGGTGGTAAGAGATGGTCTATATAGAAGATGAAAAGACAAATAATCATAATAAGTTGTGAGTCCACGGTCACCCTTTCTGGGGAGGGGGAAATGGAAGAAGGCACAGGGCTATATAGTTTGACAGGAAAGTTTTACAACTAAAAAAGAAAGCTGTGCTAGTTTGTAACTGATGGAGCTTACTACTATTACGGTCTAGATTGGTGGCCTTGACCACTACTAAATACACTTAAAAAAAAAAAAAAAAAAACCCAAACCACCCAACAACTAATATTCAAACATACTTCAAAGGTATTCCTTGGTTATTTCTCTAGTGCGTGGAGTACTGAACATGAAAATCAAGAAAATAGTTGTGCTCTATGTATCTTTACACTGTGTGTGACAAATTGATTTCCAATTGCTGAGCCATTGAATCCTTCTGTGTTTACACTGTAAATTCCACAGTCCCATAAAATGTCTTATTCATAGTAAGGATGGCCTGGAAAATTATGTGAAGAAAATAAACTAAATACCTGCTGCTATTTCTTATTAGTATGTAAAAATGCAGTACTCAGTGTTTCAGAGTAGCAGCCGTGTTAAATAGAATTAATTGAGAAGATGCTTAAGATACTGAAGGCTGCATTTTATTTAATAGCCAATTAATAATCTCTTTTAATCAAGTTTAAATGGCTCAGTAGTTTTTTGTAAAAGGTGATGCTTCAGTCTCAACCTCAGTCTTAGCTGTTTATTGAATTGCTAATGAGAGGGGTGAATGTGCTTTGTTTTCAGGTGCCCTTTTGTTTTGATATTACATATGAAAGGAGGATAAACAGTGAAGCAAATACTGATCATAACTTTGTGTGGGTGGCTAGTGCAGTTGTTATGAACACAGTGATGCATTGATTTTTCCATTAGAAAAATATACATCTGGACTAATTTGCACACCAGTATTTCTCTTGAAGACTGAGAAGAGGAAACTAAAGGAGAAGAAAAACCTCTTTGGTGCTTAACTAATGTTTTCTTTTTCCCTAGTTTTCCAGTCATTTCTTTCAGGACCTTTCTTTTCTTTTCCCCAGCTTCCATGCCTCTCTGGAAGCCTACTAGATACATTTTTCTTACTGAAATGAAGTACTAAAAGAGCTGAATTGGCATCCCAGAAACTTTGGAATGTTTTAGAGTAGAAAAATATTTGATACTCTTCAGTGAAACCTTTTCAGATCCAAATGTTAGCTTCATCCCAATGCACACTTTAAATTTTTCACTTTAAAAGCATTTATTGCTTTCTAATCTGAGTGTTTATGTATATTTATTGCATTGGGTCAGAAACCAGAATCTGTCTTGGTGCTGTGATAAGCCTTTTTTTCCTGTATGTGTTCTATAGTGTGCTAGCTCTTGTTATAATGAATTAATGTACATTGTACCAGAGGCACAGTTTGGTTCAGGCTAAACACTGGTGCTCACACAGACAGAAACCGCAGAAGTACAGGGATAGTACCTAGTTGGAAATTGAACCGCCAAACCCTAAATGCTGGGATTCCTGCCAGGGTGCTCTCTGTATGTTTTTTGTATCCTTTATCAAGTAAGTGTCTAAGTTTTGTATATTGTTTGCTCTTCTTCCCTCACCATCTCCTTCAGAAAGAAGGTGGGGGAAGAAACAGCATATTCTCACTCTCCACCCCAAAGAGTGCAGATCTGTGGTTGGAGGGAAGGTGGTGATGAGGTGCAAAGTCATTAGTTGTTTGTGGACTGGGGGAAGGAAGCCCTGCATCAGTTCAAATCTGTGAGGTTATCTTTGCTACCTTAAAAAATGAAAGTTTAGATTAATAGAAAATTGAAAGCTTAAACACCCCAACCAAACTGCCAGCAGGAGTAGGCCAGTAGATTTTTTTTTCAAGCCCTTTTTAAATATTGCTCTGTTATGTTGTGAACTCAACTAATATTGTCTTAAGTGCAGGAGAACCAGAAAATTAAATCATTGTCCACTTTTAGAGTGAGTGAAATGCAAAAAAAGCAAACTACAGTGTAAATATTGGAAAACAAAATTTCAGTTAGCATATGCAGATTTCAAAGTTTGTACATTGTTCTTTAGGGATCAAGGTAGTTAAATCAACTTACACTATGTGAATTTTGTTTTTGAATCTTAGTGAACTGAGCACTCTTTCCTTTGGAATATCTTAATATCAGGGTATAACAAGGATAATAAAAAAATAGAATAAAAGTTTGGAATATATATAACCCAAGCAAATGCTAGCTAGCACAAATGCCTACAGACAAGATGTGTTTAGATTGTGTTAAACCTCCGTCCTCCAGGCATATAAAATTGTGTCCCTGGGTTTGAATGGAACACTTGAAGTCCCTTCCTGGAAAAAGGGTAATTTTTTAAAACAAGACTTCGAAAACTTTTATGGCACACATCCATTTTTAGTAATGGTAAGGGAGTTTATATGAAAATGTTTCCAAAATACTTGTGATTAAGGATAATTTTAGTCACTCTTTATATGGACTATTTTGTCTAGAACTACTTGAGGATTATTGGTAGGCAGAGATACTTTATCCAGCGATCCACTCTTAATAAGTTAGCGTATTGCAGAGTCCATTTACTACCAGAGTTAGTTGAAAAAAGCACTAATGACTATAATTTTGCATGTTCTTAGCTGAAAACATGGCAGTATCTCAAACAGCATAGGAAATAATATCTTGATATGCAAATATCTTTGAATACGAAATAACCAAGAAAAATATTCAATAAATATTTTGGTTTAAAGTGCTATCTTCAAAACGTTTTGAGTAAATAATTTTAAAGCAGAAATATTAATTTAAGATTTTCTTGTATCCTTTGCCACTAAAAATTGTGATGTATTTCTTGCACAATCAGAACATATCTGATACTTTCATCTGGGTTGAACTACCAGTGAAAGATTATTCTGTAGCTCATCTTGTTGTGAATATTTTTTTTGTCCATAGATCCCACACATGTATTAAATGCAGTATAGGGTCCAGGAATTTTTATTTGTTTAAAATATTCTTAGAGAATGTCTTTCTGAATGTATTTAAAAAAAAAAAAAAAGCAACTAACTTACCTGTGCATTTGATTTAGAGGAAGAAAACATATAGACCAAAGTAAATGTAATATATTCTATACCGGGGTAGTCGATAGGCAGATCGTGGGGCAAATCTTGACCGCCAGATACTTTTGAATTGATTGCAAAAGCTCTTTATTTACTTGTATTTTTTGTATTTTCTTTGGAATCTGGACCTTGACTATACATTGACCAAGAAATTTGGACCTTGACAAAAATAGATTACCCCTGTTATATATGAAACACCAACCAGTGTTGTTTTTAGAATCCAATAACTTAAAAAATGAGGAAGGAGGGTCTGTTGTGGCTAAGATAAATGTGTAAGATTTTTCAGGTAGCGAGGCCCCAAACTAACATTTGTTGCTGTTATTTTTGCTGACATTTAAAAATTTATTTTAGGAGAAGTTATAGAGAGAGAGATCCATACTACAGTTCCTTTAAACCCTAAAATTTCTTGGTTCTGACCCTTAATGGAGACCGATATGGAAGGTAGTTATAGAGAACCACCAACAAAAATATGTATTTGAGCCATCATTTTCATAATTCAGAATAAGGTTATTTAATAGCTATCTTAACAGCATAAAGATAAAATAGGTCAGATGCATATATAACTTTTTTTATGGTAAACATCCAATAGGGAAAAAATTCATTAGCTTCCATATTACCTTCTAACCTGATTTGGGAAGCAGTTCTTATGGAAACTGATGAAGATTCTAACTACGTCAGATTAGCTCTACTTGAATTATTAATTGATCAGTGTTTGAGACAATGAACATGTTTTTACACTGAATGTTCAGAGAGGATTTGGCATTCAGATTAGAATCCTCTTGTTTATATGATAGAAATAACTGTACAAAAGGCTTGTTGAATCACATACCTAAGAATATTTTTAGTGTCATAATTAACTATTGTATTCAATATCTACATTACAAAATCCAGCCTTGACAACGGGAAAAGATATAATTTAAAATTTGTACCTGTAGAGTTTTGAGTTGCTTTGGAGTCTCATAAACTTATGCTAGTTGTCTAAGGCACTGCTACCACTTTTACAAAATTTAGCACTTACCTCAACTTTATTTTTCAAGGTTCTGTTTTATCCAACTATCTCTAACTTCTCCTCTTTCCTCCTTCACTGAATTTCAAGGTTAAGATGTGACCAAACAAATGTTGTGTGGTTGATCCATTTAAGGTGATACTGGTTTCTTGAGATGCTGGTCTGTAATACATAAAACTGACTTGTCACTGATCCTCCTATCTTCTTCTGCCATAATGCATAGGCCCCAGGAAAAAGCACATGATGGACCCTTCTTGATGAAGTGGTTTAGGACAGTCTCAGCTTTTTATGCTCTTCATGTATTCAGCAAATCTAATATTTAACTGAAGTGATTTCAGGAAATTTAAAACAAACTCTTCAGCAAAGTTTACATTTCCTTACAATGTTTGCAACACAAAGATTGCAAAATATTGAATGTGTTTTGAGAGCCAGCAGATGAAGCTGACCAGAAACAGAAATGAATTCTGTATTGTGTTCAGCTTGGACAAGAATACCAGACAGTGAACAAACAGCTTAAAAGGTGAAAAATGCAGTAAACTTGAAACTTTCAGTTTTAATAGTATCTGGCGTTATGCGTACTGCAGGTAAAATGATTTATTTCTGTCCTATTAGTCCTCTGGTACCTGTGGATACTTTCATTTCCAACAGTGATTTAGTTTTGTGCTGGGAGAACATGTGTTAAGAGGTGTTGAACTGTCTTATATGAACATTGTTGTGTATCTTTTTCACCAACCCCCCAGATTACATGGAATTGGGTGGTATAGTTTTATACACTGTAACTTAATCACCGTTTAAAATCAGAACAAGAATTAATCTTTCATACGCTATAGGAAAAAAATAGTGAACGTTTCCAGATGGTGTCCTTGAGTCCCATATCTTGGAAAACATCCTGAGCAGTAAACTAAAGAGTTTCCAGTTGCTTTGTTGGCAATAAAAAAAATAGGGTGAGATCTAACATATTTCAGCAAAAAGAAAAGGAGTACTTGTGGCACCTTAGAGACTAACCAATTTATTTGAGCATAAGCTTTCGTGAGCTACAGCTCACTTCATCGGATGCATATTTCAGGTGAGTGTCAGACCTGTCTAACTAGAAATGCAGGCATTCCAATACCTTTGAGCATTCCCATTGTGCTTTGGACAACAAAAAGTCCTCCTGGATCCAGCAGCTAATTCAAATCCCAGTACTTTCCATCTCCCTTTGAATCTCAGGTTAGGGTCCTTACTTTCTTTTGCTGCAAAGAAATTCATGCTGATGAGCTCACAAGTTAGAATTGCAGCTGGAAACAAATCCTTTTGTGATTTTTATAGGCAGGAGTAAAGAATTTTGTGAACAGGAAAGGGGGTAAGAAGAATTCTGTTGAACCAAGCAGTGGCTTCCTGTGAGTTTCCAGGTGGAGCTTAGGGCTTTACAGGTTAAACTTAAGTGGTTTGATCTTCAACTGTGCGTGCGCAGCTGCTGCAATACGACACAGGGAAAGAGTCAGTTGGCTGAAGAGCTTGGGCTAATAGCGTCCTGGTTTAAACAAGAGGGCGTTTGGGCCAGGGTGGTGTGGGCTCAGTGAGGGATCCTCTGCTCTGTAATTTCATTCACCCCTTCCCTTGTCATTCAACAGAACTGGGATTTATTAACCTTTAGGGCAGAGTGAAAAGTACATGTACGTTCCTAAGCTTTTTAATGATAGGGGAGAATGCCACTTGGAACAAATTTTAATCCGACTTGATTTTTATATGGTGGCTCATTGCACAGCTTCTGCATTCTTATTGTAGGCTTTATTTTATTAATGAAAATTATCCTTAGAGAAGTTGAGAATAGACCCTTTAATGAAATCCAGATAATCCGGAATTAGGGCTTTCATTTAATGCTTCATGCAGGGTTGTAGCTGTGTTGGTCCCAGGATATTACCGAGACACAGTGGGTGAGGTAATAACTTGTATTGGATCAACTCCTGTTGGTGAGGGACAAGCTTTTCTGCTTATACAGTACTCTTCTTCGAATCTGGGCAATGTACTCAGTGTGTCACAACTAAATAAAGTGTGGAACAGATCGTTTAGCCGAGTGGCTCTCAACCTTTCCAGATTACTGTACCCCTTGTGTACCCCCAGATTCCCTCACTTAGAAACTATTTGCTCACAAAATCAGACATAAAAATACAAAAGTGTCACAGCACGCTATTACTGAAAAATTGCTTACTTTCTCACTTTTACCATATAATTAATAAATAATAAAATCAATTGGAATATAAATATTGTACTTAAATTTCAGTGTATAGTATATAGAGCAGTATAAAAAAGTCATTGTATGAAATTTTAGTTTGTACTGATTTTGCTGGTGCTTTTTATGTAGCCTGTTGTAAAACTAGGCAAATATCTAGATGAGTTGACGTACCCCCTGGAAGACCTTTGTGTACCCCTCCCTCGTGGGTACGTTTACCCCGGTTGATTAACCACTGGCATAAAATGTTAAAACATTTCAAGAGACCATTCAAGGTAAAGTGGTCTGTTAACACCACTCCAGTTGTAGTGGGGAAAGGAGAGAAGCAAAAAAAAGCTTTGGGGGGCGGGAGATAAGTTGTTATAGAGCTGTAGCTCATGAAAGCTTATGCTCAAATAAATTGGTTGGTCTCTAAGGTGCCACAAGTACTCCTTTTCTTTTTGTGAATACAGACTAACACGGCTGTTACTCTAAAACCTGTTATAGACTGTTGCAATAAACTGTAAATTCAGTGTATTCAGTCCATGGTTTTTAGTATTTAGCAAAGTTATGAGTTTAGGATCCCAGGCTCGTCTTTGGAAGGTGTTGTGTCATCAGAGGAAACCTGCACAATGGCTAAAATCATAAGCCTTGCTCTCAAAGTTTCTAGGTGGAGATTTTCTTTGCATAGACCTAGAGAGCCAACTGTTGCTGTGATGTGGGTCAGTGATTTAAATCGGTCAGTTTCTACCCAAGGCAGTGCATGGTACCCACTAAGTCTTTGGGAGACCCAAATTGTGAATGGTATTTAAGAAAATGTTCACTTTGCTTGTGTAGATATGCAGTCTAGAAGGATTACAGTGCACTTTGCCCAGTAAAGAAAAAGTGAGGGTTTCTATGCAGCCAGTTAATGCTTGTCTGGGTACTTTGAGGGAATGTGCCAATGCTATTGCCCCTGGTGAATGCCCCGCTGCTAACATTTCTAGTCCAAACCTTTGTACACTACGCAATAAAATAACTCGTTGCTTCCTACAATTTGTCTGTTAAGTTATAATATGTTGTTGTGTTGTTGCAGGGTGGATACAAAAAATCAATGATTTAAAAAATTCAGATTTTTTATTTAAATTAGGTTTTTTTATAATGCTTTTTGGGGAAAAAAATCTAAAGATAGGTACGTTATAGCTAAAAGATATCTCATAATGGAATAGGGATTATAAATTCTAATTCTGTAGTATGAGACAATATGTTCATGTAACATTTTAAAGAAAAGTTTTGTAAATGAGTTCCAATAGTTCATGGATTAGGGACCCAATCTTTATGGAGTTAAATTATGAGCATTAAAAAAACGAAGGGACAGGCACTACCTCCAGCTCGTTTTCTTGTAAATATTCTCAATACTCGGTACCAGGGTCAAACCTTAACTGCTGAAGAAGAGGAGTTGGCTATGACATGGACATCCAGCAATCATCCTTCCACAATGCCAACTATAATAAGCTTCAGAGCTAAGGGTGAAACATTCAAGAAATATGTTTGCTGATGGTGTTTTAAAGAAAGTCACACCAGTGAACTGTGGAAGTCACTTAAGCACTTGGATGCAGAGACTGTTGAAGTGATGATCTCACTTTTAACAGCAGTAGCTTCTTCTGTCGGTGTAGAAATAATATTTTCTTCCTTTGCACTAATTCATTCCAAATTGAGAAATCGTTTGGGACCTGAAAAAACAGGAAAGCTTGTTTTTCTTTCCCAGATTATGAACAAATAGGAAAATGAAGGTGAAGACGACGGAGTTAGCTGCAAAAGCCAATATTTTAAGTTTCCCATGTTGACCTGGCTGACTTAGTCCATTTGATTTTTTTTTAAATATTTCATTTAACTGTTTTAGTTAAAAACAGTTTTAACAAAAACAACCCTGATTTTAAAAAAATTGAATGTTTCACTAAATTAAAAAATTCCTATGCTAGTTTTGTTAAAATATTATATGTTTGCTGTTGAAGAAAAAAAATGCAGAATACATAATCTTGTTTTAGTTAAATAAAACAATTTAAATGTCTGGTAGTGATCTCCTCCTAATACAGCATGGCAAGAAAATCCTCCAAATATTAGTTCACCTCCCAATGACTTCATAAATATCTGCTTCAGTTACCTTTGGTAAATGAAATAACCAAACAATCATTCATTTTCTGAAATAGCTGTAAAACTAATCTGAAAAGTTTTCAAAATAAATCACTTAAAAATGTACAGTGTACCTTCTAAAAATGAAACCTACGTCTATCTCTGAGTTGTGAAGAATATGTATTAAGTTTATAACCAAACCAACAAGAATGTGCTTTTATGTAGAAATCCATGATTAAATTGAGTCTTCCTGACTAGTGATTTAAATCAAATCCACCCTGTTTTATTGTGAACACCGCAATGTAGTCATCAGCTGGTCTAACCGACATTTTTATCAGGTGATCAGGACTGAGAAGGAGGGGTGGGATAGGAACGGTGAGAGGGGTTATGGCTATGGAAGGGCAGGAAATTGGGGTGAGTCATAGGCAAGCCTTGGAATGGTTGTTTGAGAACTTGTATTTTATTAGCTCCTTTAATAGTGTCACAATCTGTGAGTGAGAATGAATGGGTTGTAAAAGGAGATGAAGATCAGCTTGTATGTTTCAGCAACTGTGGGATTGGCAGAGTAAAGGTATGTGTGTTAATGAGGCGTTTTGGAGCATTCCTTTCTGCATTTCCTAATTTTGAGAAGTTTGTTTTGCTCAGTATACTGTTCTTCAAGGGGATGACATGCGACCAAGCAACCTTGACCCTAGATAACATAGCTTTTTGTCATTGAATAGCTTTATTATTCAATTATTATGCTTATTATCATTAGCATAGACTCAATTTACACTTACATTTTACCCTGGTTTCAAAGCAGGTAAATTGCAATGGTACAAATCATTCTTCATTTGTGTAAATTTTGTCTGATAGGGTTTTGTACCAGTCTAATAGCTACACTAGCCACCAGAAACCCAGGGCAGACAGAGCCTCCGCTAATGGTCCATCAGTGCTTTTGACTCAAATGGTTTGGCCCTTCTTCATCATTTCTGTGTTTCAAAGTCTGAATCTGCTTTTCTGGGCGTTTGCTACTTCATAAACAAGGTTTTCTGTTTTTCACAGGAAATTTTAATGTCTGCAACTTCTCTGTTCCTTTCCTCTTTGACCTTCTCTCTCCTTCTTTCTTATATGCCTTTGGAACTCCTCCCTCCCATTCACCGTTACTTCTGTTTGCTTCTAGCTCTAGTAACAAAACTAGCATTAGACATGATTTCCCTCAATTGGACAGCATGCTAAGCTTTCCTAAGGGGGAACTGTAAATACTGTGAGGTCAGTTCAGTAGTATTGTGCTTGTGGCAAAATCCTGGAGCCTAAAATGAAACCTGCAGTATGTTCTGCTGCTCTAATTTAGGATTGTCTTAGCAGACATTGTTAAATATTTGCTAGTTCAGGATTCTAGCTTTCTCACTAAACTCACTTTAAGAAATTGATAAACTTAATGGTGGCAAGAATGATTACCTGATAAATAAACAGATGTGGATACAAATTTGTGCATATGTTTGGTAGATCCCCAATTCTTACATGATGCATGACTTTAGACTGGAAGTGTCTAGTGTAATGGCACCATCACACTATAAATATGAAATAACAGACAACCTGCATCCCTAACTTCCCTCTCTCCCCAAAAAAGAAAGGAATTCTATTTATGCAAGAGTCATCCATCCACTTAATTTAAAAACAGTATTTTCTAGTCCTGTGTGCTTTATACAAAACCCTTGAGGACCACACCACTCCCATTTCAGCCTGTGGCAGCCGTTCTTCTGAAGATCATACAGAACTAATCACTGTTGCTTTTTAATTGGCCAAATGATCCTGCAGATAGAAGTCAATCATATCCTACTAGAGGCTAACTCAGTGCTTTTTCTATCTTTATGGAGAGATGAACTAGGGTTTGGTGATTGACCTCAGTCTTCCACTTTGTGGTGTATACCATGAGATTAGCTTAGTTCAGGGATATATTTTATTTGAATTTTAGTCTTTTAGAATTTGGAAGTCAGAGTGCCCAGTTCTTCTTTAACCTTCATGGTTTCAACTCTTTATTTTTGCAGTGGAATCCATGCAGCAGAATAAATTGGGCCTGATTTTAAGTGCTGTCTGTCCTCTAGAATGGTGATTGAACAAGAGGGGGAGGCTTAAGTGTTCTTTGTGTTCTGTTGTCCAGTACATTAACAAACAGAGTCGCACTTTTCCCTGTTATCTCCCAAAGTTTAAGATGATGTAATAACGTCCGTGGGAGAAGTGCATTAAATTATGATTTTAATAGCTGAACAGTTGTTGCACTGTTTTTAAATTGAA
Source organism: Caretta caretta (assembly GCF_965140235.1). Classification (NCBI taxonomy): domain Eukaryota; kingdom Metazoa; phylum Chordata; order Testudines; family Cheloniidae; genus Caretta; species Caretta caretta. The sequence continues at coordinate 237,776,538 of NC_134206.1, read as the reverse complement.
AATAAGCTGCTTTTATTTTTTAAAGCCAGAAGAAAGGTAAATGCAATGTTTGTGGTTCCAGGAGGCAAGTATGAAATACTTTATTAGAAACATTGCAGTGTACTCCAGATCTCTCCCAACATGCCTGTAGCTTTTTGTCTGAAGTTTTGTGAGAGATTTCTATGATCTTAAGATGAAGAAATATATGATTATCAAATGGTGGGTTTCAATTTTTGTAATGGATTAAAGTATTGAAATCCTCTATACAGGCTGATGGGATGGGAAAGGATGAGTGCAGAACTGGAACTAAAACAGATTTTAAATATATGTGGAATAATCATTTTAGTGAAATTTATCAGACTTGGACATGGATGGCCAAAGGTTCAAAGATGTGGGCTTATACATAATAATTACCTTCTAAAGGTGGCGTGTTTAACACTGGAATTAACACTTTGTAAAGTAGACAGCTCATTCTGAAGCAAGGGATAAATGTATTCTATCCAGGAAACCACCTGCATACAGAATAAATATCAAACATATTAAAAATTGTATTAACCGTTTTACTACTTCTGAGCTGCATGCTGTTGAACTGCATATTTTTGTCTTCCCATGTCTGTGTGCATGCAGACTAGGTTCCTTTTTGAGATCAAGTTTTAAATGAACACCTTAAATGTAAAAATAAAAACGTCCTAGTAGCATCAGTAAAACAAGAGAAAATACAACAGTAGAAGGTAAATGTTTATTAAATCAGAGAAACACCTGTACTCCCAGCTGTCTATTAATCTGTTATCCAAAATAGTCACATTTTAGCAAATAAGCTTTTTTAAAAAAAAGTTATCCTGTGGCTGTATGTATTGCCATTTGGTTGTGATGGGAGTTAAATATGCTTGACATCAGAAAAGATTTACAGTGTAGTGGTTCATGATTGATTGCCTTTTCCTTTACACTTCCTTGTAAATGATCAGTTGAGTTACTTGAGCATCAGCCTTTTTTGTGAAAGCTATAGTTTTATAGTTTAGGGTCTGATACTGTAAATATTGATGGATGTGCATAATTTCAGTCAGTGGGACTGCTTGAGTGAGTGATGTTATGGACATGCATAAGTGTTTGCAGGATGAAGATCTAAATGTAAAATTCTACCACTGAATGTTCTAAGAATTGTCCAATAATGCTGTAATTGGGAAATTTGCAAACAGAGTGTAGTTATGTTCTGTGAAATATCATAAATTGTGGAGGCTCTTTTGAAAAAGCAGGGACAAGTTTTGGATTAAAAGTATCCTTTGCATCATTATAACCTTTTAAAAGAATGCTGTTGCAGTTAAATTTTTCACTTAGGAAGAATGATGCAGAGCTGTTCTTTAACTTGTAGTCTGAAAAATAGTTGCCTGGATTTTCTGACTGCTGTGATGCTATGCAACTAAATACCTGTCAAAACACTAAACTTAGATGAACTGAAGGAAAAAATGACTTGAGGGTAAGGTTTTCTGAAGACAAAGTGACTATTGTTCTCCAGATCTTAACTTGTATTTAATGGAGGTATATTTATAAGTGTAATCAAACTAAAACACAAAACTACATTTTTATCAGTTATGCTCATCTTTATGTATGTGCATAATACAGGCGTATTCTCCTACTGCATCAATTCTCAACCACGGGTCCAGGGCCCTGTGGGGGGCTGCAAGCAGGTTTCAGAAGGTCCACCAAGCAGGGCTGGCATTAGACTTGCTAGGGCCCAGGGCAGAAAGCCAAAGCCATGCTGCGCGGTGCTGAAGCCTGAGAGCAGCTTAGCTTCACTGTGCCCCCTCTGGTGTGGGACCCCACACAACTTGCCTGCTTGCTATCCCCTACTGTCTGTTGTGGCTTTTATATGCAGAAAAACAGTTGTGGGACAGGTGGGCTATAAAGTTTTTATAGCATGTTGGGGGAGGGTGGTCTCAGAAAGAAAAAGGTTGAGAACCCATGATCTAAATAAAACTAGTGTGTCTGACAAATTGTCAAGGAGGTCATCTGTATATTTTTTTTTTACTCATTTAATGTAATTTTTGAGATTAATGTGTTCACACTTGGTGTGGATTAAATAGTTTTTATAGGCTTATAGAGCTATAAAACTTAGTTAACAAAAGTTTTACTGACCCTCAGTTATAACTGTTGATAGGAAGACAAGGCTGTTGTGAGCTGTTCATGTTCTCAAAGTGCAACCCAAAATGGAAATTCATTTTTATATTTTATTCTTTAAACTAGTCTAAAGTTATGAGAGAATGATTGGTGTAAAAATGAAAGTGGAACATGTTGGGGAAATTATTTTTATACATAAACAAAATGTCGTCTTGTATATAGAGAAAATAAGCCAGAAGTGAGATGTCTAAAATCAATCATAAAAAAACTAGAAAAATGTGGGATATCTAGACAAGTACCTGTCATATTGTTAAATTAGTGTTACAGGAAATAACTGATTTTTTTTCCACAGAAATAATCTTCCTTTATTCCCACAGGCATTAACATTATTCTAAACTGAAATGCATACTTTTCCAAAAAGGCCACTAACCATTGGTCTTAGAGCTATTGAGATATAGAGCTTTGTTGGCTGCATTTCAAATTGCAGTGTATTGAAATTGTAAGAAAAGATACATCAAGAAAATGAGGTTAGCTTTTTGGCTTGATGCATTTTCAGATAGCTTCAGCTACTCTAAGACAGTGTAAAAATATGAAAAATATTTTAATCTCTTACTTCACAGAACTTGTTAATAACCTAGCAGCTTGGCTTTTGTCTTTATAGAAATACAAAACTTTTTTTGAACTTGCATCCAGGGCCATTTTCTCTTCACTTCATCTCTGGAAGGGTTAGTTTCATGCCTTAGGGGTGTATGTTCTCTTTTTTATACAAAAATGCCATGCAGAAATATTTATGGTTCTTGCAGTTTGTTTCCTCTGTGGAACATCTTTTGAGAGATCCTTTTCTTTACTACCCAACTGCCCAATCTTTCTCAGATCATTCTGTTCTTATGGTTCTGTGGAGCACAGGAAAGAGCTTTTTCAGACCATTTTATACCATAATTTGAGAACCACTGAAATAAAGAATGAGTACATGTATTCCATACTGATTTGCTCAAGCTGTACTATGACTAAATGGGTATAAGCATCAGATCTGAAATACTTAAACTCCTCAAAGTTACAGTTCTAATTCTAGCCAGGATCAGCTCAACTCTTCATCCAAATAAAGATAGCTGAAATGGAGTACCATGCACTTCAGTTTCTTTCAGATGACCTCTTTAAAAAAAATGGGTCCTATCTGACCTGTGAAGTCAGATCCTGTAATTCTTTACATTAGAATAACAGCCTGTCTTTAGAGTAGCAGCCGTGTTAGTCTGTATGCTCAAAAAGAAAAGGAGTACTTGTAGCTGTAGCTCACGAAAGTTTATGCTCAAATAAATTTGTTAGTCTCTGAGGTGCCACAAGTACTCCTTTTCTTTTAGCCTGTCTTTCATCAATTTGTGTCTTCCTTGGTGCTCCATGCTGTTGTGAGCTGGCTGTCACTTAGCTGCTGCTAAGTGAAAAGCTTTATGTTCTTTTGGAATAAGAGGTGTACAGTTGTAAAATGTTTAATATATTGACAAGTAACCTTCCTCCTCTTTTTTGAGAAAGGATAACTGGTTGTGGGAAAGGAAAAGTGACACTTTTAGCGTTCGCAAAAAGAAAAGGAGTAACCAGTGGTTAGTCTCTAAGGTGCCACAAGTACTCCTTTTCTTTTTGCGAATACAGACTAAACACGGCTGCTACTCTGAAACTTTTAGTATTACAAAGGCTGCTTACATTTTCCAGATTAGCATTTCACTATTACAAATATGAAATTCATATGTTAATCTCTCTGGTTTGGAATTGAGGCATAATATCACATGCTCATTAGTGAGGATGGAAAAACCTGATCCCAAACTGAAATCTTAAAAATCACCTGTGAATTGAATAGGAACTAATTCTGTTTTTGATTCATTTTTAAAGTATCACAAAGGAAAGACGAGTTCCTAGAGGCTCTGACAACAATATATAAAGAACTAAAGAATTACAGAAAATTTACTAAAGAACTAATTAAAGAAAAAGAACTAATTAAAAGATAACTTTCATGGAACTTGTAGATGTGTATCACAGCTGAGATAACTAAATTGTTTTGGAATAGGAGTTCTTTGTCGGTGAACCACTCCAGTAAACAAACATGGGGTAGAGGAGAGGAGGAGATCATGTCGGAGAGAGAACTTATTGAGGGGAAAAAAATAGATTTTAATGAAAGAAGACTGACCCTGGTGTCTTTCCAAATATTCAGAGGAGGATTGGCCTGCTGTGGCAACAGTCAAAGAGGGGATGGGTAATATGTGAAGGGAAATCAGGGATTTATGAATATTTAAACCCATGTGGTTGGTTTACTAGGTTTAGAGAGAGACAACTCATATTGGAGTCAGAGCCAGTTTTGGCTATAGTAGAGAATATACTGTAGCAGTTTGCTGTAGCTTTACCAGATATTTCCAGGACTAAATAACATGGTTAATCTTAAACATTTTATATTCTGTATGTTTCCCCTTCTGTACCTTTTACATTTTTATCTAACCTGTATTTGATCAGACTTCCTATTTGTAAGAGATCTTGTTATTACAAAGGAGGCTTTATAGGTTTTTGTTATGGAAGAAAGGACTAACAAATGAAGACGTCTGAGTCAGTGGACCAGTTAAAAATATTTTCCTATCATCTCCTAAAGTAGTTTGGCACCAAAAGGGAGCAAGTATGATAAGACCAGATAATGGTTTCAATATAATTCACTTGAATGGATGGATTGATTTCCTTTTTCTATGAGGTGTAAATATTGGCATTCTTTTTCTAGATTTTAAAGCATTTGCCTGGGCTTTCGGTAAAAGTTAATAGTAAAAAAAAAAGGAAAGAGGAAGTCTTCACCTGGTACTAACAGTATTGCAGGGGAATCTGTGCATTTTTGAGACTTCATACTCTATTCATTCTTTATACACTGTGCAGCTACTGAAAAAGTACTGAACTTTTGTGGCTGGTTGAAAACAAGCTTAACCATTTATTTCACTTGCATATTTGAGTTTCTTTGCGAAATCTGCTATTGCTTTCTCAATATTTTTGATTTGTTTTCTTTTTAAACAGCGCTGTATTGACAGCGTTGGAAACTGCTTGCCCTCTTTGTTGAGTGACAGTATACTGCATGGGCTGCCGTAGTACAAGTTTCCACACTCTCCTACCATTGTGCCTTACCCAAAGAGGAGATCTCTAAGTGTATGTCTGTATAATGGAGCTGGAAGTGTACACATAACGGTGGCAGCTCTGATTAAGCTAGCATGCTAAGTAGAAGTGTAGCTATGGAGGGATGGGCTAGTTGCCCGAAGTATGATTCTGTCTGAAACCCTGGGTATGTACTTAGGTGGCTAACGAATACTGCTGCTGCTGTGTCTATTTTTAGCACGCTAGTTTAGGGTTACCATATTTCAGGTCCCAAAAAGAGGATACTGCTATGGGGAGGGGAAGCTGCACAGGAGGATAGGGGGAACTGGGATGGGTGTCTGCTGTAGGGGTACTCACTGTAGGTGAGGGGCAAAGTCACTCCCTGTCACAGTGGGATGTAGCACCAGCTGTCGGTCAGCTCTTCACTGTGGGAGCCCTTCCCAGGGCTGGAAGTGGGGACCTGGGTGGGTGGGATTCAGCAGCTGTGGCTTGCGGGGCAATGGACCAATCAAATGCAGAGGAACGACTAATCGGGAATCAGACCAATCGGGGTCCTTGCTGAGCTGCAACTTGTCTGCTTTTCAAAACCATTGGACCTTTCCTGTTTTTAAAATTCCTCTTCCTTTTCCTCCCTGGACAGAGAGGTACCTTAAAAAATATGCTGTGGCTGGGAAAACCCAGATGTATGGAAACCCTATGTTAGCTTGATCATAGGTAACACAGGTATGTCTGCCTGAGTGGGAATTTAACCTCCAGCTTCTATATAGAGAGACTGTAAGTCAAGGTAGAGAGGTCAGTATAGTCTGCATGTCCATTCTTCAGACACTTCTAAACAACTGCCAATTAGTGTGAATTGTACTGTGTATTTTCATGTGCACAGTTGGGCAAGACTACCACCTCCTTTCATATACACCACTGAATATTAGTAGTTGTTGGTCACTCAAAATGGATGTGCGCTAGCTTGCTAGAGGTAATGGCATCTATCACCTTTCTCAAAAAGAAAAGGAGTACTTGTGGCACTTTAGAGACTAACCAATTTATTTGAGCATAGTCTCTAAGGTGCCACAAGTACTCCTTTTCTTTTTGCAAATACAGACTAACATGGCTGTTACTCTGAAACCTATCACCTTTCTGTGGAGCCATCCAGTCCCATAAGTCTAGTGATATTTCTTTACAAAACTACTTGTTTTAAGAAATGTGTTTTTTAGGAAGAATGTAAGAACTACTCTTCATTGTATTTCCTTCTAAACGAATATCTTAATTGAATCCTATTTTCATTTCGTTAGAGTACTTTGAGGGTGAATGTCTGTCTGGGGAATTAGTACTTTTACAGTTTTATTGGGGCAGTTACATTTTTGTTAAAAAAATAAATTTAGTGCAAACTGTTTTATAATCTGTCGCTTTGTGTCATTCTCACTCGAGAAATGAGAATATATACCTGTAGTTACCAAGGATGGTTAGCACTGTCTCTTCACTGGGGAGGTGGATAGTCTGTGTATGTGTGTGTTCATTATGTAATAGATGCTCTACAAAGCCATAGAATGCCACAGTCTGTGCTTCAAAGATCTTGCGTTGTAAAGATGCAAGATATGGCAAAGGGTCAGGAAAAAGGTTTAAAAAATATACATGCAATTTATGTATGTAATCTATTCCCAACTGCCCCTCAGCTTTAACCATTATTAGTTGGCTCATTTTACCCACTGTGGCAAGTGGGTAAAGAGGGATCTGAGTGAGTAGCTTTGTGAATCGGCTCATGGAGGCTGTTATAGATATAAGGGACCAATGTTGGAGAAAGTATGAAGATAGTTGTGTGGGGAAAATGGGCAAACAGGGCATCAATTCTGGTATCATTAATAGAGCACAGAGGATCCAGTGAGGGACATTGGAGGGTAAATAAGGAGAAACAGAATTCTGCAGATCTTTAAATGCGTGAGTAGGAAGCATTAATGTTGAAGGAAAACTATTGGCTTTAAAATACATTTTAAACCAAATACAGATACTTTCAATTATTAAAACTGGTGTTAAAAACCTAATCTAAGTTTCACTGTTTGCATTTTGTCATCTTGAAAAGACTGATCATAAGTCTCACTAGTGTTTGTTTCTAATCAGCTTCTGACTACCTGTCAATCTTCTAGTGCAATATTGCAATGTGAAAATTGTAAATATTTCAGGGAGATGCTTAAAAAAACCAGTTCAACTGGAATATAAAACAAATGGTTGTTTGCTGGGTTTTGTAAGCTGGAGGAATTCTAGAAGTAATAGGAGTAAACCATTAGAACACTTTCTGGAAAACATTCTAGACCCAAATGGAAGAAGTTAAATATTTAATTTCTTTCGAATGATTGATTTTCTTAGTTCTAAAGCTTTGAGACATTCATGTAACTCTCCTCAATCTGTGACACCGTTGCTGTTGACTGGTTCAAATACAAATTTGTAATTCTTTTAAAACTAGATTTCCTATGTGGCAGGACAGCACTCCTCCTTTCTAAAACTGGATGTTCATCTTGTGGTGTTGGATTTGTATGCTGACAGAATGTCTTATCTTCTAGATAAAATGTATTCTAAGTATCAAAAAAGGGACTACATTTTTTCTTATGGCAGTACCATTTAATAATTATAAGATCCAGCCTCACTGAACAATGGAAAAAACAGGCTTTTAAAGTCTATCTTCAGCCAAAGAAGTCTCACACATGTAAAGGCATTAAGTAGTGTTGCATAAGTAGCTATGCCCTAGATAACCTCCAAAAAAGGTTGTAGTGCTATTGAGCATGGCTGGTGAGACATGGGCATAATTGTGTCGGGAACTAGCTTTGAATCAAGAGGATCAATGCTATTCGATAAGAAATGAATGGACTTGTCTAGGTCAAAAATGCCTGCATTAATTACTCCATTGATCATGGATAGATATGCAGATCCTCATAGGAGGTGGGTGATTGGTATCCTGTTGCTAGGGCTGTGGTAGAGATTTGACACATCTTTAGTCTGTTGAAAGGTAAGTCTTAATCTCTCAAAAATGAGGTATGTAAATATAAATGAGCTGCTGATCTCCTGTGCAGGCTGTGCTGTTGGGCAAGAGGTCATAATGAGCAGTATGGACTCTAAGATCCTTTTTTCCCTCAGCATTGGGAGAGTGGGATTGAGGTAGTTGAACTTTCCTGCCTGGAAACAACAGGTAACTTGTTGAAAGGCTAGAGCAGAGGTGGGCAAACTACGGCCCACGGGACCCTCCTGCCCGTCCCCTGAGCTCCTGGCCTGGGAAGCTAGTCCCTGGCCCCTCCCCTGTTGTTTCCCCTTCCCTGCAGCCTCAGCGCGCTCTGGGCCGCCGGGCAGTACAGTTGCAGAGCTGTGGCCTGACCCAGTGCTCTGGGCGGTGCACCTGTAGCGCCGCCAGGCAGCGCTGTAAGGGGCCAAGGGGCAGGGAGTGGGGGGGGGTTGGATAGAGGGCAGGGGAGTTGGGGGGGGGAGTTGTCAGGGGGCAGAGGTGGGGATAGGGAGGGGTCAGGGCGGTAAGAGGGTGGGGAATGGGGGTTGGATGAGGTAGGGGTCCCGGGGGGTAGTCAGGAAGGGGGGGGTTGGATGGGGCAGTGGGGGGCAGTCAGGGGCAGGGGTTCTGGGGGAGGTCAGGGGACAGGGAGCAGGGGGTGGTGGATGGGGTAGGAGTCCGGGGGGGGGCATCAGGGGACGGGGGAGTTGGATGGGGCTGGAGTCCCAGGGGAGTCATCAGGGAGCGGGAAGCAGGGGGGTTGGATAGCAGGCAGGGGCCGGGCCAGGCCACGCCTGGCTGTGGGAAGACAGCCTCCCCTAACCGGCTCTCCATACAATTTTGGAAACCCGATGTGGCCCTCAGGTCAAAAAATTTTCCTGCCCCTGGGCTAGAGAGTGAGAATACCAGGCAAGAAAATCAAAGCTAAAGTGTGCTCTCTTAATTGCAAGAGGAGCTGTGGGTTAAAATGGCACCTGCTTTCAGTGACATTGTGATTGAATCCCCATAAGAGGGAGTCATAATGCACATGAACCTTGGGAAGATCAGGAATGGGGAGCAAGAGCGTCGTAGTGTTATGGCAAAAAGAAAAGGAGGACTTGTGGCACCTTAGAGACTAACGAATTTATTTGAGCTGTAGCTCACAAAAGCTTATGCTCAAATAAATTTGTTGTCTCTAAGGTGCCACAAGTCCTCCTTTTCTTTTTGCGGCTACAGACTAACACGGCTGCTACTCTGACAGCTGTCATATTGTTAGGGGGTTTGGTTTTGCTTTGAAAAACAAACTTCAATTTCCTGAGCAGACAGATCATACGCATGCCCCCCCTCCCTTTTCCACCTCTTGAATGTTTCCTTTCGAACCCCAATTTCCTATCTCTAGAGCAGGAAATAACTACGCTTCAAATGGTGGCTATCCTTCAAGTTGTTCTGTTGCCTTAGAATAGTGTGTTCTGAAACTCAGCTGTCCGCTTCCAGTTAAGGGGAAAGTCCTATGGAAATGATCACAAAAGGACCATCTGCTTTGGAAAGGGCTTTCACCACCATTCAGATCACTTTTATTTCTCTAAAATTAGAATGAGCTTTTCACTGGCCAAAGAAGACTAAATGTAGGAAGTCAGAGCTGATAATGTGCTTTTTGAAGTTATTGCATACCAGAATACTAGAATATTTGTTTTGAATACATAAAACTTCAGTGAATTTGATAACTCATAACTAACACTGAACTTCAAAGATCTATTAGCTATATGCAGACCTTGCCTTATGTTCAGACTTGAGTGAATAATAGACTTTACAGCCCTACCCAATGGCTAGCATTCATAAATATATGGAATGTCTACTCTTTAATACAACTGTGGTAGCTTGTATGCAACTCTTAAAAGTTTGACACAACTTCCAGTTTTCTAACAGAAAGCTTTTTCTTGCAGAAACAATTACCTTTTGTCATGACTAAATTTGTGTCATTGCTCCTTCTCCTGCTCCTTCTCCTTCTTGAAGTATTGACTTACCGTAATGATTCACAGCAGTACTTTTTGTTGTAGACTAGCATTTATCAAAATACTACTTTGCATCCTTTTGGAAGGTTCATCACATGAGTGCATTTCCAAACATATCCGTGAATAGCTTTAAAACTAAAATATTAGACTTTATTATGTGAAATTGCATCTCCTCCCAGAAAACAACTGTTTTTTAACCTTTTCTAAGTTTTGTGTTCAAATGGCGTTTGCTTTCTTATTCTTGAAGGCAGGATTCACATGTTCCCAACACTTAAAATCGAAGGCAGAAGGGCTAGTATAAATATGAGACCACAAATACTTCAACATACTGGAGCAGACTAAAAATTACATCTGTGGGTAAAAGGCAAAATATGAAGCCCAATGGACGTAAGTGGTAGAAGTCACTTGTATCTTTCAACTTTATCTTTATGTCCTGCTTTTGGTGGGATGAAGGAGAGGGAATAAAGTAATAGTATTTCGCAACTATGCTGCTCATTCTCTCTCTTAAGACAAAAAAACTAAGGGAGCTATCTAAGGGCCAAAAAGTATTGGAAATTTGGCATTTCATACAAATCTTTGGCCTTAGTTTCCCACCCTTCAGCTATGGATCACCAAGCAGAATTAAGCATTGCACCAATGTCTTGCCAATAATCCAATAAAACTTTGGAATAAGGGCATTCAGTCATTTGTGTACAGGATTTGTCTTTCTCTCAACAGAACGATAAGAGTTCCTATAAAGATAAATTCAGGAGTAGTTAGGTAAATTTTAATCACAGAGCTGTGGATAAAGGAACTTGATATGCTTTCCAGTTTTCAGGTTCTTGTATGTATTTTGGTCTATCTTGCAACCAAGTACTTCACCTTCTACTTTACCCAAGAAGTTGGCTTGTGTCCCAGACTGCAATAGAAGCATTGTTTGGCAGAGAAGTCAGCAGCCAGCATCTTGGCACTATCTTCAGTTTTTGAGGCCAGGTTATTGAGAACAAAAATAAGCATAAGTTCTACTTCGCAAAATATTCAGCCTTCCAAAAATGAACCAAAGTGAAAGAAATGGTATCCTTTGGTTAAGAACACCTACCTGCCAAGGTCATTCTGGTGTATCAGCTTTTTACCTCCAGAATTCAACATGGATCTCTTGAGCACCAATTCACATTTAATACATTTTTATATTTGCAATCATTAAGGGCTATTGACGGACTCAAGGACAACTTTTGTAAAGCATTTTGTTTAGAAAAAACTTCTCATTTACTGTTGGTACATTTACTATTATTGTTGGTACTTTTTGTATGTAAATAGGTTATTTAATACAAAATACAAGTTAATCAGTTATTGCAGTTAGTTCCTTACTTCACTTACAATCCATTTGATACTATTCCCCCATCAAAAAATCAAGTTGAAAACCAGTGGGTTACAACTTCATTTGGTTCAAATTCTTGTTTCCCATTAGCAACTTCTAATATCCAATTTTCACATAAATAACTTTTGTAATAACTAAAGGAAAATAAATACAGTAAATCCTATGAAGAGTTCTCCTGAGGGTCAATTTCAAAGACTTACACAAGTTGTGGTTGGTCTCTGTCATCAATATTGTTGTGTACCCTTTTTTAAATAGCTTAACCCAATTGACTCTGTATCAATAGTTGAACACCAGCTTGGATATAGGTGTATGCTTAAGCATTAACAGAAGCCTCCTTTAATTATGTCAGGCATTCCCGTCATGGAGTGCAGTGCCCTTGTTAGCCATAACTGCCGTTAGATAAGGGGAGAGGAGCAAGCAATAACTGGTAATCTTCACTCGTTCTATAAAACCAGTTCCTGTTGATTTTTTTGTTTCTGTTCTGAACCTGAGCTGAACTTACTAGTCAAGGAACCATCTTAACAAATGCAGTTAAGGAATTCTGCAAGGTGGGCCCTGCTGGTGGAGAACTAAGTGTACTGCAGCAAAACTACATGTGGTATAATTTAGATATGGCCCCAAAACTAAATGAATACTTTGCCTCAGATTTCAGCAAGTATGGTAATTTGGCACATGGGCATGAAGGCAGAATGGATGATGGAAATTGCCACAACTAAGGGGCAGTTTTTTGGTTTTCTTCCTCAGAAGCGTCAGAGATGGTTATGGCTGGAGATGGGACACTGGGTGGGGTGAGTCAGTGCTCCTGAGGTGGCACTGAACATTCTCTCACATGCCCAGCTGGTTGGTTCTTACTCGCGTGTTCAGGATCTAACTGATTTGCCATGTGTGGGGTTGGGAAGGAATTTCACCCAGGTCAGGTTGGCAGTGGCCTCGGGGGTGCAGTGGGGTTGTGCCTTTCTGTAGCATGGAGTATAGGTCACTTGCCAGCATTATCTGGGTATATCTCACTTAAATAATTTCCTGCCATTGAAGGTGCCTCAGGCATTTGTGCTCTTCAGTCCCTCCTATTCTCTGCCTGTTGAATATAATAGTTAAATCTCCTGTAGGCTTTAATGCTATAGTCCAATTTTGGTGGTTGGGTTTAGTGTGTGGGTGCTGAGGTGGTGTTCATGGCCTGTGATATACAGGAGCTCTAGACTAGATGATCTGATGGTCCTGGCTGACTTCAAATTCTATGGCTCTGCTGTGTGTTGTGAGATGCCCACTGAACAGTTCCGGTCACTCCTATTTTTATTAGTATTTACTGATTCCTTCATTCGGATCCATAATTTCAAGGTGCATTCTGTTATGGGAATAGCTACTGTCTAGTTGTTCCCATAAGTATCTAGTTGACCATCGGAGCCTCTTGCTCATGTATTCAGATTCCAGTACAGAAAACATGCCTTGAAATCTGACACTTCTTTAAAAAGCACCCTAGTGATCTTTATGACCACCTTGAATAGCAGTTGTTGTCAAATAGAGTGGAAAATACCATCCACGGGACCACTGGTCCATCTGTTGATGTGAGCCTTAGGGTACGTCCATACCTAAGTTCCCTGTAAACTATGTGGCCATGGAGCAGCCTTCTTAGCTCTGCGCAGGAGCTCAGGAAACCCACCCACTCGGGTGCTCCTCTCGCAGCCCCAACCTAGCTCATCCCCCAACCTGCTGCGGCCAGGGTGCCCTTGCCCCGGCCCCAACTCTGCCGGCCCGGACCCAGCCATGGCCCTGACCTGCCGGTGGAGGGGCACCTATCCTGCGGCTCCAGCCCTGAAGCTGCCGCGGTGGGGAGAGGCACCCCTTCTCCCAGCCCAGGTGCTGCTCTGGGGAGAGAGAGCTGTAGCCCTGGAGCATCCCCTCCACCCCAAGCCCCTCATCCCTGGCCCCACCCCAGAGTCTGCACCCCCAGCTGAAGCCCTCACACCCCTGCACCCCAACCCTCTACCCCACCCGTGAGCCCCCTCCTACACTCTGAACCTCTCGGCTCCATCCCCACCACATGGATTTTGCTATGTACGCCAATATGAAGGTGATGTGTTACACATAATAAAATTTGTTCCGCACATGGGTAGGAAAAATTAGAGGGAACACTGGTCCATGCTGCAAGAAGCCCTGCAGCAATGAGTCTCAGCCCCAATCAACAGGCTTGGGCTCGTGCTACAGGGCTAAAATAGTTGGTGTCTGCGTTCTGAAACATATGGGAGGGTCTCAAGAGTCTGGGCTCCAGCCTGTGTGGGAACACTTACGCTGCTATTTTTAGCTCTGTATGAGAGCCTGAGTCAGTTGACCTGGGCTCTGAGACTCTCTGAAACAGTTTTTCAGTGTAGAGGTATCCTTAGACTTCACCTTATAACTTCTCCGTAAGATTGCTTATTGACTTGACTTGTCCTAAGACAGAAAGAGGTTGAACGTGAGATTTGTGAAGAGAAATGTATAAGCTGGGCCTTGTAGTCAGTCTTTAAAGATAGAGCTTCTGCACTATTTAGTTTCTCAAGACCCTGTTTTTACAGCATTACATTGGCTTAGTGAGGACTTTGGAAGAAAAGTTCCTGTTATGTTGAGAAGTCTTTTGGAATTATGGTCAGGTCATATTTATAGAATGCTTTTTTCTTCTGAAAAAATGCAAAAGTGTTTTTAAAAAACAAAAACACCCCAGTAGAATTGATACCTATATTTCAAAGAACACCATTGAAATACAGCCAATTCTGGGGTGGAATATGGCAGATGTTAAAGCATCACACGTAACAGTACACAGGAATTTGGAGCAGAATACAATGGTGTCTAAAAATATACGGGGAGGTTAGGTAATTACCTAAATAGGAATTATCTAGAGACCAGGGTTAATACTGCTAATCTTGCAGTGTGCCATTGGCTCTTTAACCACAAGTGTTCAGGATCTCAATTTTAATTCTTCTGGTGGTTAAATCACTTATGCAGTGCCAGTCCTTGAAAGTTCTAATATGTCAGTTTAAGTTTTAAAGGTGACCTACAAAGAGAAAAGGATTGTGTTTGTGCCCTTTTGTGCTTCTGTATGATGTAAAAGAAGACCTGAAAGATTTTTCAGTTTCTTTTCAGTTTGTTTATACATTTGAAATTCAGGTCTTCAGCCTAGAAGATTTGATGGCAACTAGAGAAATATTGAAATTGACATCAGAAAATGAAAGATGAGTAATTGAAAACAGATTTTTCAATCACATGTTTAAAACTTTTCTAAAACACTAGTGCCTAATGAACACTTTGAGAGGGGGGAAGTGTCTGCTAGTCATGGGTGTGCACAAGAGGGGGCAAGCAAGGGCACGGTCCCCCTAGTCAGTGGGAGCACAGAATTCCCCTGGGGCTCGGGTGCGGAGAGTGAGCTTCTCCGGCTCTGGGGCCGCGTGGGCGGATGGGGCAGAACCGGGTCCTCTGGCACCAGGGAGAGCCAGCTCCTCCAGCCTGAGGTGGAGGAGGGGGGAAGGTGAGCTAGCTCCTCTGGCTGCGGGGGGCATGGAGGCCAAATTTTTATTCTTGTGCATGCCCCTGGTTAATGAAGAAAGCTGTCCCTCCAATATGTGTTTGAGATCTCCAGCAGTTCTTCCAGCAAAAGCAGGGAAAACCAGACTTGACATACTTGGTATCTCCAAATAATGAAGGAAGAAAATGCATTTAAGGCTTCATTATTATCAGGAGCAAACTGAATTCTCCAGTTCTAACTTAATTTGCAGATTACCTTTAAAGTAGTTTATACTACTGTTTATTTGTACTCCAAAGTAATAAAACAGCATTAATTTTTAAGATTAAACTTTGTTTTAATTTGTATAAAATGGTAGATTTAAGAAAAGGCTTTGCGTACAATATCGACACATTAATTATATGTCAAGATAACGTCATAATTTTATGTGGGGGAGGTTTACAAATAAAATAACAAGGGAAATGGATTTTTCATTTATTACATGATTGTGCACCCAGGAAAAATATAGTTAGTGAATATCAAAATTGGGTACGGGAGCTACTTACACTCAAGTCACATTGAATGTAGTTATCTTACTGCTAGAATGAGCTATAGATTATTTCTATTGTGGACCAATACTCATTGTGCTCGGTGCTGTACAGAAGCAGAGCAAGAAGATGGTCCTTGCCCCAAATTGCTTTCAAATTAAGTAACAGGAGACAGGTGGATACAGATGGAGGAGCACAAGGGAACACTGACAATATTGGTCATAATAGGAACTGGGCTTGGCATACCAGCTGTCCAATCTTGGTCTGAGTGACAGGGAGGATAATGGTGTTGTGCAGAGTGATTGAGAAGCAAAGCAGGAGGTCTTGGAAGTGGAAGATTAGAAGTGGTGTGTCATAAATATAAAGGGAAGGGTAAACCTTTATATAAATATAAAGGGAAGGGGGTTGCAAGTGTTGGGAGGATTGTTCATTGTTCTAAGATCCAAGGGTCTGGGACTGTAGTCACCTAGGCAAATTGGTGAGGCTTTTTACCAAACCTTGTCCAGGAAGTGGGGTGCAAGGTTTTGGGAAGTATTTTGGGGGGAAGGACGCGTCCAAACAGCTCTTCCCCAGTAACCAGTATTAGTTTGGTGGTGGTAGTGGCCAGTCCAAGGACAACGGGGGTAATATTTAGTACCTTGGGGAAGTTTTGACCTAAGCTGGTAAAGATAAGCTTAGGAGGTTTTTCATGCAGGTCCCCACATCTGTACCCTAGAGTTCAGAGTGGGGGAGGAACCTTGACATGGTTTTTAGTCCAAGTTAAACTGAAACTGACATCTGGAGATGTTGGAAATGAACAGATTTAAGTTCGGGTAAAATAAGACAGGTCTGATTAGACAGGTAGATCTGAGTCGACTGCTTAAAGATTATAGTTGAATTTGTGTTTGGGAATGAGATTCTATAGAAACAACATGTAACAGGAAAATAGTAAAGGATCAGGAATGGAGGTCTATGGAATCCCCACAGAAAGTTGGAAGGTGGCTAAAGAGGACTCTAACAGACTGAGAGTGATTAGAGTGGTAGGAGGAGAACCTGAAGAGGATTGAGCAAGTAGTCAGACTATTGGGCCCATAGCAGTGGTGTTGGTTGGTTAGTTTCACATGCCGAGGTGGGAGGTCAGTGATAAAAGCTTGATGTCAGCAGTCACAGAGGGAAGTGCATGAAGGAAAGTTTGAAGGTCCTGGTCTTGAACGCTGTTAAAGGTGGCAAAGCTATGAAGGTATGAACCCCCAACTGGGTAGCTGCAGTTAGGGTGTCCAGATGTCCTGATTTTTGGGTCTTTTTCTTATATAGACTCACTCGTTCTTGTCAACTGCTAGAAATGGCCCACCTTGACTATCACTACAAAAGGACCCGTCGTCCCGGTCTCCCCTCCCCCTCCCCCCCGGCTGGTCATAGCACCCATGGTTTCATATTCTCTGTGTATATAAATCTCCCCACTGTATTTTCCACTGAATGCATCCGATGAAGTGAGCTGTAGCTCACGAAAGCTTATGCTCAAATAAATTTGTTAGTGTCTAAGGTGCCACAAGTCCTCCTTTTCTTTTTGCAGATACAGACTAACACGGCTGCTACTCAGAAACCTGATCTAGATGAGTTGATGTATCCCCTAGAAGACTCTGCGAACCCCCAGGGTATGTGTACCCATGGTTGAGAACCACTGTCCTAGGGAATTAAACCCCTGGAGCAAAACCTTAAGAATTAAAAAATTCAGGCATTGCCATATTTTTCTTAATTTTTTCCCCTCAAAACATACATCCAAATGCTGAAAAGAAGGGTGGCCAAGTGAGTAGGATCCTAGATTGGGACTGAAGAAACCTGGAATCAGTTTCTGGCTTAACGACAGACTTCCTTGTGACCTTGGGCAAATAACATAACATACCCTATCTCTGTTCTCTGTTTTTACAGTTGGGATAGTATTTCCCTACTTCACATGAGTGTTGAGGATAAAATCCATTAATGATTATGAAATGCTTCAATGGAAGAGTGATGAGGGGTAGTTAGAAACTGTTTAGATCGTATTATAGCAATAGTCTTCTCTTCTCTGCCAGATTGCTGCTGAAGGCTTGAAGTCTGATACAAGGGAATGCTTATAAAATTTAGCTGAATCATGAAAGGCATTTAGATTTTACTCTGTGAATTTGCTTGGTGTTACAGATGTGTGCTGACTGAAACTCACATGCTGCTCTCACATTTGCTATCACTGTGATTGTAGCTTATGACAGTGGTTCTCAACAAGGGGTCCGTGGCCTTGTGGGGCACCACAAGTTGGTTTCAGGGAGTTGGTGAGTCCAGGCACTCTCAGAGCAGAAGCCCTGAACTCCTGGGTGGAGTTGGGGGGCAACACCACTGTGTGCCCCCCCCAAACTGCAGTTCCAGAGCCGGGCAGTCTGAGGGACAGCTCCAGACACCCTGACCCCGGCCAGGTTGGAGGTGGGAAGCTAGTGCCAGGAAGTACGGGATGGCTGCTGCTCTGGCTGTTACCAGGTAGGTAGTCACGGCATTTCCCGTTTCTTCCTCCAGCTGCTGGTGCCACGGGGCTGCGGCTGCTCCTTGGCTCCCAGCCCCCTTTGACTGCTTGCTCAACTAAGAGCCATCAGCGCACAGCCCCTAGCTACTTCTCTCCCTGCATCCTGAGCTACCCCCTGCCCTGGACCCTTCCATCCCCCTAGCCCCCAAAATGTAAGTCAAACTATACCTATGCCTAAAGACCCCCCTGCCCAGCGGCCAGCACCCCACAGGACTAAATTCCCAAGGGTTCCCCCAGCCTGCTGGCTAAAGCCCTGAGCTACCCCACTCCCCATCTTGCTGGGCCTGGAGTCTTTATAGCATGTTGCTAGGGCCTCAGAAAGAAAAAGATTGAGAACCCCTGGTTAGGACCAAGAATAATGTACGTCTGAAACATTGTGCAGCTTCTTCAGTAAACATGGTTTATAATCAAATCTGGGCACCTTTTTACAGCTTAATAGTCTCAACTGAGTTATAAGTTTAGCCACAATGGTTTGAATGTTAGAAATGTTTTGGTACAAGAGTGGAAAATGCAGTGTACTAAATACGTTGGTGCCCAGAGGAAACTGAAGCTTGGGCGAGAAATAGCTGGCTCAAACTGAATCCAGGAAAGACTAAAGTGATGCCACTTGGAAGAAGGGAGTATTAGGAGGATTGTGCAAGTTCTATCACCTGGCTCTGGATAATAGGCCATATGTTAAGTCAGTTGGCAGTGCTGGATTCATGACCAAATCATTGCTGACGGTGGACCTTCAAATCGCGACCTACACCAGAAGCATCTTTCACCTCAAGCTAGCAAGCTTGGCTTCCTGAATGGTGATCTGGCTCTGTATGAAAAGTTGTTAACCTACAGCCTATGCATAACACAGCAGCCCATCTCCTAAGTGGATGAATTGACGAGAGGATATTATGTTAGTGTTTTGTAAGCTGTTCAGGGGAAGAACTATGTCTACCACATGCTTGTATAGCACCTAGTACAATGGGGCCTAATCCCTGACTGAGGCCTTCAAGTACTTATAGTAACATTATTAGTCAAAATGGCTCTCACTGCAGCACTGAATTAAACTCAAGTATTTGGTACTGATTTATAAAACCTTTAATTGGATAGGCCCATATAATCTCAAAGACCGCTGTCTTCCCAGGATCTACCATCACAGAGGTACTAGTCTGGAACATTACAACTAACTAGAGTCCAGGAATAAACAGAGCTGGAGGATCAGTCTTGTCAAGAACACCCCTTAAAAGGGGTTAGAGTGTAATCCTTCCCATCTCAAAGTCATGTTGGCAAAATCAGAAGAAAGCTGCAACATAATCCAGAGTAGAGACCTAAAATTAAACCAAATGGAACTGAGAATTGCATCACACTTCTGGATAGTTCTTCTATTCTGTAACCTACATGTGGTGCCTAGATGCCACAGCAAAAGGTATTTTAGAACTCTTTATCGACACAGGTTTGTCCTGTAATTTTTCAAATGTCTGCAATATCACTAAACAATGTAGTATTTTGCTATTTAGTTCATGTCATGTATTTGAGAACTACATTTTCCAGATGCAAGGAAAAGGATAGAATTCAAATGTTAAATTGTGATTTAAAACTGTATTTTTATTTACCCTCTAATTCTCATGCTTTGATATTTTTATGGCTGTACATGAAAAATGGGTTCAATATTATGACTAAATTGGAGTGAAGCAATCAAGTATCTGAATGAAAAGTGAGTTTTTTTTTTAAATATTAAGGAAAATTATTGGCATATGTTTTTATCAAAAAATGAGTTTCTGAATGTCATTAAAGTTAAGCAGTTGCTTATAATGTTGTTGAAGTAATCATAGAATCATAGGACTGGAAGGGACGTAGAGAGGTCATCTAGTCCAGTCCCCTGCACTCATGGCAGGACTAAGTATTATCTGGATCATCCCTGGCAGGTGTTTTTGTCTAACCTGCTCTTAAAAATCTACAATGATGGAGATTCTACAGCGTTCATAGGCAATTGATTCTAGTTCTTAACCACCTTGACAGTTAGGAAGTTTTTCCTAATGTCCAATCTAAACCACGCTTGCTACAATTTAAAGCCCATTGTGGTTTGTCCTATCCTCAGAGGTTAAGGAGAACAATTTTTCTCGCTCCTCCTTGTAACAACCTTTCATGTACTTGAAAACTGTTATCACGTGTGTTGTCGTCCCCGCCCTCTCCCTGATCTTCTCTTCTCCAGACTGAACAAACCCAGTTTTTTTCAATCTTCCCTCATAGGTCATGTTTTCTAGACCTTTAATCATTTTTGTTGCTCTTCTCTGGACTTCCTCCAGTTTGTCCATATCTTTCCTGAAATGTGTCTCCCAGAACAGGATACAATACTCCAGTAGAGGACTAATCAGCATGGAGTAGAGTGGAAGCTTACTTGTGTCTTGCTTACAACACTCCTGCTAATGTCTCCAAATAATGTTTGCTTTTTTTTTTGCAACAGTGTTATACTGTTGACTCATATCTAGCTTGTGATTCACTGTGACCCACAGATCCCTTTCCACAGTACTCCTTCCTAGGCAGTCATTTCCCATTTTGTATGTGTACAACTGATTGTTCCTTCCTATGCAGAGTACTTTGCGTTTTGTCCTTATTGAATTTCTTCCTATTTACTTCAGACCATTTTTCCAGATCATTTTGAATTTTAATCCTGTCCTCCAAAGCACCTGCAACCCCTCCCACCTTGGTATCATCCACAAACTTTATAAATGTACTCTGTATGCCATTATCTAAATCATTGATGAAGATATTGAACAGAACCAGATCTATAACTGATCTCTGTGGGACTCCACTCAGTATGCCCTTCCAGCTTGACTGTGAACCACTGATAATTACTCTCTGGGAACAGTGTTCCAACCAGTTATGCACCCTTCTTATAGTAGCTCCATCTAGGTTGTATTAACCTAGTCCATGTGAGAGTATTAAAAGCCTTACTAAAGTCAAGATATACCACATCTACCGCTTTTCCCCTATCCACCCTGTCAAAAAAACTGTAAGGTTGGTTTGACACGACTTGTTCTTGACAAATCCATGCTGATGGTTACTTATCTTATTATCTTCCCTGTGTTTGCAAATTGATTGCTTAATTATTTTGTGCCATGTATCTTTCTGGGTACTGAAGTAAAGATGACTGGTCTGTAATTCCACAGGTTGTCCTTATTCCCCTTTTTATAGATGGGCACAATATTTGCCTTTTTTCAGTCCTCTGGGATCTCTCCTGTCTACCATGCCTTTTTTAATTTTTTTATCACCACCACAATGGCTGTTATCTCTGTAGTCAGCTCTTTGAGTATTCTAGTATGGTGGCTTGAAGACATCTACCTTGTCTAAGTAATCTTTAACTTGTTGTTTGCCTATTTTAGCCTCTGATTCTACCTCATTTTCACTGGCATTCACTATGTTAGATGTCCAATTGCTACTAAACTTTTTTAGTGAAAACTGAAACAAAGTCCTTTAGCACTTCTGCCTTTCTTTCTCTCTCCTTCTTCTTCCCCCCCTCCCCCCCAAAATGAGTAATGGGTCTACCCTGTCCTTCGTCTTCCTCTTGCTTCTAACGTATTTGTAGAATGTTTTCTTTGTCTCCAGCTAGCTTAATCTCATTTTGTGCCTTGGCCTTTCTGATTTTGTCTCTACGTGCTTGTATTGTTTATATTCATCCTTTGTTGTTTGACTTAGTTTCCACTTTTTTTATGTGTTTCAGATCATTGAAGATCTCCTGGTTAAGCCAGGGTGGTCTCTTGCCATACTTCCTATCTTTCCTACGCAGTGGGATAGTTTGCTCTTGTGTCTCTTTGGAAAAACTGTCAATTCTCTTGAACTGTTTTTTCCCCCCTTAGACTTGCATCCCATGGGATCTTACCTACAAACTCCCTGAGTTTGTAAAGTATGCCGCCTTAAATTCATTTTTTTATTTTATACCCATATTTCAATTCTTATTAAATATAATGCTCTAAAATGTCAAGGAATTATTTCTAGAGCGTAAATGTAAAATATTGTAACTGGAGCAAGGGAATAATAAATTGCACCATACATTTCACATGGGTAGCTAATGGTTTACTTAAGTTTGTCAAGTTTTTATTCATTTATATTCTCAGTATAGATGTACACACACACACACAGATTCTGATGAGTGAAAATGAAAAGAGCTCTGCTCTCTAGAATTGTAACACAATCAAGATCTGAATCACCTTAACTCAAACAGTAGGTGAGGAATCTTGTCCTGTTGTTTCTAGACTTTGCATTTTAAATCACCTTTGTCCGGCTTGTTCTCGTCCATCCCTACACAAATGCAAGTCAGTGCCACACCATATGCATTTTAAATACAGTTCAAATTACCAGTTATTAGGTTGACGTTTAGCACAACGTTGTTTTGCTAAATATGTAGGTTGATTTGTGTTATAGGGAAATAATTTTTTTTTTTGCCATATTCACACTTTGTTTCTTAACTTGTAGGTACCTAGTGGGCTTTACAACAATGGTGTTATCCTGTGGCTGTGGTTTATATCATCCTTTCTGAGAAAGCAAACTTGCCTTTTAATTTATACACTGTAGCTCAAAACATCTATCTGTAAATAATGTAAGGACTTTGTTGTTGAACTGA
Organism: Caretta caretta; assembly: GCF_965140235.1. Classification (NCBI taxonomy): domain Eukaryota; kingdom Metazoa; phylum Chordata; order Testudines; family Cheloniidae; genus Caretta; species Caretta caretta. The sequence goes on along the minus strand of NC_134206.1, from coordinate 237,753,858 downwards.
CACATTTGTTGATTTTTATTTGTACCTCGTGGTTTTTCTTGGGGACCAGTATTGCTATAAATGCTTCATACTGTGGAGGTATAATTAATTTTATATTCACACAGTTTTGTTTTGCTAATTGGTTTTTTCTTTTGTTTAAAAAAAGTACAGTATATCATTGCTGTGCAAGATGCGTCTTTTTTTTTTTCCCCCCTAAGGAAGGATGCGTTTGGGGAGCATGTGTGCTGAGAGTCAGGGGGACTTGATTATTTATTGTACCTGCTGTGGAGGGGGCTTCTGGCGTCTGGTTCGTGTCAGACTCAGTACTTAACTATAAAAATACCAATAGTGGGACAACATATTTGTTTTGCAATACAAAATATAATGCTAAAAATGTTTAAGGTGGCATAAACAAGTTCCCCTTCCTGCTTTTCCTATCCCCAAGTAGGCATGGGAATAGAACCTTGGTAGTTCAGCTCCAAACCACTGCTTAAAGCTAAAAAGTGAATTTTACAGCAGTTTTAGGCTGTCATCTTGTGTGTGTAAGGCCTACTTAGCCATTTGTTACATGCTCCCACTGCCAGGGGGAGTTTATCTCCAACATTAAAGATCCACCGGAAGTTCAAATTCCAATACGGGGTGACCATTTTGTAACTGCTTCCCCCACCATGGGTCAGGAGCAAAGAATGAACCTGTTACCTTGAGCCCTTTTTTTAAAGTGATAAATCTGAGGATCTCTCCCAAATTGAGGTGTCATGAGAGGAGGTTTTGGAACAAACTGATAAACTAAACAGTAATAAGTCACCAGGACCAGATGGTATTCACCCAAGAGTTCTGAAGGAACTCAAATGTAAAATAGTTTCGATACCACAGTTCTGCAATCTTTTAAATCCGCTTCTGTACCAGATGACTGAGGGTAGGTCATGTGACACCAATTTTTAAAAAAGGCTACAGAGGCGATCCTGGCAATTACAGGCCAGTAAGCCTGACTTCAGTACCGGGCAGACTGGTTGAATCTATAGTAAAGAACAGAATGATCAGGCACATAGCTGAACATGATTTGTTTTGGGGATGAGTAGGTATGGTTTTTGTAAAGAGAAATCATGCCTCACCAGTCTACTAGAATTCTTTGAGGGCATCAATAAGGATGTGGACAACGGTGATCCAGTGGATGTAGTGTACTTAGATTTTCAGAAAGCATTTGACAAGGTCCCTCGTCAAAGGCTCTTAAGTAAAGTAAGTTGTCATGGGTTAAGAGGAAAGGTGCTCTGATGGATTGGTAACCGGTTAAAATATAGGAAACAAAGGATAGGAATAAATGGTCAGTTTTCAGAATGGAGAGAGGTAAATAGCGGTGTCCCCCAGGGGTCTGTACTGGGACTAGTCCTATTCAACATATTCATAAATGATCTGGAAAAAGGGGTAAACAGTGAGGTGGCAAAATTTGCAGATCATTCAGAATTACTCAAGATAGTTAAATCCCAGGCATGCTGAAAAGAGTTACAAAGGGATCTCACAAAACTGGGTAACTGAGCAACAAACAAAATGGCATGTGAAATTCAGCGTTGATAGATGCAAAGTAATGCACATTGGAAAACATAATGACAACTATACAGATAAAATGATGGGGTCTAAACTACACCTCTACTGCGATATAACGCAGTCCTTGGGAGCCAAAAAATCTTACTGCATTATATGTGAAACCACGTTATATCGAACTTGCTTTGGCCCCCCTGCTTCTTGTCCCCTGACTGCCCCCTCCAGAGACCCCCCTGTCCATAATCACCCCCCGGACCCCACCCTCAACCCAACTCCCCTGCTCCCTGTGTCCTGACTGCCCCGACCCCTATCCACATCCCCGCCACCTGACAGGCACGCAGCGGCAGGAAGCAGAGCAGCCTGGTCCCGGCCTGCTCCACTCTGCCAGCTCCCAGCCGCAGCGCTCTGCTTCCTGCCGCCGGTGAGTGCAGGGAGCTTGATGAAAGGACGCTCACCAGCAGCGGGAAGCAGAGCACCGTGGCTGGGAGCTGGTGGAGTGGAGCGGGCCGGGGCCGGGCTGCCCCGCTTCCGCCGCTGCCGGTGAGTGCGGGGGGGATCCCTTCCCCCAAGCTCCCTCCCCCGAGTGACACGGCTGGGGCCGGGGCGAGGGATGCGGAACGGGCTGCTCCCGGACCCCCGCCAATCACCCGGGCCACTCTGGGCCTGCGGGGCCCCCAAAAGTCCCGTCTCGTCCCCCCCCACAGCTTCTGCCTCCCAGACCCTGGTGGGTAAGAGGTCTGCTTTACCGCGTTGTATGCGAACCTGTGTTATATCGGGTCCTGTTATATCGGGGTAGAGGTGTAGCTGTTACCACTCTTGAAAGAGATCTTGGAGTCATTGTGGATAGTTCTCTGAAAACATCCACTCAATGTGCAGTGGCAGTCAAAAAAGCTAACAATGTTGGGAATCATCAGAAAAGGGATAGATAATAAGACAGAAAATATCATATTGCCTCTATGTAAATCCATGGTAAACCCGCACCTTTAATATTGCATGCAGATGTGGTTGCCTCTTCTCAAAAAAGATGATGTATTAGAATTGGAAAAGGTTCAGAAAAGGGCAACAAAAATGATTGGGGTATGGAACTGTTTCCATATGAGGAAAGATTAAGCAAGACTAAGGGGGATATATTAAAGGTGTATAAAATCATGACAGGTTGGAAAAAGTAAATAAGGAAGTGTTGTTTATTCCTCAAACACAGGAATTAGGGGTCACCAAATTAATAGGCAGCAGGTTTAAAACAGACAAAAGGAAGTATTCTTTCACAGAATGTACAGTCAACCTGTGGAACTCTTCGCCACAGAATGTTATATATAGACTATATATAAGACTATAACAGGGTTTTAAAAAGAACTAGATAAATTCATGGAGGATAGGTTCCATCAATGGCTATTATCTAGGATAGGCAGGGATGGTGTCCCTTATCTCCGTTTGCCAGAAGCTGGGAGTGGGCGATGGCATGGATCACTTGATTACGGGTTCTGTTCATTTCCTCTGAAGCACCTGGCATTGGCCACTGTCGGAAGACAGGATACCTGGATAAATAGACCTTTGGTCTGACACAGTATGGCTGTTCTTATGTTATTACCTTCAAAGTCAAATGTGCTCAGGTATGTCTTCGTTGCTGAGTTAACTAGAATGGTAACTCAAGCCCCTAAAATCACTATATCACACTTGAGTTAATTTAAGTTGGCTGACCTGAAAGTGAATTTAGAATCCAGCTGAAATATGTGCAACCTGTCAGCTGGTAACAGTCATTCTGTGCTGCTAATCCAGTTACTCTGCAGCTCGAATGTTGGGCTTGTCCACATGGGAAAACTGACCAGCATAGCTACAACAAAATAATTATTCCTTCAATTTACATGGGTAGACAAGCCCTGATATTTTTGCTTTGGTTGCTCTCTCTGGAGCTAGGCTAACTAGAGGAGTTAAGTTGAGTGTAGATGTAGACACTTGAAGTAAAGGGGCCATTCACTAGAAGCAGTTGTAAACTGTTACCTTGCTTGTAGACTGGCAGCCACAGGAGCATGTAACGCATTTGATATGCTATGTAAGCTTTTTTGAAAGAAATTGTTTCTATTTCCCCACACTATACACAACTCAAATTGTGATTTTTTTCTGCTTCGTACAGCTGCTTGTGTTAATTTAATATAATCCCCATCTCTTCCTTTTTGTGAGTTATGGATCATTGTGAAATCATGTCCCAAAGAGGTGGATTTGACTCTTTCCTGTTAAGTCTGAATAGCCACCTACAGTAGTTTGGTCAGGACAACTTTGGCTGCATATTGTGTAGTCAGTCTCTTGTTGGGTGTGGAAAATGAATAATACTCATCAGGACTACTAAAATTATTGCTTTGCTCCATCTAAATGTAGCCAAAACTTAAATATTCAGTGTCAGTGAAGAGTAATACCTTTTTAAGGTAAAAATTTGAGCTACAGTTTGGTGTACTTTTGGCTCTGAATGTCTTAGATATTCTAAACACCTTCAGTTCTTATCACACCACATCACCATGCAGATACTTAAAACTCATTATTGTCTTGCTTCTATAGTAAACGAGTAACAGGCTTGGCATGCTTTTTCTAATTTTACTGCTCCTACAAATAGGAATAAAAACCATACCAGAGGGGGACAGTGACCTCCCATGTCTTGCATATGACACTTTTGTTAATATACCCCAACTGCATCCCATTGTTGACTCTTATTTAACTTCTGGTCCACTATAACACCCAGATCCTTTTCAGAGGTGCTACCACCTAGGCAGTTATTCCTATTTTGTAGTTGTGCATTTGGTTTTTGCTTCCTAAGTGTAGTTCTTTGCACTTTGTCTTCATTGAATGCTTCTGAACAGCTGATCGAGGCAGGCAGGAAGTGCTGGGAGGGAGGGGGAGCGGCTGCTGGTGGATGGTGAGCACCCACTATTTTTTTTTTCCCCCGTGGGAGCTCCTTTTGTTTTTGAAAGCTCCAGCCCCGAAGCCCTGTATTTCCTAGGTCTGGATCCACAGATATATATGAATCTGAAAATGTAATAAGTAGTTCACGTTAATGGGGTTTCTGAAACACAACCTCCTGTCCAAATGTTCCTGCAGTTTGCTTTCCTTTGGTTGCAGTAATTTCCCTTATTCAGGAACACGGTGAAAAATATAAGTTGTTTATATACTTCATTACCTGAAGTTCTTATATCTTCCCTTTATTTAATGCTGGTTTCCTTGATAATACTGCTTAAGTAAATCATAGTCTGCATGTGATTTTAGAGCTCTTCAAAATATTACTCTTAAACTAGAAGCTTTGGTCTCAGGACAACATTTCCAAAAGGAGACCTGGCAGAATGCAGGCACAGATCAAGGAACATGTATTCTCTAAAACCTGCCAGGGCTCAGACTTCCAGTGTATGGGTGTTGCTCAGGCTCAGTGACCAACTGTACTGCCTTGCTACAGGTGAACATTTTGAATGGGCGTAGCCTAAGCTGACCGGAAATTGCAAACTTCACTCTTATTTTTTTCTTCCCCAGAGAGGCAGTACATAGGGTGACCAGACAGCAAGTGTGAAAAATCAGGACAGTGAGTGGGGGGTAATAGGTGCCTACATAAGACAAAGCCCCAAATTTCAGGACTGTCCCTATAAAATCGGGACATCTGGTCACCCTAGCAGTACATGACACACACTAGCTGAGACTAACTCCTATGCTGCTACAGCTGTGCTGCTAAAAGGTGCACAATGTAGCTGCTGTTTGTTGGCAGGAGAGAGCTATCTTGGGAAGCCTTTGTTCAAATGACTCCAAATTTGGCCCACAAACCCTATCCTCCACCTCATGATGCACAACAAATTTAGACAATCGGAGTAAGCATGTAGGTTTCAAGCACTTTTAATAACCTTTTAAACAGACAGTGATGCTTAGCCTTAATTATAGCAGAGTTGGTGCTCTGTATCCAAAACAGTGAGGGACAAGTTTAATAATTATTTTGTTTTTGAAAGCTCCCAAGCAGGATGGAGCAAGTTAAATCAAAGTGGTATAAATCACTGATTTCAAGCAGAGTTGCCACCGAGATGAAGAATAATTGGCCACCCACCATCCCATCCCTAAATAAAGGGTCCTAATACTACCCGTGCAAACCTCATGTCCATCTCACATCCCAAAGTCCTCAAGGAGGTACGCTCTACTGTCCCCTCCCAGGAGCCCTGCTTTTGACTCTCTCCCTACTGGTTAGTCTCAGGTAGGTCCTACTTCCTGGTCCCTGGCTCTGAGAGGAGCTGCCTTGGTTTCAGCAGGGGAGAGTTCAGCTCAGAGCTGTGTGCTGGCAGCTCTCCCTACAGAGATGTCCATGGCTGGTATTACAGAATTGTTGCATGCACAGCCAAAAAGGCACACTATCTTTTGAGATCTAGGCCAGTTAAAAACTAACTGGGTGGCAATCCTAATTTTAAGCATGATTTAAATCAGCAAGCAGGAAATTCTTTTAAATCTTTGATTTTAATTTTGTTTTGCCTTTGTATTTTTTAGCTATTTTCCTAAAGAAAGGTTGTTGGTTGGTGACCAATTAAGCCTTCACACTAAATTTGGTACTACATTTTGCTAATCAGGAGAATATTGTCTATATATACGTTTATTTAAGATGATATATAGCTTAACGGACATTTATTTAGATTCTTAATTTTTACTTTCTTAAATGGTGAATGATGCACTTCTCATTTACTAGATTAATTTTTTACTTGTGACTTATGTAAAGTTAGATTTTGATGGAAATTAAAATTCAATTAATGTGCAAAACCAACTTTTAAAATTGTTTGTTAAATAAAACTACCTAAAATGTGCTGGATGCACTGGGGGGAAAAAAATCAAAACTTGTATTGCAGGTTAGCCTAATTTATTAAAGGAAGTACCAAGTATCTCGTTCAAAAAAGAACTAGATAAATTCATGGAGGATAGGTCCATCAATGGCTATTAGCTAGGATTGGCAGGATGGTGTCCCTAGCCTCTATTTGCCAGAAGTTGGGAATGGGCGACGGGATGGATCACTTGATGGTTACCTGCTTCAGAGTAGCAGCCATGTTAATCTGTAACCGCAAAAAGAAAAGGAGTACTTGTGGTACCTTGGAGACTAACAAATTTATTTGAGCATAAGCTTTCGTGAGCTACCGATGAAGTGAGCTGTAGCTCACGAAAGCTTATGCTCAAATAAATTGGTTAGTGTCTAAGGTGCCACAAGTACTCCTGTTCTTTTTGATGATTACCGGTTCTGTTCATTCCCTCTGGGGCACGTGGCATTGGCCGCTGTCGGAAGACAGGATACTGGGCTAGATGGACCTTTTGTCCGCCCCAGTATGGCCATTCTTATGTATCTGTAGTTACTGAACAGAACTAATTGTTTATGGTCACCATATCCTTCATGATTTTCGAACTAGTAGATCTCATTCTCACACCTAGTTTTTATTAATGAATTGGAAGAGGAAAAAAAGTTTTCTTGCATTTTCAACTTATTCATTTTCTCAACTTAGAATGAGCTAGTTACTGAACTGAATAAGCCGAATAAACTAAAATGGAGAAAGTATTCTCTGCAACTTGAAGTATACTCTGTCAAAAAGCTGGATTAGTGCTTCAGCAAATTCAAGTTGCAAGTATTTAGGCAGTGACATTCACCAGTTCAGTGGTTTGACTTTCTTTAAAACTTTGGCAGCAAACATATACTCTGATTTTGGTTGGTTGGTTGGTTTTAATAGCTTATGGTAAGTTTAGGCCTAAAACTTGAAATTGGCATTCTATATTAACTTGAAATAGGTTAATTTAAAAAAAGAAAACGTATTTAAACAATTACATTGTGGAATGGCAGAAACTTGCTGATAGTGACACCTCTCCACTTATTATGTTACGATTCAGTTTCCCTTTCTGTGAATAACAGACTGCACTCTGGAACCAAGTGTAATATTTCATTGGTTTTAATTGCTTCATTTTGTCTGCACTTTATTTTATCAGTCAGACAATGCAGTGTATAACCCTGAAAAATAAGATTCCTGTCAGACTTGAAGCTTTATTTGTTGGTACTGCATTCAGTTGCACAATGGAGTTGCAGGGAGTTGCCCCTCAAGGGTCAAAGGTACAGTCACTGGTAAGATTATTTACCTATTGCACAATTTGCTGTATGTGTGAACTAGAGTTCCTGGGGGGAAGATCCTTAGCTGTTGTAAATTGTCATAGCTCCAGTGAAGTCAGAGCTGTGACAGTTTGTACCAGTTGAGGATCTGCCCCTTAGGGTATATAGCAATGTAATATAGTATTCCAGTCAAACATTGTCAGATTGGATAACTAGTTGAATGCTTGCTTTGCTGTGTTTCGATACTTGATTCAGATTTTAACACATCTTCTGCTTTTTACTGCTGTTTATTCCTCTTCTCCATACTTAAGATTCGTCTATGAAAATAAAATTATTGAAACTATTTAGCTGTTTGTGAATCATCTTTAAACAGACACAGGGACCAGCACAGAAGGAAAATATAAACATCCTTGTTCACTATTACTTAGCAAAAGTGTATACTTCCTTGCTAAGCCAGACGTTTTTATGGCTTCTGTGTCCAACAGGAATAACTTGTTTTTAAGCCTAAAGGAGAACCCAATAATATAGCAATGAAGCATTGCTTTTTCTTCCTAGCATGTTCATGCTTTAATTTGTCTGGGGTTATGCAAACTGTACTGATATTTGTTTACTTTTTGGTTTCTTGAGAAGTAATGCATTTCTCTGGAACTGTGTGAGTGAAAGGAGGGGGCAATACTATGGTGCTTAACAGCATTGCCAAGGATCTTCTATCTCAGACTTGCATTGCTCCAGCCCAAAGTGGAGTGAATTCCTTATTGTGAGACTTGATTTGAATCTTCTTTAAAAGAGTAATTTAGGAAGGGTTGAATACTAGGAATTTGTTTATGTACAAGGACAATGGGCAGATACTTTTAACTTTGTACCATTTTTAGAAATGCTTCCTTTCACTTGTTCATACATAAGTAGAAAATGTGTCTTGGCTTTAATATATAGCCTATCTAAAGAAGAAATAGGTGAAGTCTGTGTTAAAGATTGGTCATTGCTACAGTGAACAGGCTGAAGAATATAGCAATTCAAAAAAGAGGCACAGTAGGGTGTTTAAAAACTCTAGATTTGTGTCTGTGTTTTGCAAGAAATCCTTTTCATTCATCTTGGTGGTGAGGGCAGGGAAATTAGGGAGGTTCAACTAGGAATAAGATGCTTCTTGAGAGAGACACCATTGCATTAAAGCACAAGGTTCAGCTTCTGAGCATCCGATGAAGTGAGCTGTAGTTCACGAAAGCTTATGCTCAAATAAATTGGTTAGTCTCTAAGGTGCCACAAGTACTCCTTCTGATCTTTGTGACTGCAAACTTCCATTTGTACTTCTGAGATTATATACATTCTGTTTTCAGCACAAACAAAGGATACTGTTGACAAATTTCATTAATCAGTTTACATTGGAAAGCGTTATAAAGCCCATCAAAGGCCAAATAGTATATTAGAATGGGTCAGGGGGAGGGGGAATGGATGCAGGGTCTTAAAATTGGCACTACTTTTTTGTAATCCTTACCACTGTCAAATCAGTGTTCCTTTGCAGTTTTGAGGTTTGTACTTGAGCTGGTTCCAGGCTGTTTCTTCTCACAATGCAGTTCACTTTCAGAATTGACTGTATTGCTGTTTCATCTTTGGGATGAGGCATAATTCTTGACGTTCCCAAACAGTTTTTGGGATTAGGAGGGAATCAAACTCAGTCTTGGGTTGTCCACACACAAATTTAGTTATGACTAGACTGGGGTGTGAATCTACTCTGCCTGAGCCAGCTGCATGCTAACTTTCCCATGGACTCTGCTCATGCACATTATTTGTTCCTGTGTTGTTTGATCTTGTCCCGTTTCAAAGCGGATTAGATCAGAATGCACTAACACACAGTTTAATGTATGTCAGCTGAGTACACATGGCAAGTTAGTGCAGGGTAGATTCACAGCCCAGCTTGCTCTGAACTAGGTGTTCATATAGACAAGCCCCTGGTATCCAACAGGTTTTTAAAAACTGTTCCAAAACCGTCAACTTTGCAGGGTAGAAAGTGCCTAAATCAGATGACTTTCAGAAAAATCTGTCATGCCAGAGATTCTTATTGTATCCAGTCGGTATCCATAAGAATGGCCATACTGAGTCAGACCAAATGTCCATCTAACCCGTATCCTGTCTTCCAACAGTGGCTAATGCCAGGTGCCCCGGAGGGAATGAACGGAACAGGTAATCATCAAGTGATCCATCCCTTGTCACCCGTTCCCAGCTTCTGGCAAACAGAGGCTAGAGACACCATCCCTGTCCATCCTGGCTAATAGCCATTGATGGACCTATCCTCCATGAATTTAGCTAATTCTTTTTTTGAATCCTGCTATTTTGAATCCTGGCCTTCACAACATCCTCTGGCAAGGAGTTTCACAGTGCATTGTGGGAAAAGATGGGTCACTGCTAGCCCTAATAAACTTAGAAAAGTATGAGGGCAGACGTAGGGAGGGCCCAAAAGGGAGAAGGTAGGAGAAGAGAAGGTAGTTACAGTAGAACCTCAGTTACGAACATCAGAGTTAACCACACACCTCATTTGGAACTAGAAGTATGCAATCTGGCAGCAACAGAGACTTAAAAAAAAACCCCAAAACAAATACAGTACTGTTACACGTAAACTACGAAAGAGGAAAGCAGCATATTTATTCAGCATAGTAATGTTTCAAAGCTGTATTAAGTCAATGTTCAGTTGTAAACTTTTGAAAGGACAACAATAAAGTTATGTTCAGAGTTATGAACATTGCAGAGTTACAAACAACCTCCATTCCAGACGTGCTCGTAACACGAAGGTTCTACTAAACATTCATGTATAAAGTGTCAGAGGGACACTATTGAGATGAATAGAATAGGTGGAATGGGGTAAGAGTGGGAATGTAGAAAGGGCTGCTGGTTTAAAAGGATATTAACATAAAGCACTTCAGTGCATATGATGCTTCCACTCTACCCAAATATTTTTACTAAGGGTTCCCAAAGGAGATGTTAAACCTGAACATTAGACATGCATATTTCATAAATCTTCTCTAGTCATGTTTGTCTACTTTTAGACAACTAATTATTTAATTCTATTGTTTCAGTACAAATCTGAAATTAACCTATTAATAGCTAATGCAGGAACTTCTAGTCTTTTAGAGACAAATCAATGAAAGAAATAGATATTACTATGCCTCTACAGTAATTTCAAATGCTGAAAATATATTTCAGGTTCTTTAACAGTTTGTAAGCTACAATAAGTTATGACTGTGAGACAAACTGGCTACTTGTCAATCTCCTCAAATATGTCTTAAAGTTGTTTGTCAGTTGAATTAGGTATTCTGGTCTAATTTATAATATACAAGTTGAAGTTCCTGATAAATGCATGCTAACTGTTTTACTGCAATTTAAAAAAAAAAAGTGCTGTAAGAGTTTTTTCTTTTTTCTTCAAACCCAAGTTATGGAGCTTCTCCATCATGGTTGTTCAGTCTCTTTGAAATTCTCACTCATTCCTAAAGGTAGTTGGCTATCAAGCTGTTGGCTGGAATAGCTCTCTTATGGAACCACACAAAAGGATGGATTTAGCCTGTCCTGGAGTTTTCCAGAAGCTTGCGGGGCAGGGAGGGGAAGCCACTAACTTCAGTTGTATTTAAGCATATTTGTAGCTAGCACAGTCCTTTTATACATGGTACTCAGAAAAAAATATGAAATAGCTGTATGTTTCAGTGTCAAAGGAGCCTGTTCTCCCAGTGCCCACACAGAGATACCAGATTGATGCAGGTTTCAGAGTAACAGCCGTGTTAGTCTGTATTCGCAAAAAGAAAAGGAGTACTTGTGGCACCTTAGAGACTAACCAATTTATAAGAGCATAAGCTTTTGTGAGCTACAGCTCACTTCGTCGGATGCATACTGTGGAAATTGCAGAAGACATTATATACACAGAGACCATGAAACAATATCTCCTCCTACCCCACTCTTCTGCTGGTACTAGCCCATCCAAAGTGACCACTCTCTTTACAATGTGTATGATAATCAAGGTGGGCCATTTCCAGCATAAATCCAAGTTTAACCGGAACGTCGGGGGGGGGGTAGGAAAAAACAAGGGGAAATAAGCTACCTTGCCTAATGACTTAGCCACTCCCAGTCTCTATTTAAGCCTAAATTAATAGTATCCAATTTGAAATCCAAAATGAATTCCAATTCAGCAGTTTCTCGCTGGAGTCTGGATTTGAAGTTTTTTTGTTTTAAGATAGCGACCTTCATGTCTGTAATTGCATGACCAGAGAGATTGAAGTGTTCTCTGACTGATTTATGAATGTTATAATTCTTGACATCTGATTTGTGTCCATTTATTCTTTTACGTAGAGACTGTCCAGTTTGACCAATGTACATGGCAGAGGGGCATTGCTGGCACATGATGGCATATATCACATTGGTGGATGTGCAGGTGAACGAGCCTCTGATAGTGTGGCTGATGTGATTAGACCCTGTGATGGTGTCCCCTGAATAGATATGTGGGCACAGTTGGCAACGGGCTTTGTTGCAAGGATAGGTTCCTGGGTTAGTGGTTCTGTTGTGTGGTATGTGGTTGTTGGTGAGTATTTGCTTCAGGTTGGGGGGCTGTCTGTAGGCAAGGACTGGCCTGTCTCCCAAGATTTGTGAGAGTGTTGGGTCATCCTTCAGGATAGGTTGTAGATCCTTAATAATGCGTTGGAGGGGTTTTAGTTGGGGGCTGAAGGTTACGGCTAGTGGCGTTCTGTTATTTTCTTTGTTAGGCCTGTCCTGTAGTAGGTGACTTCTGGGAACTCTTCTGGCTCTATCAATCTGTTTCTTCACTTCCGCAGGTGGGTATTGTAGTTGTAAGAATGCTTGATAGAGATCTTGTAGGTGTTTCTCTTTCTGAGGGGTTGAAGCAAATGCGGTTGTATCGCAGAGCTTGGCTGTAGACAATGGATCGTGTGGTGTGGTCAGGGTGAAAGCTGGAGGCATGTAGGTAGGAATAGCGGTCAGTAGGTTTTCAGTACAGGGTGGTGTTTATGTGACCATCGTTCATTAGCACTGTAGTGTCCAGGAAGTGGATCTCTTGTGTGGACTGGACCAGGCTGAGATTGATGGTGGAATGGAAATTGTTGAAATCATGGTGGAATTCCTCAAGGGCTTCTTTTCCATGGGTCCAGATGATGAAGATGTCATCAATATAGCACAAGTAGAGTAGGGGCGTTAGGGGACGAGAGCTGAGGAAGCGTTGTTCTGAATCAGCCATAAAAATATTCTGTGGGGCCATGCGGGTACCCATAGCAGTGCCGCTGATCTGAAGGTATACGTTGTCCCCAAATGTAAAATAGTTATGGTTAAGGACAAAGTCACAAAGTTCAGCCACCGGGTTAGCCGTGACATTATCGGGGATAGTGTTCTTGATGGCTTGTAGTCCATCTTTGTGTGGAATGTTGGTGTAGAGGGCTTCTACATCCATGGTGGTCAGGATGGTGTTATCAGGAAGATCACCGATGGACTGTAGTTTCCTCAGGAAGTCAGTGGTGTCTCGAAGGTAGCTGGGAGTGCTGGTAGCGTAGGGCCTGAGGAGGGAGTCTACATAGCCAGACAATCCTGCTGTCAGGATTGATGCATATATCATGTTTCAATAATAACTATCTCTCAAAACTGACTCAGTCATTGCTTTGAAATAGGATTGTATTTTTATTAAACATATAAGCTGCATTTAAGGAAAAAGGCAAACACGAGCTTTGGCAACTTAATCTTTGAAAAATATGGGTTCAATCCCCAGCTTCTCTGAAGTAGAGCTAGGCACAGCTGAAGAGCAGGGAGGCTGAAGTGGCATAAGCCACTGCCTCTTCTTTGTTCTTGTCTCTGACCAGGAACCAAACCAGTCCCTGGTGCAAGTTATAACTTTCACAAGGTTGCTGTAACTTAAACCAGCTTGTAATGATTCTCTAGGAGCCATTATACTAGCAAGGATCACTAAAATGCAGTGTGGTCTGCTCTGCACTTGACACATCCCTTTGGCCAGTTTTGTGTTATCAGAAAATTTCTCTATGCCAACAGCAAGTGAAGAGAACGCCTTCAAAATAGGGTATTAAGCTTTTTTCTTCATTTGCTTGAAAATTTGCAATTCTGTTTCCAGCCTGCTGTATGTTAGAATGAAATAGATCCATAACTAATGCCGCTGCTATTGTCTTTTGGCCTATAGTGCTGCCTTTCAACAATATTTATCTTCATATTTTGCTTTTACTAAATAGTCCTCATTAGTTGGTTTTCCCTATTAATACTTAAAAATATATGGGGTCCCAAGCTACTGTTGTATGAGAACAATGCCATGTTCTTCATGTTCACCAAATGTCTGAATTCTAAAACAGTAGCTAAAAATTTACTCACTATATATATAAATATTATATATATATAAATAAATAAAAGCAGGCCTATTTTGGCGATGAACTTTTTGTCAGGGATGTAAAGACTTTAAAATTACTGTATTCACAAGAGTGTGGCAAACATTCAAGGAAAAGGTACATATTAGAACTAAACATTTGTCTGTAGACTTTTTTGCACAGTAATTAGAACAGTTATTTTGACTCTAGTGATATAAGTTTTAACATTAATTATTTACTGGAGTTGGTACTTTTCCTTGCATAAACTTATTAAATTCATTCGCTGCATATAAAATGTGCAAAGTACTTGGAAAATTCATCCCTGTTTTTGTAGCCTCATGTTGTTGTTTGTCTTTTTCTTGCTGAAAATAAACTCTTTAATTAAACAAGCTTGCATTTTTTCTTCCTATGGACATAAACTTACATGTACACTACACACTTTTTCCTGCATTAATGTTAACACTTTATAGATTCAGAGGACCATGGGAAATGATGAGATTTAAGGACTTTCTGCAGTTCTTTGTAAAAACTTAGTTTAATTAGGTTCAATTATTATTGCCAAGTGTATGTATGTATTTGATATGCTATATTGTATACACACGAGTTAAGTAGTAATTTATATAAAAATTTCAATTGAATGTTTAATTCCAAATCTGATAACATTTTTGTTGGCAGATATAATTGTTATACAGAAGTCTCAGTTTGGTGGCCATGCTTTCCTGTTTCAGATTCTTGGGTGAGAATGGAATGCCACAGCTGAAAGCTTCGTTTTATTTAGGGGTGGACCGCAAAGGTTTTATGAAGTGAGGAGGCAACTTTGGTTCATTCTTACAAGTATAAATGGAAAAACTGCAGCAACATATAAATTTAGCCACTTCTAGTCATCTTGAACTTAAAATAATTTTCTTCAACATTTGAAATGTTTTTCGGGTAGTTTTGCTTCTAAGTACTTTTCCCCAGAGCTATTGCTCTCTTAACTAATGAGAAAATGTTTCTTGAATACCTACTAGCAGGATGTCCAAATGAAATAATATCCAGAGAACCTCTTTAGCATGTTGTCTCTTGAGTGACTATCATTTCAGCAATGAATTTTGAGATAATTAATAATGAGGAAAAACCTTTCTAGCATAATGGTTACATTTTTCAGGAAACAAGATTGTTCATTTTATTGACTAAACATTTTCTGGCCTTAAGGAAACAGTGTTTAATTCACCTAATATTTTTTCCCTCATGTGTAAGTCTGTCTACTGCTACTCTAGGATCCCTGTGGATTCTCCCTCCCTCTCCTCCCCAGCCTCCCATGCTGAATTTTGCTGATCCTCTTACCAACTGAGTACTGGTGAATGTAATTCTCCCTCCTGTAGACTGCCCCTTACGCCAGATTAATGTAACAGTTGGGCTGGCCAGAGAGATGCCACTTTAGCATGATTCAAGACTTTACTTACTTTCAGTATCTTGCCTCAATTTTCCAGCCTTGGAGTCAATGATAATCTTAGGCTTGGATCCCCCATGTGGAATTGTGGTGCACTACTGCTTGTTACTTGGTCTTCCTGCTTTCCTATTTTATCATCTACACTTAACTGAGTGCATTTCTAATCAGTCCCTTCAGTGTGTTCAAGTACTCCACTTGCACAAGATAATGGAGTTTAGATTTCATCAGAACATTATAGTTTGTAACTGAATGAAACTCTGAATATAATTTGAATTTAAGATCTGACCAGGGCATAGTCTTTTTATTTGTAAAGTAACATGAGCATTTATGGTTCTGTAGAAATTACAACCTAAAAATAATGGCCTTTGGACCATTAAAATTTGCTCTAGAAACTGGCTGTAAATATATCTATACTGATCCACAACACTTAGTTTAAAAAATGTAATGAGGAGAATCTTTTGTAATTGATTTTGTTTGCAAAATGCAAAATATTTCATCAAATAGTAATTTGGAAAACCAACTTCAAGAAAATAATTTTTAATTATTAGTATGCTATCACTTATTCTCCAAGAATGTTACTTTCAAAATGACAAAGATTTTATTTGTAGAAACCTTGGTTCAAATCTGCTTCACCGCCATTGCTATGGAAAAATTACAGTCAGCAGAGGTATTCTGCATAATAAAGAAACTAATCAACCCAGGCTGCATAATCTAAACACTGAACTCCAGCATTGACTGCTGTCAAGCTTTCGTCATACTTGGCTGAAAAGTTCAACTTCTACATAGAGTGCTTCTGCCGACGTGCATGGGCTAAAATTGTGGAAAAGCAGCATCACTTGCCCCATAACCTCAGCGGTGCAGAACACAATGTCATCCACAGCCTCAAACAATTCTGACATCATAATCAAAAAGGCTGACAAAGGAGGTGCTGTCGTCATCATGAATAGTCGGAATATGAACAAGAGGCTGCTAAGCAGCTCTCCCACGCCACTTTCTACAAACCCTCTGATCCCACTGAGGGTTACCAAAAGAAACTACACCATCTGCTCAAGAAACTCCCTGAAAAAGCACAAGAACAAATCCGCACAGACACACCCCTGGATCCCCGACCTCAGGTATTCTGTCTGCTACCCAAGATCCATAAACCTGGAAATCCTGGACGCCCCATGATCTCCGGCATTGGCACCCTGACAGCAGGATTGTCTGGCTATGTAGACTCCCTCCTCAGGCCCTGTGCTACTGGCACTCCCAGCTGTCTTCGAGACACCACTGACTTCCTAAGGAAACTACAGTCCATCAGTGATCTTCCTGAAAACACCATCCTAGCCACTATGGATGTAGAAGCCCTCTACATCAACATTCCGCACAAAGATGGACTACAAGCCATCAGGAACAGTATCCCCGATAATGTCATGGCAAATCTGGTGGCTGAACTTTGTGACTTTGTCCTCACCCATAACTATTTCACATTTGGGGACAATGTATACCTTCAAATCAGCGGCACTGCTATGGCAACCCACAGTATGCCAACATTTTTATGGCTGACTTAGAACAACACTTTCTTAGCTCTTGTCCCCTAACACCCCTACTCTACTTGTGCTACGTTGATGACATCATCATCTGGACCCATGGAAAAGAAGCCCTTGAGGAATTCCACCATGATTTCAACAATTTCCATCCCACCATCAACCTCAGCCTGGACCAGTCCACACAAGAGATCCACTTCCTGGACTCTATGGTGCTAATAAGCGATGGTCACATAAACACCACCCTATACCGGAAACCTACTGACAGCTATGCTTACCTACGTGCCTCCAGCTTTCATCCAGACCACACCACACGATCCATTGTCTACAGCCAAGCTCTACGATACAACTGCATTTGCTCCAACCCCTCAGACGGAGACAAACTCCTACAAGATCTCTATCAAGCGTTCTTACAACTACAATACCCACCTGCGGAAGTGAAGAAGCAGATTGACAGAGCCAGAAGTCACCTACTACAGGACAGGCCCAACAAAGAAAATAACAGAACGCCACTAGCCGTCACCTTCAGCCCCCAACTGAAACCTCTCCAACGCATCATCAAGGATCTACAACCTATCCTGAAGGACGACCCATCACTCTCACAGATCTTGGGAGACAGGCCAGTCCTTGCCTACAGACATCCCCTCAAGCTGAAGCAAATACTCACCAGCAACCACACAACAAAACCACCAACCCAGGAACCTATCCTTGCAACAAAGCCCGTTGCCAACTGTGTCCACATATCTATTCATGGGATACCATCATAGGGCCTAATCACATCAGCCACACTATCAGAGGCTCGTTCACCTGCACATCTACCAATGTTATATATGCCATCATGTGCCAGCAGTACCCCTCTGCCATGTACATTGGCCAAACCGGACAGTCTCTATGTAAAAGAATAAATGGACACAAATCAGACGTCAAGAATTATAACTTTCAAAAACCAGTTGGAGAACACTTCACTTCAGTCTCTTTGGTCACTCGATTACAGACCTAAAAGTGGCAATTCTTCAACAAAAAAACCTTCAAGAACAGACTCCAACAAGAGACTGCTGAATTGGAATTAATTTGCAAACTGGATACAATTAATTTAAGCTTGAATAAATACTGGGAGTGGATGTGTCATTACGCAAAGTAAAACTATTTCCCCATGTTTATTTCCCCCCCCAACCCCCGTTCCTCTACTTCTGGCTGGATTGCACTACTTGCTATCGCTGTAGAAAGCCTCTCATCCTAAAGTTGATGCTTGAAACTTTTATAATTGCAAGAGACTAAGCATCCACCCACATAAGGTGTATGTATTTTACTGATGAATGTGATCCAATTAGAAGACAAATAGTAAAAAAGGTATTCATCCGGTTAAGACATCCTCAGGCTAACAGGAAGTTGTCCTGGAGTAGTGCATAGAGTAATATTCCATATAACGATTACTTGAGCCTCTGTAGTTAATTGACTTTCAGAAATGTCATGAGAACTTTCTTGCAAACAGTTTGGCTAAACTGCTGATTGCTTCACTATTGATAATTAGCTAATTTTATATCCTTGAAGTAGGTCAGTCTTGTTAGTATTCACACTTGCCTTTGAATTGATCTTCCTGAATAAAACTTGTAACCTGGTTCCCTAAGCATTGCCATATGTAACCATTTCCTTTTGTCTTATTGTGAGAGCACTGAATAGACCTATTCCTAGCTGGAAACTTTTGTTGTAGGTGACATGTAAAGAGAACTAACAATTCCTAGTATTTAGCAGTGTGTGATGGAAGCCCCCACTATAAGGTGTATTGGCCAAAGTAAATGCTAGGCCACATGGCACTCAATCCTGTTGTGGCTAGCCAACTTCCATTCCCGTTTATTCTTTTTCTGATGCCACTTGTGCATAATGCTGCTGTTGGAAGATCTGCTAAAATCCTGGGTGTCTCAAGAACCTATCCTATAAGAATTGACAGTTTTTTGTATGTTTGCAAATTCACTGCTTTTATATCCCAAATAGTTTTATTTTTAAATTCTCATTTTTATTCTATTCATTTATTAAAAACCACTTTGCTCCTCGTAGGCAAGCTCCAGTGAAATCAAAATAATGAAATCCTTGATTTCACAATTTGGGGAATTTTGTATGGTTAAAGCCAGTTAGCTGTGTTTCTAATTTATTGGAGGTGGATGCTGTGGGACATAAAATGGGTAGGGAGCTAGAAATGTTTGCAGTAGCTAAAGTACAGAATGTTCTACTTTGTTCAGTAGTCATTTGATATGTACTGCTAAAGGTGATGAAGGTTAATGAAGGACTGCTTATTGGGATGATAGCATAAACAATTTCTCATGCTTCAGTCAATCTTTCTTGAATCTAAATATACATCTGAAAACTAATAAGACACCTAAACACTATGATATACTGTTACAGAAATGCAGAATTTGCTTGGTCCAGTTAGGGATAAAATGGAGGTTAATGGACTAAATAGACCTAAGTGACACCAGTATTTAATGCTTTTTTGCCTTTGTCATATGTTATGATGGTAAAGTATGAAAGTAAAGGGCTATAGAAATTCCTTCCTCATATCTCCAGAACCCTTAGCTTTTGGTTTGAAGCAAGAGGCTGGATTGCTCTTTTTAACATTTCCATCCTGAAAAGCCACAAGTATTACCTTTCTGTTTAATAACTAATTTGACTATCATTGTACATTTTTAATAGTTATACATCTTTGAAAATTTCATAGTTGAAATACCACCTTCTCTACTGCAGATCTTGATGCTAGTTTCTTAAATATAGTTGGATAAGCTGTACTAAATATATATATAATATATATAATTTTTGTAGCAGTAGCTTAGAACAGCATTGCAAAACTGTTTGTTCAGGATCGGTTATTTTCCTGGACGGGCGACTGAAAGATGAGTTTTTCAGGAGAGCAGTCTTTATGCCTTAGTTGGCAGATGCTTGACAATTTCCCAAGGATGACTTAGACTTACTAGACTGATTTGCCTTAGTTTGTGCTATGTATTTTCATGAAGTTTATAAATTCTTCAGGCCAGAAGGGGCCATTGTGATCATCGAGTCCAGCAGTTCTCAAACTGTGTGTCGGGACCCCATTTTAATGGGGTCACCAGGGCTGACTTAGACTTAGACTAGACATTGCCCGGAGCTGAAGCTTCAGCCCTGTGTGGTGGTGTTCAGGTTACAGGACCCTGCCTGGGACTAAAGCCCTTGGGCTTTGGCCCTCCACCAGGGGTGGAGGGGTTTGAGTGGGCTCAGGCTTCAGTCCACCATCTTGGGGTTGTGTAGTAATTTTTGTTGTCAGAAGGGAGTTGCGGTCTAATGAAGTTTGAGAACCTCTGATCTCCTTAGAACACAGGCCACAGAACTTCCCCAGAGTAATTCGTAGATAATGTATGTTAAACTAATGTTAGTTGGTATTTTTGGTCTGACAAAGACTTTGAAGCATCATGTTACATTCTGAGTTTAACAGTTAAGATTGTAGTGCACATAATCACCCTATTCATTGAGCTGTATCAATGTCAGTTCCTCCCTCTCCTCCCAGATTAATCCAAATGTTAGTCTGGTTACTTTCTCTAAGGGATCTTGAGTCTTTTGGTGACCTTGCAGTCCAAGTTGTGTGGCTAACATAGCGTGGGGGAGGGACAACTCTGCAGGTTTCTTGCCTCCAAACTCTCATGTGTTTAGGTGGCAAGAGGGAGCAGCAGCAGTTTATTAGAGTCATGGTGTATTTTTCTGCACTTTGAAGTGGGATGTACTTATCCATCTCATTGAGTTGCAGCAATTATGTACAGTAGAATCTCAGAGTTATGAACACCTTGGGAATGGAGGTTGTAACTCTGAAATGTTCATAATTCTGAAAAAATCGTTATGGTTCTTTCAAAAGTTTACAACTGAACGTTGACTTAATACAGCTTTGAAACTTTACTATGCAGAAGAAAAATGCTGCTTTTTTCAGTAGTGTACTTTCAACACAATACTGTACAGTGTTCACTTTTTTTGGTCTCTGCTGCTGCCTGATTGTATTTCTGTTTCCAAATGACATGTGGTTGACTGGTCAGTTTGTAACTCTGAGGTTCTACTGTATGTCTTTCTTTATCCTCTTCTCTTTATGTTCTTGGCTTCCTTCGGCAGTCATGTGGTATGTGCAGTTCATGACACACTATAAGATGGTTTTGAGGGGAAAAAATCCTGTTAAGCGGAAATTGACATGCAGTCAAAAAAATCCCTGTGGCTATATACAACTAGGTCTGTTACAGTTTTAGCTCTTCAGAGGTTTATGGCTAAATCAGGACTGATATTGTAAAGAATGGTTCATGTCTATTAACTTGCTATTCAACATATTAAAGAATCTGCCTTCAGAAAACTCTGTATTTCATGTTCAAAAAGACATTGAGCATGTGATGGGGAGCTGCATGCCCGACTTCCATTTAAGCTTTTGTGCATAAAAACTGGGTAACTGAATGCAGTATATTGCAGGTGAATCTATTATGGCTTGAGTTGGAAATCTGGAAAAATTGAAACATATACAACTGTTCTCTAAGTTTGTTCTTCTTCTGAGATCTGTGTGACAATGACTGAGTGTGTTTCTTGAACCATTTTGCACTCTGTGGTTTAGGGGGCTCCTGGGCTCGGTAACACTTGTTGCTACTCCAGTAGCAGCCTGTGCTTTCTCCAAAGGCTGACTGCCAAACAGCATGTTTGTAGAGGGCCAGGTTATATCCCATTGGACTATATCGTGCCCTTTTTCCTATGTGCAGTAGTTCACTCTTTTGAAGCCTCTCATACCATCAGTAAATACCTGTTGCCCCAGTCTGCAGAAGTAAGATTTAGTTCTAAAATTTGGGTATTTCAGCAAGTTCCTTTCAGAATTCAGAGTCCAATTCACTTAGCGTAAGAGTAATGACCCCTGATATATCAATATGCTTTTATTTCAAGATGTGAACATATAACATTCTTCAGTTTAACATTCAGATAGTTATCCTTCTGAAAAAAAGCCCAATTTTCAAATATTTATTTAGGTGAATAGGATTATACTGTAATCCCAAATACTGTATCTAGTGTTGATACATATGCTTTTTCAGTATAATTAAGTTAAGGATTGCCTCAAGGTGTTTAGCAAGAAAGGTTCTCTATCCTAAATTGTATTAGACAATAGATTTTCAGAGCCAAGAATATAGCGGTGGTGCTACAGCTGTGTTGCTAAAAGGTGCACAGTATAGCCACTTTTTGTCAGCAGGAGAAAGCTCTCCCACTGACACCCCCCCCCCCAAAAAAATAAAAATTGCACCCCCAATAGCGGCGGTAGCCTTGTTGGCAGGAGAGCTTTCCTGCTGACAAAGCGCTATTCACGGGTGCTTTTCGTTGGTAAAACTTTTGTCCAGGGATGTGTGGTTTTTCCCCCCACGCCCCTGAATGACACAAGTTTTACTGACAAAAGTCCAGTGTAGACCAAACCTAAGGTTTCTTGTTGGCCATGGACATTGCCAATATATCCAGTCCTACCTTTTGGCCTTTCTACTGTGCTGAGAGTGTTTTTAAAAGGTATTAGTAATAGTGGCACCATACTTGATAAAAAGAGGTATTTTGCGATATACCCTTACTTAGATGACTGGCTGATTTGAAGAGGATTGCCCGTCAGATCTCAGAAGCTGTTACACCATCAACCTCTTTCAAGACTTGGGTCTAAAAATCATCACTCAGTAGTACATAGTAATACTATTCATCGGATCATTCGTAGACTCCACAAATGCTCTAGCATTCCTTCTAAAGGACAGATATAAGAACCTCTCATCACTGAACTCACAAATACAGTCACAGCCCACCACCACTGCAAGGACATGCTTGGCCTTATTGGGGCATATAGCATCTTGTGCCCTTGTGATGCTGCATGCTAGACTACACCTTTGCATGCATGCATGCCTGGCTGAGGTCAGCGTACACCCCAAGCAAACACCTCCTGCATGTGACTCTTACAATGTCCTAATTTAGTCCTCTTGCCTCTGTCATAGTGCAAAGACCCAGGAAACTTTTGCAAGGGTGTTCTCTTCATACCTCCTCCCTCCTGTGTCAAACAGTCAGATTGTGGAACTGGTCAATAAGACATCATGTTTCCTTCTCAGCTGTCCACTTACCTGACCTGCAGAACTCTGTTGCAGACCATTTGAGCAGACACTTCTCGTTTAATCATGAATGCAAGATCAAGGACCCCATTTGTCATCACTTTCTCAAGGAATGGGGCCACTGCCTTATAGACCTGCTTTGAACTTGACGCAACAAGAAGTGCCAAGCTTCGGAGGAGGTTTGAGCCCAGGTTCTCTGACAGATACATTTCTGATTCTGTGGTCAAGGGATATTGTATGTCTTTCCTTCCATTCTTCTAGTTCTTCTACTTCTCAAGGTCAGACAAGAGTCTGCCAAACAGATATGGATAGCTCTGGCCTGGCTGAGGCAGTTTTGGTTCCCAGATGTCCTAAGGCTGTGCAAGGTCCAACCCAATACCATGTCCCTTGTACTGGATCTGCTATCACAGTTCATAAGGAAGATGCTGTACCCAGACCTTTCTCTCTCCACATCACAAAGTGGCTGCTGGATGTGTCTCTAATCTAGAATGTTCCTGCTCTTCTCAAGTTAGGGATATTTTGGTCAATAACAGGAAAAATTCCACCAGACATGCATACATACTGAGATTCATAGGGTTTGACAAGAGTTTTTCCACCTTTTAAGGGCCACTTTTCCTTTTGGGAACCTAAATCTAGTCCTTTCTGTGCTTATGAGACCTCCATTTGGAACTATGCCATTAGGCTTCCTTCTGCATCTTTTCATTTTTAGCAGCCATCAGCTCTGCAAGGCAAGTAGGAGAAATTCAGGCCTTAATGGCGGCCCTCCACCTCCGTTCAAAGTTTTTACCTAATGTGGTCATAGAATTCCACCAAAATCAGCAAATACACTTATCTGTATTCTTTCCTAAGTCTTGTGTGTCTAAAATGGAAGTGGCCCACCATAGTTGTCCTGTCAGAAGAGCTCTAGCATTTTATTTATGAAAAACAAAACCTTCCATTCTTTCCAAGGCTTTTTGTACCTGTAGCTGACAGAATGAAATGCAAGAACATATCTTCACAACTCCTTCACATATTCCGAAATACATTTCAAGAATTTTGACATAGCAAAGAAACCCACCTGCAGGGATGAAGGCTCATTTCAGATCACCTGATTAGCTCCCTTGAACAATGTCTCAATCTTAGACTTTTGTAAGGCGGCCACCTGGAGCTCTGTTCATACATTTACCAAGCACATCATCTTACAGAAGCCTTTAGGTCAGGTGCTTGTTTTGGTAATGCCGTTCTCCAGTCCCTTCTTTCACAGACTCCAAGCTCCTATCTCCAATATAATGGTCCACTTGTTGGAGTCAGCAGTAACGGAATGTTCATATATCTTCCAATAGTGGGGTGGGAGGAATCCACCAGGAACAAGATGCTTGGATTGTCCAAATTTATCCAATAGTGGGGTGGGTGTCTCAGTTTGGAGCAGTATCCCTTCACTTTTGTACACACAAATGGCTTTGTAAGCCACTTTTTTGGTGGTAGTTAATATAGGAAATAATATTTACAAACATTTTCCCAGATTTTTCAAATCTGGTCTACATTTTGTCCCTCCAAAAATTACTTCTGGATGTCTTAGCTTTCTATAACTTCGCCCATCCCTCCAACAACAATAAACCTTGAGTTGGGGAGTGGTGTGACTAGCAGGAATTATGCAATAAGAAGCAGATTGATATTTCCTTCAGGGTGGACATATCATGTTATGCTACTCAGATTTGAATTGTCTTATTTACATTGTGACACAGTAGATTTATGCAGACAGAAGACTCCAATTTTTTTCATTTATGGCTAACTGTAGAAGGGTCCCTGAATTGGCAGTGGCAGCTGCGGTGGTTTTTCAGGAAGCTTTTTCAATGGCATGTGAATACATTTTAGCTTTTAATGATTGCAAATGTGACTTTACTGAATTAATTAGAGCAAGTAACACTGTGTATTCTATAAATATGCCACATGATTAAAGGCGTTATTGACAACTTGTCAAATTTTACATATACCTTATTAGTTGGTGAAATCAGTCTGGATTGCTTGCACTTCTGAGAGCATTTTGGAAAGCTGTTCTTTAATCTGTTACAGTAGTACTTGATTATTTTCAATCTCATGCTGTTAATTGGAAAATCCATCTTGTGATTCAAGAAATTTGTTAACTGGGAAGAAGCAAATGCTTCTTCAGTATGACCGTATTTTTTCTGATAGTGATTAGTCTAGTTTGGAAACTTCATCTGAAGTGCCAGTGGATTTATATAAACAACATGCATGTTCTTACTATCAAAAGGGACAACCTTCATGAATATATAAGTGACTTTCATAATTGTGCAGAAATGTGCTCTGCAAGTGTATCTGATTTATCTTAGAGTTCACACCACTATTTTCCTACAAAAATATTTCTACTCAGTAAACACGTCTCGTGCTTTATGGCAATACTGTTTTTGTCATGAGTGTATAAGATGCTGATAAGAATGATAGTATAGCTTCTGCTGTCTTTACCCCTAAATTTACTCAAGTGTACTGCTGATGTGATCAGCTAAATAGACAGAAGTATTAATGTTATAGAAAAGCCTCATTATAAGGCACAACATTAATGTTGTGCATAGTAGTTTACTGATGTAAAAGATCAGGTCCTGGTCTGAGGAATTTACCACTGAAATTGAGCAAATCCTTAATTGTCTAGGAGGCCTAGGGGCTGTAGTTATTGGTATTCAAGCAATATGTAAATATGGATACCTCAGGTGATAAGAAGTTGATGGATTAAGTCAGGGGAGGAGACAACACTTATATTTCTTATTGTCTAAATAAAGTTTATTGAACTGAAGACCAGAGAAGGTAATTGTGTTGTTGTGGAGAATGTTTATTAGCAAAATCAGTGTAATCATCCATCTCCCTCCTCGAGTCCCCCATATTGAGTAAATGCCTTAGAAAAAATTATAAAGGGCATTGGATCAGGAAGTGGTACACATGTTCTAATTCCATGGTGCAAGGGCAAACTTGCTACTTTGTATTAAACTAAATTTTAAAAGTTAATGATTTTCTGTAGGGACTGCATCAACATAACGGAAATCTCAAAGGAACTTTCATACAAAAGCAAAAGTGAGAACATTTTTTCAAATCAATTCACTTTGTTTTCCCATCTCCATTATTTAAGATGTTTGTCACTAGAGTAAGTGTTCTCAGACAGCCCTTGCTTCTCCTATTGCCCAATCTTGCAGTGGTGGATGAGACTCGGCATAATGTGAGCAGGCTATTTTATACTAGAGGTTTTAGTCTTAGCTGTAGAAACCAAATGTTTGGTATGAAGAATTCATGGAATTAATTTACATTGTAGATGAAGCGTCTTTCAGTAACGTCTGTGCATAAGTTATGTATGTTCACATTAAAATTTTCATGTGGAAGATATTTAACTCCTTGGTGCACGAAGTTGTGTTTTCCAGATGAAATGTCTTCAGGCAGCAGCAGACATTCCAGAAATTGCAGTACCAAAAAAAGGACTAACACTAGTGGTGGTATTCCTTGATGTGCTCGTTACTCTTTGATTATTGCATCATACTCATGACTTGAATCAAACATGGAAAAGTCAGTTTTAAAAATTGTTATGCTAATATGAATAATTTTAAGGAGTACAGATTAGTGCTGGGACAGTGGATACAAAGCTAGCCTTTTAGCAGAGTTGGGATGAGATTTTTAGTGGTAAAGGGGAGTAACAAGAGTTTTAAAGTTGGTAAAATACCTATAAGGACAGGATTGGTCTGAAATTGAATATAAAAATTTGACACCTTGGGCGCATTTCATGCGATAAGAGGTATGAAATGTCTACAGTTCATTTGATAGTGTTTCAGTATCTGAAGGGGGAAACCCGTGTTGGCTCTGCTCCCAAAAGCTCCTCAGTAAGTTGAAAGAATAAAAAGCAAAATATTTTTGGATAATTTTTTTCCCTTCTTTGTACTTTGGGCAGTATGTCAATGAATTTGAAATCATTGAAATGTCTTGGGATGGTAAGCTAATAATAAACGTGTCAGCATTTGGATTTATTTTGAGTATCTGCTGCTTGGGCCCAAAAGAGCTGAGTTGTTGAATTTAGTCTTTCAGTCATACAAAGTTTGAGTTTCAAATTTCTTACTCTGAAGGACTAGATCAAACAGTGATAATCAAGGGCAGTCTCATTCTCAGAATCTTTGCAGACCCAGCAGTTAATCAGAATCTCCATCAGTCAATCTTTAGAATGAGTTACTTTCGGAATGCAAGCGCAAGAAATCCAGGACTATTTCTCTAAATACTGATATGAAGGTTGTGTATGATAGTCATGACTAATCTTAAACCAGTACAAGGAATATTTCCTTAGCAAGTAAGGGAAGGGGAACTGTCTTGCTTGGATGAATAAACAAAAAGAGAGATCATATTTGGAAAGTAAAATTGGTAGTAATTTTGGATTATAATACTCTTCGTCTAAAGTATTATATACATCAGCAAATTTGCAGTAAAGTATTTGGTTGACAATACCCATATTCTTGATGATTTGTAAATAAATTGGCATTACAGCACTCCTAATCATTTTAACAGAAGCTTTTTTTAAAAAAAAAAAAAGTCTAAAGAAAAAAAAATTAAGGTGTAGATTTGATTCCTGGTCTTTCCTCCCCAATTTTAGTCTTTATAATACATTGTTTAGTAATCTCAATTACAAGGTTTATACCTAGATAAGGAATCTGACACCTTAAGTTACAAATCCCCAATTTTTGCCCCAGATCCCTAAATGGCCCCCTCAAGGATTGAACTCCCAACCCTGGGTTTAGCAGGCCAGTGCTCAAACCACTGAGCTATCCCTCTCAAAAGAATTGGACAACTTTGCAGTTCTGAGATTGAGGGCTTTTTTTCTTTTAATTTATTTGAATGAAAAGAAATACAGTAGAACCTCAGTTATGAATATCAAGAGTTACAAACTGACCAGTCAACCACATACCTCATTTGGAACTGGAAGTACTCAATCGGGCAGCAGCAGAGACCAATTTAAAAAAAAAAACAAATACAATACAGTACTGCGTTAAATGTAAACTACTAAAAAAAGAAAAGCAGGATTTTTCTTCTGCATAGTAAAGTTTCAAAGCTGTACTAAGTCAGTGTTGAGTTGTAAACTTTTCAAAACAACCATAAAATTTTGTTCAGTGTTACTAATATTTCAGTTACAACCAACCTCCATTCCCAAGGTGTTCGTAACTCAGGTTCTACTGTACTACAAGTTGGGATGCGAAATCAGGTCACTCATTCTAAGAAGTGCAGAGAACTCAGCGATTGTGAAGACAATGGGAATTACTGAGTGCTCTACATCTATGAACCTCAGGGGGCTTATTTAAGATCCTAATTTTAGGCTCTTGGTTGGGATTTTAGATGAAGATTTTCAGAGGCTAGGAGGCTAAGCAAGTAAATGGCTTCATTGTGCACTTTAGAAATTGGGAGAAATCTAGAAAAGGAGAACTTGTGGCACCTTAGAGACTAACCAATTTATTTGAGCATAAGCTTTCGTGAGCTATAGCATCCGATGAAGTGAGCTGTAGCTCACGAAAGCTTTTATGTTCAAATAAATTGCTTAGTCTCTAAGGTGCCACAAGTTCTCCTTTTGTTTTTGCTAATACAGACTTTCACGGCTGTTACTCTGAAACCAGAGAAATCTAGGAGTTTGAGACACTAGTTTTAAATCCTGTCACACTTTTCCATGCACTCCTAAAGAAGCACATGCTCTGTACATTTAGAAAGTGTTCTTAAAGTAAGTATCAACTTTGTTTATTCTTGAAAATTATATTGAACTGCACCTAGAAATATATGCATCAGGTGTTTTTTTCCTGATATGTGGGTAAATTGAAAGAGCAGTCTTTAACTCTCATGTCTTAATATTTAGATCTGTTTCATAGAATCATAGAATATCAGGACCTCAGGAGGGACCTCAGGAGGTCATCTAGTCCAACCCCCTGCTCAAAGCAGGACCAATCCCCAACTAAATCATCCGAGCCAGGGCTTTGTCAAGCCTGACCTTAAAAACTTCTAAGGAAGGAGATTCCACCACCTCCCTAGATAACGCATTCCAGTGTTTCACCACCCTGCTAGTGAGAGAGTTTTTCCTAATATCCAACCTAAACCTCCCCCACTGCAACTTGAGACCATTACTCCTCGTTCTGTCATTTGCTACCACTGAGAACAGTCTAGATCCATCCTCTTTGGAACCCCCTTTCAGGTAGTTGAAAGCAGCTATCAAATCCCCCCTCATTCTTCTCTTCAGCAGACTAAACAGTCCCAGTTCCCTCAGCCTCTCCTCATAAGTCATGTGTTCCAGTCCCCTAATCATTTTTGTTGCCCTCTGCGGGACGTTTTCCAATTTTTCCACATCCTTGTAGTGTGGGGCCCCAAACTGGACACAGCACTCCAGATGAGGCCTCACCAGTGTCAAATAGAGGGGAACGATCACGTCCCTCAATCTTCTGGCTATGCCCCTACTTATACATCCCCAAAAGTCATTGGCCTTCTTGGTAACAAGGGCACACTGCTGACTCATATCCAGCTTCTCGTCCACTGTAACCCCTAGGTCCTTTTCTGCAGAACTGCTGCCTAGCGGTTTGGTCCCTAGTCTGTAGCAGTACGTGGGCTTCTTCTGTCCTAAGTGCAGGACTCTGCATTTGTCCTTGTTGAACCTTATCAGATTTCTTTTGGCTCAATCCTCTAATTTGTCTAGTGCCCTCTGTATCCTATCCCTACCCTCCAACGTATCTACCTCTCCTCCCAGTTTAGTGTCATCTGCAGACTTGCTGAGGGTGCAATCCACACCATTCTCCAGATCATTTATGAAGATATTGAACAAAACCGGCCCGAGGACCGACCCTTGGGGCAGTCCACTTGATACCGGCTGCCAACTAGACATGGAGCCATTGATCACTATCCATTCATCCCAACGATCTAGCCAGCTTTGTATCCACCTTATAGTCCATTCATCCAGCCCATACTTCTTTAACTTGCTGGCAAGAATACTGTGGGAGACTGTGTCAAGAGCTTTGCTAAAGTCAAGGAACAACACGTCCACCGCTTTCCTCTCATCCACAGAGCCAGTTATCTCGTCATAGAAGGCATTTAGATTAGTCAGGCGTGACTTGCCCTTGGTGAATCCATGCTGACTGTTCCTGATCACTTTCTTCTCCTCTAAGTGCTTCAGAATTGATTCCTTGAGGACCTGCTCCATGATTTTTCCAGGGACTGAGGTGAGACTGACTGGCCTGTAGTTCCCAGGATCCTCCTCCTCCGCTTTTTTAGAGATGGGCACGACATTAGCCTTTTTCCAGTCGTCCGGGACCTCCCCCGATCGCCATGAGTTTTGAAAGATAATGGCCAATGGCTCTGCAATCACATCCGCCAACTCCTTTAGCACTCTCGGATGCAGCACATCTGGCCCCATGGACTTGTGCTCATCCAGCTTTTCTAAATAGTCCTGAACCACCTCTTTCTCCACAGAGGGCTCGTCACTTCCTCCCCATGCTGTGCTGCCCAGTGCAGGAGCTGACCTTGTTTGTGAAGACAGAGGCAAAAAAAGCATTGAGTACATTAGCTTTTTCCACATCCTCTGTCACTAAATAGAATATCAGGGTTGGAAGGGACCTCAGGAGGTCATCTAGTCCAACCCCCTGCTCAAAGCAGGACCAATTCCCAATTTTTGCCCCAGATCCCTAAATGGCCCCCTCAAGGATTGAACTCACAACCCTGGGTTTAGCAGGCCAATGCTCAAACCACTGAGCTATTGGTCACCCTTATGCTGCAGCCTCATCATTTGTCTTCATGCATAAAACATTCTCAATATCTAATAATGGAAAATCTTCAGAATAATTTGAACATGCAGAATTTAATTAAACATTTGTAGTTGTATTTGTTTTCTTCAAGGATGATATCAAAATCTTACTGTTTACTACTGACATTTCTTACGATAGTTCAAGACAGTTGTCAGTACAGAACAATTAAAAGACAGTGCTTGTCTTCACTATGGTGCTAAATCGGCTCCGTTGAACTGATGCAGCGGTGCTGACTTAGCGCGTCTGGTGCAGATGCTTTACGTTGACAGGAGAGCGCTCTCCCGTCAATGTAATTACTTCACCTTAGTGAGAGGTGGAAGCAATGTATGCAGGAGAGCATCTCCTGCCAACATAGCACCGTATAAGCACTGCTTAAGTTGATGTAATTTATGTCGCACAGGGCGGTGGTTTTTTCACATTGCATTTTTCACATCACAATTTACATTGACTTAAGTGGTGTAGAGAAGGCCGCGGTAAAATTATGCATTTTATGATATACCACCACCTGGTGACCTATAACAATTTATAATTCTCTGTCGTGGTATTAAACTTTTACTTGCATTTTGAATAAGATCAGTGTTTAGAAGATACTCTGCAGAAAAAAAATCTATTTGAAGTACAGTATATGATTATATTTCATTAAAAAGTCACTTACTTCTGTGCAAATTGCTTCATAGCATTTGACTCAAATGAGTTTCTTTAGAGGCATCTGTGCCTGTGACAAGAATTGGTGCAGTAAAAATGTTGATATTTTATTTAGCCAGATGAGGGCACTTTATCTTTACATTTCTAGAATTTGTGTATCAGAAGGCTACAGCAGGTATATTCTGATGTGACTTCCTGATTACTGGCTTGTCTGGACAGAATAGACAGCTATGGAGTGATGTTCTGTTTTTGCAAGTGTCTAAAGTGATGAACTTTTTTTTTTTTTTTTTTTGCTACTCTTGTTTTATTTTCTGTTTATACTATTGGCCTCATTGCAGGAGAGTATATATTACAAGGATTTGCAGCAAAATCCATCAACACAGGGCTGCCCTCCGCAAAATGGCATACACGGGATATGGCATTTGTGGATTAAATCTGAAACATTATTGTCTTTAGACGGTTTTATAATACATGAATGGCCAACATAGCTGCTCTGGGATGAGAAATTTCTAGGTGAGTGGAAGGTAAATGCTCTCTCAAGTTGTGCTTGTTTGTTGTTTATACAGCAGTAGTATGACAAGTCTTAACTTCTTGGGGAACATGCAATATTTTTATTTTAAAGCTAATTAATCCAGTAGTTATAGCCGTTCAGCTGTTGCACATTTTTCTATGTCCTCAGTTCTGACACAAGACTAACATCGACACCACTTTTTGGTTTGAAATTACATAGGAGTGTTGTAGGTATCACACACTTGCAGGAGTGTGGGAGTTTACTTGGAAGTTTTCAAAGGCCTGGTCTATAGTGCGTGGTTATTTTGGAATTAGCTGAGTTACCTCGAAATAAAACTGGTTCCATCCGCACGACCAACCATTTTTTCGATTTAAAGGGCTCTACTCAGATTTCTGTACTCCACCTTAGCAAATGGAGTAGTGCTAAAATCGAGATTGCAGTTAATTAATGTTTGTTAATTTTTTATTCATTTGTGTCAAACTGCATTGAGATGGAAATGTAAATTGAGTTAAATTCACAATCTTTTAAAGTTTTATCAAATAAAACTACTTTCAGTGTGCTGAATAGGTAATAGAATGTTTATCAAAATGTGTTTTGCACTTTGTTAAAGTATTTGTAGTCAATGAACTGAACTGTTTGTTGCTAGCCACCTTGTCCTTCATGGTTTTAGAGCTAGTTTATTGCAACCTGTGACATGTGGCTTTTATTCGTAAACTGGAAAAGGAAAAGCTTTCCTGGTTTTTTTCCAACTTTTTCAATTTTGAATTAACTAATATTTGAACTGAATTAGGTGAATACAGTGAAATGAAGAAAATATTCTCTGCACCTGCAGAAAAGGCTACTACTATCAAGTTTAGCACTTGAATAAACTCAGCTAGTGACTTGAACTAGTTCAAGTGGTTTGACTCTCTTTAAAACTTCAGCAGCAAACTTACTGCTTGAATACTTTTTATTTCAATGATTTTATTAGATTATAGTAAGTTTAGGCCTTAGTCATAATTTTAAATAGGTTTATTTCTAAAGTCCATTTAAATTCATTATCCACTCTCAGAAAAATACAGACCCCATCTAGCTAAGTTTAAATATTATGGTAATTGAGACACTAGGAACATGTAAGCCATGTAAGTTATGAATAACATGTAAATTATTAATAGAAATGAGAGAACATGAATGATGCATTACATAAAAAGGTGAAAATAACATCTTTAAATTTTATATAGATACACATCCACCCTTGTAAATTTTTCTGCTTCCCTTCCATGGTGCCACAGACTCTGCACATACATGTTTTAGACTAGCTGTAAACATGATCTTCATATGACTTCAGTAAATGCATTGTCACAGACATCCAAGTGTGAGGGCACAAGTGCAGGAGAGAGGCAGCCAGCAAGTGGGAGCACAGGTGATAAGTGGTAAAGTGAAGAAATGGAAGCAAAAGTACAGAATGGGAGGAAGTGGGACGCCAGACTCTCACATTGCTGGAGGGTATGGCCTCAAAATCTTATTGGTTGGTGAAGGGGGCAGAAGAATTAGCTTTTGCAATGTGTCGCTTGAGGCTACAGAAACAAGAATAGGCACAGTGAAACATATTCAAGAAACATGCTTTTGTGTTGGTATACACCAAAATAGAGAGAAAAGGGACGAAAAAACGGGTGTGATGCATATGACCTTAGAATCTGTTTTGGTCATTAAAACCATTTTTGGTACACCTTTAAAATGTATTGAGGAAATAATATATTACCTATATTCTGTGCATCCTTCTATCATGCTTGATAAAACATTACATTAGTCATGTAAATAAAAATGCTTTAACAAATTCCATCCAAAATAGGGCATAAACTTGCAGACAAATGATCCATTTTATTCAAGGGTGCAGGGGAGTTTTCTGTGTAGACTTAAAATTAAGCAACGTAGCACACTGGTCTTGCTAAAATGAACAACTCTGCTGTCAGAACATATTGTTGAAGGTGTTTGTGAACTGTTGCATTGTTGCTAAAAGGTTTTTTAAAGGGAGTAATGGTACTTCAAGCATTGTGTGATATTCCTGCTAAAGTTTAAAAAAAAATATTAAAAAACCCTCAGGCATTAAATGTTTGCCATTGTGCCTTCTAATTCCGTGCTAAGTTTCAGTGAAAACCTTTTTTTCCCCTGTTTCTATAACATTATTCCACACCTCTTCAGACTCATCACCTTTATACTTACAGAAGTCTGGTTATAACATTATAATGTTTTGCTTGATTTCAAGATATTACTAAGGAAGCTTTTGAGAAACACAATTAAGTGCTTCCGTCCAATTTTAAACTTCATTGTGCTCTGGTGATGGGAGAATTTACCAATCAGGCACACGATCACTTTCTAGAAATCTTTTATATGCAAGGGTCCTATTCTCCATCTAGTTGAGGGGTTCCCAAACTGGGGGTCGGGACCCCTCAGGGGATCGTGAGGTTATTATGTGGGGGGGGGTCGCGAGCTGTCAGCCTCCACCCCAAGCCCAGCTTTGCCTCCAGCATTTATAATAGTGTTAAATATATTAAAAAGTGTTTTTAATTCCTCAGATGTTGCTATTACCAACAGGAGAGTGGGTTTGGTTTTTTTTTGGGGGGTGGGGGGGAAGAAAACCTGGATTTGTGCTGGAAATAGCCCACCTTGATTATCGCTACAAAAGATTCCCCCTCGCGTGCCCCCCCTCCCCTGGCTGTCCTGCTGGTAATAGCTCACCTTACCTGATCACTCTCGTTACAGTGTGTATGATAACACCCATTGTTTCATGTTCTTGGTGTATATAAATCTCCCCACTGTATTTTCCACTGAATGCATCCGATGAAGTGAGCTGTAGCTCACGAAAGCTTATGCTCAAATAAATTTGCTCGTCTCTAAGAAAAGTCCTCCTTTTTCTTTTTGCGGATACAGACTAACACGGCTGCTACTCTGAAACCTTTAATTTGTACGGGGGGGCTTGCACTCAGAGAGGTTTGCTATGTGAAAGGGGTCACCAGTACAAAAGTTTGAGAACACTGATCTAGTTCTTATTTTTTGAGAGCTCTTTATTGAATTGCATATTAAATTGTAATTTTTTTAAAAATATTTTTTTCCAAATTTGATCCTGAATATATAAAAAAAAGTCTTTTAAAGGACAGTTTTAACTTTAATGTTTCACTTTTCTCTGAAAGCATTTTACTTTTTTGCAAGGAACATCTAAGATGACTGTAGGTGGAACAGAAAAATTCTTTTTCACTGTCTGTGCATTTGATAGTACCTTGTTTTGGTCATTTTCACTATTTTTAGTGTTTTTGTGAGTCTTTCACACAACAGCAGAAAGACGAAAAGTTGATTGTAAAATTCAAAAAATTGGAGGTGATAGGCATGTGTAATGCTTGGAATTGCTTTTAACGCCTTTTCAAAAAGGGTCACAAATTTTAATTCTAGTCAGTTTGAACTGCAGAGGTGCTCCCAGAGTTGCCTTTATTTTAAATATGGAGACCTTTGTATAGGATTATATTAAATTAAATTTAAGAAATGATTTGTTTGGCTGGAAAAGCATCTAGCCCCGTGGTTCTCAAACTGTGGGTCGGCAAGGCTGGCTTAGACTTGCTGGGGCTCAGTGATGAAGCCTGACCCCCACAGTCCTAGGTAGCAGGGCTCAGGTTACAACACCCTGGCTGGGGCTGAAGCCCTTGGGCTTGAGCTTTGACTACCTTCCCATCTTGGGTGGTGAAGCTCAGGCTTTGGCACCCGCAGCCGGGGCGGTGGGACTTGGGCGGAGTCAGGCTTCAGTCCCACTCCTGGGGTTGCGTGGTAAAGTTTGTTGTCGGAAGGGGGTTGCGGTGCAATGAAGTTTGAGAACCCCTGATCTAGCCTAAAGAAGATTTAATGAATGATTTATGTTCAAAACGATGGGCTGTTGGGAGGCAAAGGGAGCTATGTCTCTAAGATAAGTGTGTAGCCTTAATTTCTCCATGGTTTTCCAGACCCCTTTTTCAACTCTTATACCTCAGATTTTGGAATTAATGACAAATTGATAGCTGTACTAATCCATATCTTGCTGTTATGGGGATTTTCCTAAAATGGCTGTAGATTAAAGGGATTAATCGTTGAATTTATCATTATTGGCCCAATGTGGATGATACCATTATTCGGCCTTTCTTACTCCAAGAACCACTTGTTTTAAAGAAGAGCTGTTTTTGTTTTGACCAGCTTGCATTTCTTTTAGAAAATTCTTTACACTTCACCAGTCAAAACACAAGTTGGAGAAAATTTAGAGATCTGATTTGGTTTGGAAAATAAATCCTAGTGAGGAAAGTTTGAGATGAGAATTCATCTTAGGGAAGAAACTTAAAGGACACTTGTGACCTTTTAAATTATTTCTAAAGAGTACAGTGACCTATTTAGTCTCTTTCGTCTGTAGGACAATGCCCAGGTCCTCATTGTGCCACAGCCTTCCTTCCTTAGGCTAAGGGCAGATGAGAGTGCTGATTGAAGCGTATTGCCACCTGGCCAACCTTTTACAGGATTTTAATGTATATCAATGTAATAAAAACAAATACTAGTCTAGTGGGTATTGAAAATCAAATGTTTGCAGTTAGTATTTCATCATTACCATTAATCTTTCATTGTGCTGTAACTTACTCATGTGGAAGCAGAAATGAGTGTTTTAGTTGTCATGCAAATCAGGTTTTACTATAGCACTAGGTCCATTGTGCATCCTGATTGCAGGGTTTATGCCTTCCAGGGATTTGTAGAATAAAAGTACAATCTATCATTTTGTGCAAGTTTATAGTCAAATGGCAAGGATGAACATTAAAATAATTACCTTTGATAACACATTATTCTTTATGCCACAAGAGTTTTTTTAAATATGTTGACATAATTCTCAAATCTCAGACCGTTACTATTTTCAGATTACTTATAATGGTAGCTGCAGATTCTCATATGAAATATTTCTTTTTTTGCATAGATGTTGAAACTCGTAGCTAATTATTAACAGTAATTGAATTTGAGAATGAAATCTTGCTTTTTTCTTTACTACTGTACCAGTCTTCAATGGCTACATTAAAAGCCAGGAACTTGATGTACACCTCCTGTGGCAAAGCCTTCACTGATCGGGGGTTTGCAGTAGCACAGGACACCACAGCCCCTCCACCCTCACTCAGCGGATGCGGAAGTGGCCAGAGCAGGCTCAAAAGTTAGGGGTGCTGCTGTTGAGGGCCTGTAACTGGAGTGCACAGGAAATTTATGATTCAGTATATCTGTCAAGGTTCCTTCCGCACTCTGAACTCTAGGGTACAGATGTGGGGACCTGCATGAAAAACCTCCTAAGCTTATCTTTACCAGCTTAGGTCAAAACTTCCCCAAGGTACAAAATATTCCACCCTTTGTCCTTGGATTGGCCGCTACCACCACCAAACAAATACTGGTTACTGGGGAAGAGCTGTTTGGAAACGTCTTTCCCCCCAAGATACTTCCCAAAACCTTGCACCCCACTTCCTGGACAAGGTTTGGTAAAAAGCGTCACCAATTTGCCTAGGTGACTACAGACCCAGACCCTTGGATCTTAAGAACAATGAACAATCCTCCCAACACTTGCACCCCCCCTTTCCTGGGAAATGTTGGATAAAAAGCCTCACCAATTTGCATAGGTGACCACAGACTCAAACCCTTAGATCTGAGAACAATGAAAAAGCATTGTTTTCTTACAAGAAGACTTTTAATAGAAATAGAAGTAAAGAAATCACCTCTGTAAAATCAGGATGATTTAGGGTAATTAGATTCAAAACATAGAGAATCGCTCTAGGCAAAACCTTGAAGTTACAAAAAAAGATACACAGACAGAAATAGTTATTCTATTCAGCACAATTCTTTTCTCAGCCATTTAAAGAAACCATAATCTAACACGTACCTAGCTAGATTACTTACTAAAAGTTCTAAGACTCCATTCCTGGTCTATCCCCGGCAGAAACAGCATATAGACAGACAGAGACCCTTTGTTTCTCTCCCTCCTCCCAGCTTTTGAAAGTATCTTGTCTCCTCAGAGGTCATTTTGGTCAGGTGCCAGCGAGGTTACCTTTAGCTTCTTAACCCTTTACAGGTGAGAGGAGCTTTCCCCTGGCCAGGAGAGATTTCAAAGGGGTTTACTCTTCCCTTTATATTTATGACAATATCTAAGTGAGAAGCTTTGTTGGTCATTTGGGCAAACCCTTTGCCCATCCTTTCAGGGTAGGGAGAACTCTGCTTGCCTCCTGCCCCACCCATTATCACTTAAATACTTCCACTACAGCAGTCTGGCTCAATTGTGTTTGAAGGCAGGAAGCAGAGAGTGGGCAGTGGTCCCTGCCTTGCTTTACTTCAAGCTCCTGTGAAAAACAGGGAAAAACATAAATGAGGAGACTGCTTAAACCTGCAATGATGCTTCTGTGATCCCATGAGAATGAAGAGGTAGCAATGGTGGGTAGGACAAGGTGCTGTGGATAAAAGGTAAACCCCAGTCTAGACACACAGCTGCAACAGTTTAAAGGGGTGGTTTTTACACTATTCAGTTAAATCAGTATCAGCCATTGTGTGGACATTTATTTCAGTTTAAACTTGACTTACATTGGTTTAATTTACTTCATTAAATTTCCAGGTTTAAAATAAACCAGTGTAATCAGTTTAAAACATACAGATAGCCACAGAGGATTTTCACCAAAATCAAATTAATCTACTTTAGTTAAACTGGTGCCCTCCTGCGTGTAGACAAGGCCTAAGATGAAAAGGAGTGGGAAAAAAATCACTGGAGAAGGGAGAGGAGTAAAAGTAGTAGTGGGGTTTTAAAAGACAAATACAATAGTACCAAACAGATTATTTCTTCCATTGCATACTCTGTTTTGTAAAATCAAAGTCCTGCTAGATTATAGGAATCAGCAATCCCTTGTGTGTATTTATTTAAATTACGTGTTCAAAGGAATAAAAACAGAAAAATAGGAAGAAACAGGCAAATACACAGGAAAAGATAAAAGGTGGAGTTGAATGAACAAAACAGATGAAAAGTGTCAGACTCCCACACTGGGTATGTCTATACTTAAATCTGAGGTGTTCTTGTGGCACAGATGGAAATCTGTGTGCTAGCGTGGCTAAAAATAGCAGTGTAGATGTGGCAGGATAGGCTTCTGCACAGCCTAGTGATGTGAGTACATACTTAGGATCTCTGATGTGCTTGTACAACCTGTGCTGCTGCTGCTGCGTTTACTCAATTTTTTTTATTACTAGTGCTGCAATCGCACCTCTTATTGTGGTTTAGACACACCCAGTGTGACGAGGATAAGCAAGGGTGGATAAGGTATGGATCTATCAAATGGTGGACTTCAATTCAAAAAGGTTGTGAACTGCTAAACAAAGCTGTTGAATCACTTCAGTTTAAAACTACTGTAGCCATGCCATGGCAAAGGTTTCTTCCCTGCTCCATCAACTCCAAATAATGTATCAGCTGTATTTGTTTAGAGCTTCCTTTTGAGAAGCAGGTGTATATTGCTAATTCAGTAGTCAGGGTTTTTTTTGAGAGTTTGAGTAGTGGGTAGAAGGGAGGTTTATGTGAAAGTGAGAAAATGAAGTCTGTTTCAAATACATAGAGCTGATTAGCATTTCTACATTCAAATTATATTAGGCATATGGCAACTCCTCCTTACTCTAATACCTGATTTCTAAAAAAAACCCTAATCCCCAATTATATGATATATGCAGACCATATGAAAGATACATGCAAATGCTTTTGCTTGTCCTGTGCTGTAGCATATGAAGAAAACATGCTACAAAACACAATGCACTTTTTTCATCAGTGTAACTAATTTAATTCAGAAACAAATGATTTAATTTCATGGCAAAATAATTGATGAATCTGAGATTTAGAGGGGTGGTAATGTATTACCTGATTTTTTTTTTTAAAAAAGGTAAAACATTAGTATAACTCACTACTAAATACATTGTTTTACTTGGATTAGAGGAAATTGGACAAATTCTGTTCGCCACAGACAAGTTATGAACTGCTTTTAAGGTTTTTGGGTCATATGTTGATCTGGTAAGTTTCTATTCTGATAAACTAGCATTGTGTAGTTATGCTGACACATGGTGATGGTGTTCAAGCCTGAGGATATGTTTCAGTAAAACCGTGCAAATTATTGTCTGCACACACGCAGTTGAACCAAAAAAAGGGAAAAATCAGTATTTCTCAGTGGTTCAGATTTACTTATTGGAGTTAATGATTTTAGATTTGATTTACAGCTGAGTTTGTTTGGAAGTAGGGCATCTCTGAGATAAAGCATAAGGCTGTTTCAAATTAGATACGGAGCATGCTCATATCAAGTACCTACCCTTAGGATTGCAGTTTTTCTCAGGTCTATGTTAGTAGAGCTCTCACTGAATTGAGAGGAAGAGAGTGTAGCATGCCCTTTTTTATCATATCAGAGAACATATGATTTATCTTTGGAAACTGGAGACTGAAGATGGAGATAAGCCTCACTGTGAAGGCATCAGCATTCAACTACAGGTTGTTTTTGGTGAGTTAATGTTAGTCTCTTTTCAATTATTTTAAGAGGTATCGCTGACAAAGCCGGGTGTAGTGTTCAGGCCCCTCACCCCCCTCCCCCCCGCATATGTCATGCCATATACGTGTTAATGTATTAAACTGAAACTTTATATAGGCAATAATAAAGAAATTTTAGCTGTTGTGATGTGTGGATGTTCATGGAAGAATTTTCATTAAGTGAAAGGTTAATGTTTTCTAAAAAGAATGCTAGGTTAATATTTGGGTCAGAAAAGTCCATGAAAAGTGTGGGATATATTTTTTTCTATAACCTGTAGTTTACTCCTGTTATTATTCTGCAATGAAACTTTTCTGCGCACAATATTTTAAAATTCTAAAAAATTCTGCATATTTTATTTGTCAAAATAACACAATATAATAACACCAGTTTCAATTATTTTTCGCCATTTATTTCAAAATACCTGCCAGCAAGTATGTCTGTGACAATACAGATGACAGAAAAGATTCAGGAAATATTTTTTGACACATAGATTCCTTACTAGACATATTAATACAGAGCTCTGAGTAATAATTCATTTAAACAGAACCATATTTCCCACACCCCTCAGAAGCAGTGCAAAGGCTTGGGGGAGTCAGTATAATGGAGGGAAGTAAATTGCTGGGAAGGAGACTGGATGTGTAACAGGTTTTTTGGAGGGCGCGGGGAAGGGATTGTTAGGGAGCTTCCCCCATGCAGACCAGCCTGCCTGACCCCTAGGCTTTCCCATTCAGTGAGGCACATCTGCCCCTCTGTTCCCTCACGCAGCCACTCCCCTGTCCCTATGTAGCTCTGCACTCCTTCCCCTGCCTCCATGTGTCTGTGCCCTCACCCAGCCACTCCTGTCCCTGTGTAGCTCTGCCCCACCTCCCTGTGTGTCTGCATCTCCCTTCCCCTGTGGCCCTGTGCCCCCACTCCCATTCAGCCTCTGCCCCAGTCTGTCCTCCCCCACTAGCCCTTATGAACCCCTGTCTGACGGACATACCCCCCAGCACCCCACAGCCTGTCTCCTGACCTGGCCTGACAAGCGCTGTGAAGGCAGCTCTCTATCTTCCCTTGCATTACAGAGGGAGCTCACAAATGTAGTTTCTAAAAGGGAATTTTATTTTGATATTTAAGACTTGCATTAATATATAGAATGATGTTGAAAAAATCTATTGTTCTTGGCTTCAACAGGAATTGCAAGTTAATAAGCAACATAATATGAGATCTAACTCGATGTGTTTTAAGTAATCTTGGCTATAAACATGTTAGTGAAATGTGTTTACTATTTTCTATCAACTAAGAAATTTAGGAGGGAATCCTTTTAAAATTGCAGTTATGACTACTTATGGTAACTTATGAACTTGTATTATTTCTTTGGTAGCGAATGAACTATGTAACAAGAATTTTGAAAAATATTAATGGTGCTGTTATTAGCTCATGCTTATCGTTCTCATTTCAAGTTTTATCGATTTGTATTGAGTAACCCTTTAAAAGCAGCATTTACAAAGCAGAATTACTTTTGTCCAATGCTGGTAATTTCATACAGCCATGAATAGGTCTTCCTTCCCTCCAGTAAGATACAGTACCCTTTTTGAGGA
Source organism: Caretta caretta (assembly GCF_965140235.1). Lineage (NCBI taxonomy): Eukaryota > Metazoa > Chordata > Testudines > Cheloniidae > Caretta > Caretta caretta. Next base: position 237,711,756 of record NC_134206.1, on the reverse strand, counting down.
TTTTCTTGTCCTCAATATGCCTCATTTTGAATGACAGCAAACAATTCTGTTAATATTGTCTACAATATGCAAATTAGGGCTCCAAGAGGAGCCATGGTTGAATTGCAAAAAAAAAAAAAAAAAAAATTGGTGTGGATAATGTTGATGTTAATGGTCTCAGCTATTTAATTGGACTATGTGTGTTTTGATTCAAATATAGCATGTTGGAAATGCCTGTTTAAAATTTAATTAATCACTGGGTTAGGACTTGAGCATATGCTAGAAGGGTGGAGGAGTTTTGTGGCAAGAGCATGTCCTCCCTTTATATAGTTTGACCAGGAGAAGGTACTCCTAGGAATAAACTTGTCTAATGTATTCTTTAACTTTCTTTGAATGAAGAGATGTTTCTGGGTAATTCCCTTTCCTGAGCAGAGTTCTTTGGTGCTGGATATAAAGGATAATTACAGTTTTACAGAAAGGGTGCACTCTGCAATCTTTCTTAGTATCCTGACCAGTTTGCTTTAGCACATTGCGTTCGGTTGTATGTTCAGTGCAGTAGTAAATTTTTGAACGCCATGTTTTTTCTCTGAATGAAGGGGTGGCTGTGCCTGGAGGTATAATCTGGGGGCGCAGAACATCTAATATTTACCTGTAAATCATCATCTTTCTCCATCTGAAATGCCCATATCTTGGGTTCTCAACCCTATTCTAGATTACTGAATGTTAATTTTATGAAATGGTCTGTGCATTTTCTCTGTTTGAGACCTTAGTTATGTGGGCTATTGCAACAATTACCTATGGTGATCTAATCTAGTAAGAGAGTGGGTTTTTAAAGACATTCTGGAAGAATGGTTAGTGTTCAAACTAGTAGGGTGGGTTTTTTAGGCTGTGTATGGAGGTGTGATGGATGGAGTTTGAGAGGAGTTGTATGGCTTTTTTATTTTTGGTAGCATTGAGAACGTGCTCAGTCCTGTGACTGGCAATATAAAAAAGCATTTCACCTTACTACTAAAATGTAGATTGGTTTGCGAAGGGTGAAAAAAGTTAATGGATTTTTCCCTGTGGAGAGAGGATTGCTGACTTATTCAATGCTATTTTCAATAGGAAAGCTATACTTTGAAGAGTGCAGCAAAATTTGAATGACCTTACTGCACTGTTCAGAGTTTCAGTAATTCAGAATCTGTTTAATAAATGATACTGTAGATTTATACAAATATATTGTCCAAGAGGAAGTTGCTGAAATAATTTAATGTTTTTAGTAATACTTCAGTCTTCTGGCATGCATGTTGATATGGAATAGAAAAGGCCTGTAAAGTCTCATCTGGACTGTATCTCTAGGGTAATAGCTAAACACCTGTATCCTACAGCACAGATATGTCTCTGAATAGCCAGCAGTTATGTGGAATATAAAACAAAAAGCGAAACATGGAAAATTAGTTAGATCTATTTGTGTTATGTGAATTATAATTTTTACATACAAATGGTATAACATTTAAGATGTCTGTCAGCTTTTGAGTGACTGAAATCCTTTGGACAGCAAAGGCTCATTCTTTTCCATAGAATTAGATTTATAAATGAGAACATTTACTACTGGCACACATAGAAAGCTGTGACAATTTTAAACTGAAGGTTATTTCGAAGAAACCTTGTAAGCATTCTGTTTCAAACCTTCCTGACCCATTTTAGACAATTTGCTAAAATCTGATGCTTTCAGTGGAGCAATACGTCGTATTTGAGTTAGTCTTCTCATATACACTAACTCTCTGACCCCTCACATGGGAGGGGAGGGGTGGAACTTATTTTTTCACTACTTGGAAGTGAATTTAATATCTAATTTTTCCAAACAAAAAAGAAACTGCACTGCACAATACTACTTGGTGCTGAGTTGGCTGTAGTATCACTAATGTTTTCGATAGAAATAAAAATAATAAGGAAAAAAGCGTGAATTATTACATAACTCTTTCTATAGGGAACTCTTTCTATATTGTCATAAATTGGAAGGACAATTATTTGAATTTTTTTTAAAGCAACTACGTGCTCCATTATATTATTCCTGAGTTATTCCTACTTCTGGAGGAATTCTGCAGCAAAAAAATTAAAAACTTTGCACACAATATTTGAAAATTCTTCAAAATTCTGCATATTTTATTTGTCAAACAACAATATAATCATGCCCGTTTCAATTATTTTGGCAATTTATTTCTAAATATCTGTCAGCAAGTATGTCTGTAACAATACAGACAAAGATTCCGGTATTTTTTTTTGACAAATTCCTTACTAGGCATATTAATACAGAACTTTGTGTAATTCATTTAAATTACAACACAGAACTGTATTTCCTGCCGCTGTCAGAAGCAGTGCAAAGGTTTGGGGGAGTCAGGGGTAATAGAGGAGTTGAGGGAGAGGGAAGGAGCCTAGGAGTGAACCTGGAGGGTGTTGGGTGTGGGTGGGAGAAGGTTTTTTTGGGCAGGGAGGTGGGATTGTTAGGGAGTTGGGAAGCCTCCTCCATGCTGACCCCAATCTTCTCTCATTCAATCAGGCACGTTTACCCCTGTCCCCGCCCACCCCTCTCCCTGGCTCTCCAGTCCCCCTCCCCAGGCTCAATTCTGTCATGCCACTAGCTCATGAGCGTGTGCCCCAGTCTGTCCCCCTCACTAGCCATTCTGATCCCCAGTCTCTAACCTCCCCAGCAGCCCTGTGTGCCCCACTCTGTTCTAACTTGGCTCTGCAGGCAGGGTGCTGTGATCAACTTCTACTCCTGGGGGAATTCTGCAGCACTGGGCATAGAATTTTGTATTTTCCTACATAAAATACATTTTGCCTTAGGAAGTGCTGCAGTTCTGCCTTTTGCCCACCAGAGGCTGCTGTGGCACTAGAACAGCTAGCATGAACACAGGGCTGTTCTGGTGCCACAGAGGCCTCTGGTGGGCAAAAAGTGGAACTGCAGCACTTCTGAGGCAAAATGTTTTTTATGTGGGGAAAATACAAAATGATGGGAGACAGAGGAATTATGCTTGTCCGCAGATGCGCAGAATTCCCCCAGGAGTATTCCTCTTTACCTTCCAATCGTGGAGGTCCCAGTGTGGATTATTTTGAGTCTTTCTAGCTTTGTGTTAGTGCCAGCAGGTGGAGCTGTTGAAGATTGGTCTTCTGGCTGCATGAGTCTAGAATCTCTAGAATTGAGTTTTTCTACTCTTTCATTATCTCCAGGGTTTGAAATTAATATTGGACTGAGTTCTGTTGAATTTGGTAGATGTTATCATAGTGTACTAGTCTTGTATAGTTAAATTACAGCTATGGATTTGGAGGGAAGTTATGGTAAACACCTAATAAATAGTCATTTTTCTTTGCTTCATCAAATGATAACTTTTGGCATTTACAAAATAAATTTCTAATTAAAAAAATACAAAAAATCTTCAAATATGAAAAATGAAATTCTCTGATAGTGGCATGTGGAGGCTGAGGCTTTGTGTTTCCCACACTGGGAAATGAGTTAGTTGTCTATGGCAGGGACCTGTTTGGGGCTCCAGGGGTTACAGCTGATTTTATCCAGCAACAGGTGAATATTATGTATAGAGTAAGTTTAGCAGCCGTCATCGAGGTGGCTAATCACTTATAGCCAAAGAGTGATGCTAACAAGTGCTATTCTTGTATCTCATATTGTGCAGAAGACAATGGGAAGCCTGAGAATAAAGGGTTGAAGATTTTCTAAGACTGAAACTTGTCATGGACTACCTTGACAGCACTACCTGGATGAGGAGGGAGGAGAAACCTTTCATTGAGTATCCATGTATGATTCTCTAGCAGTGCACCTTAGACCAAAAAAAGTGGAAATGGTTTTCCCCCTTTTTGGTTGTGTTGGAAAGACTGAATAAATGTTTGCAGCATATTCGGGGCATGCTTTGCCAAAAGATATTTAAAAATCTTTCCACCTTCTATACAATTTATTTGCTTCTGCATGTCCACAGTTGTCTAAAGGAACTAGGAACCTCCCCACTGCTCTAATGAATATGAACATTTAAAACATTGTGTGTAGGGGGCATTTACAGTTTCATGCACATTTCAGTTCAACAAAGAAAATGGCTTTATTTAAGCATTTAGTTCAACTGAGAATCAGGTTTTGCATCATGTGTTCTTGAAAGGAATTTAAATGTATAGAAGCATACACAATAGAAGGACTGACTCATTTTTGTTTCTTGTTAAATTGATGCTGAAGCAAACTACATTCTGACATTCAGGAGTAAAAAGGCAATATTTCAGTGTATTATAGAAAATTTGGGGGGCTTGAATGCATTTAACATGCCAATATGTGGAAATACTAATACTTTTTTTTTTAACTAAAGATTAACAGGTCTCTATTTTTCTTCTACTTGCTTAGACACAGCCAACTCAATTTTATTATTTTTAATCTGTATTTAGGAATCTGTGATTCTGAGAGCATCTCAGTGCCAGTGGGTACGCTGTTGTCATGGTAGACGAAAGATGGCATGTAATATGTCATTGGAAAACTAATAATTGATCATTAATATTCTTGAGTGATGTATGCATAGTAAATCCACGGCAGGACTTTATAGATTTATGCTTCAAATATGTGCTTAAAATGTATTTTGCAAGGAGTACCTAAGCCCCCGCTTGTTCTGAATAAAGGAATGGGTTCCACCTGCTTGAATGTATCTCTGATGTAAATTAGGCAAGGTGTGACCAAGGACAGAGAAAAGCTCATTTACATGTTAGGTAAACAAAGCCACCAGGAGAACAAAGTGGGGGAAAGATAGCTAGTTAAGTCTCCATGGGGGATGGAGACTGCACCCCAGAAAGCCTGCATGTTTCTTGAAGCAGGGTCAGTGAACTTCAGGAAGATAGCATGGTGTCTGCACGCCAGCAGGAGAGAGAAGCTTTCTCTGGGCTTACTTTTCAAAGAATACATTTCAAAGGTTTACTAGACCATAAAAAGAATGGGGAGAGAACCCCGTAGCGATCCATTACTCGATGCACTAAAGAAGCCAGAGCTCTTGAAACCTCAGAATGTTGGATCCTGTAACCAAAGGGGTTGAAGTTTCTGGGACCTGAGTACAGGTGAGAAATCGACATAGGCAAAGAATTTAAGCAAGTTTCTATACATTTTAGTCTTAGCTTATTTTTACTTTTGTTTGTAACCATTTCTGTTCTTACTTATTTTACTTGATAGCACTTAAATCTATGATATTGGTGAAATATACTATAAAATGGTTCAGTGCTTTGTTTGAAATTAGGTGTTTGTTAACCCCAGTTAAGGTAATAAGCATTTAGAGCAGCAAACGTAACTTCGGTAAGTGTTCTGCAAGAGGGCTGATGGATTGGGGGAAATTTGGGACTGGAGAGGTGTTGGGTCACCTAGCAAAAGTAAGTGGGTGGTGGAAGCCAGGGTGTGACCTTCATGCTTGTATGCTGGCTGTTGGTGTCAGCGCTGTGAACCATGGCAACATAGCATTGAAGGTACCCAGAGTTGCAGGGCAGGTGGTGACAGTGTCTTACTGGTGTGGGTTGAACCCCAAAGTGTTACACTCTGTCTCATTAGCCATTATTAAGGCTAAGATTTAGTCATGGGTAATAAACAATAAACAGGTCACAGGCAATAAACAAGAAGTCATGGATCTGGGACCTGTCCATGACTTGTACTGTCTACACCTGACTAAATCTTGGGTATTCTGGGGGGGGCTCCAAGAATGCAGCTGCTGCTCTGGGGGCCTCCGGGGCACCCGCTAGTGCATGGAGTGGTGGTGATGTGGCTGGCCCTGGGACCACCTGGGCTGCTGCACTGGCTTTGGGGTCAGTCGTACCTGCTCCCTGCAGAAGTCATGGAGGTCTCGGAAAATCATGGAATCCATGACCTCCATGACAGACTCGCACCCATAGCCATTGTCTATATTTACACTCATTCACAGGTTTAATACAGATTTGGATGATTGCTCCCTTTGCGTCGTGTACTTCAGAGAACAGAGCATGTATATGGATTCTAGAGCAGCATATAAGCATAACACAGCCATGCTCATACATATCAACAAAGTCCCCTGTGTGTGTAGAAACTAACATGTGAATAACTGAAGTCCAATCAGTACTCAGTGAAAACAAATACTACATGGAGATTTCTAAGGTGTAAAGTAACATTTTAATTATCTAAGCATTATTAAACAGCTGTCTTGTTAATGAGAAATTTGAGTCAAGAAGTTAATTTTCATTGTAAGTCTAAATGTAAATGTGTTTTTGTTTAAATTTTGTTTGGGAGTTGGTTTGTATCTTTCTCCCTAGAGAAAATAGCCTAAGAAATCTCAGGCTGTCATACGCCAAGCTCAGAAGGAAAAAGTGTTCTTTTCAGAGTTCTTTTTCTGCAACAGTTAACTGTCTTTTCATCCCTGAGGTCTAATACTTCAGAAAGGATTCTGATTTCTATCTCAACAAAGGAAAGACCTATTTCTTTAGGATCTGTCATGCTGAGACTGTCGGAACAAGTGTTTTAGTGCCTTCCTGTACTTTATATAATGGTTATATAAATAGTCTATATTTATTGTAGGGACCAATTCACTTACCCCGGTGAAATATTGCAGCTCTTGAGCAGCACAGAAGCACAAGAGTTTAGGACAGGAAATATATAAATAGAAACTCCAGGGGGAGGTTGTGTAGGTAGCCATCACACCAGATGGAATTTGGCTAGAATTTAAATCTCCTCATTTTCTGAAAAATACCCCCATTGAACCACTCTAGAGGCATGGATCAATAAAGAAGAGTGCCATCTACTGAATCACCAACACCACTTCCTGCATACATACAGTCCAGGAACAGCAAATATGAATGGTTGCTTTTAAGTGTGTGAAGTCAGCTTTTGCCAAATTTCATTTTCTTACCTACGTGCTAAGCAGGGAATTGAGCCCTTGTCTCCCAAGTCACCAGCCAGCACCTTAACTACTGGACCATAATCCCTGTCTGATTGTTCCTTACCACTTTTTTCATTTGTTACAACATGCATCTGTTTTTGTTCTATTGAAATCACTAGGTATAGCCCTCGAATTCCTATTGGTGTGCTGCAAGGACAATGTCCTATTTTCTGAAATAAAGCAAAAGTGGATGCTAGTTTAGAATTTCTTTAACTATATTGAATACATACATTTTTGTCACTGGTTGCAAAACGAAATATCAACTATGAAGCTGTGTTTGACCAGAATAAAACCATCAAGAAATGAATAATTTTATGGTCTTAGTTACATTGTTAACTGAATTGATTGAAGAAAGAGGTCACCTGTGAAAAACTGTTGCATTGAAATTGTTAGGACTTTCACTACAACCCTATTTTTACATGTACAAGTTTCTAAAAATCTTGTGGAGCTAAAACTTTCTGTGCTTTCTCACCAGTAGTTCACAAAATGTCTGACTAAAGTAACCTCAGACTTTGTACATATAAGGGAAGTATAGAATTCTTTTGTGGGTTGGAGTCTTGGAAATAGTATTTAAGTTATGATTCCAGAGGCACTTGATTGCTGTAATTACTTAATTTTCTTCCTGTGCCCCAAAGTGAAGCACTCCAAAAATCAAAAACTCTGAAATAACCTTTACATAGCATGGAAAAATCAGTAATCAGATCAGAAGCCTTCTACTGAGATAATTTTAGCAGAAATTAAGAAAATTTGTTGTATCATGATATCCCCCAGGATTTTGCTGGGAATCGTAGTTTGTTTTTTACAAGACTGGTGTCAAAAATATCTAATTTTCCACTGCTATTCTTTATGTGAAGAGGAATGTATCCTGCTCTTAGTTGTGACTATTCCTTCCAATATTTTGCAGAGGTTTTCTGGTCAACTGGATTTTTAATTATCACAGAGGGTTAGGAACTCTGCGTTACTCATTTAAGAGACCATCTGTTCAGCAGCACTGTATGTTGTAATATGCGGGGGCATTCATGCAATACAATAGACCAGTGTTTCCCAAACTGTGTTCTGCATGATGTGAATAGGTGTTTGGTGAAAGAATCGTAATTTAAAAAAAAAAAAAGGGTCTTGCACTTGATTTTTGTACTACTTTATACACACTTTCCAGTTAGAAATTGTTCAAGTTATTTTAAATTTGTATTTTTGCTTTGTTTTATAAAATAAAATATATTTGAGCATAAATAACGGAATTTTTAATTTGAAAACCAAATGACTACAAAATAATATTATAAGTGTTCTGTAAATATGTACCAGGTGTTCGGTAGCCAAAAAAAGTTTGGGAAACACTGCAATAGATGCTTGTTTGCAACAACACCTTGTAAGAGCAACTGCTGCTTACAAGCAACATTTCCCCTCGGAACCCTTTCCCTACCATGAATTGTCCACTTGGTAACAGCAACATAGTTCCTGCATAAGAGCAATGTTTGTGAAGTTGTGACGACATATCCAGGAATGAAGACTGGGGAGTGGCATGTAGGGGCGTTGACTCCCCCCACCCCCGCCCACTCCCCAACTGCATCTTCCACTTCCTGACCCTAGCCCTTTAATAGTGAAACTAAAAATGTCACTAAATACCACATATGTGGAGACAGCACCCACTATCAGATGAACACTAGAGTTCCTCTGAGCAGGGTCTTTTCTCCGTTTTATACCAAAAACACGGTCAGTGCTCATCATATTCAGTCAACAATGTGATGCTGTTGCAGAAGAGGCAAACATTCTGATATTAACTGGCATGTTGTATGTAAGACACAGGAAGTAACTATTGCGCTCTACTCCGCACAGATGAGGACTCAGCGCGAGTCCAGTTTCAGGCACCATACTTTGAGTGGACAACTTGGGGAGTTCAGAAAAGAAACAATAACAGTCAGTTACTCCTTTGTTAGTGTCCGAGCTCTGTTATAGAGCTAAGTGGCCAAGGTTTCACTTCATGCTGAACATCATGCTGGGTGTCACTATGATTACATGTGGTGGAATCTGTGTTTTTCCCCTTTGGTTTTTGAGAAATCTAGGAAACTGCATACGCGCAATGCATTAAAAGAACATTCATTGCAAAGTCAAATATTTAGAAGTTAAGAAATACCTGAATTAAGGTTTCCCATGCCTTGTGCATGTTTTATGATCTTTAGTTACATGTGTGGCTACCTTAATTGTAGCATTTTCTAACGTGAGCGTTTTACTTTGAAACCTTTAGCGTTCTTGTATCATAGGTATTTATGTGCAGTGGATTGGTATTAACCAAGTAACATGGAAAAAAAATTGAAGACTGTTAGGCTCAAATTTGGTTCAAAAGGGCAAAATGCTAATTTAAGATCTAGCCTGTAAATACTATAGATATAACTTTTTTGAAAAGTTAATATAGAAAGTAGACCTATAACTTGCAGTAGATTGTTAGACTAATAGCAAAGACTATTAGCAAATATAGTATTACTCAATACACCTAGCTTTTTAGTGTGTTTTGAATTTAGTAAGTTGTGATGTCTCAAGGCTGCAAAGGATTTTGTTGTCACATTAGCTGAACAAACAAAGTAGGAGTGCCTACCCTGAGGGCTTACAATCTAAATGGACAAGATAGACAAATGGTGGGGAGGGAAACAGGTGAGGAAAGATGCCCAATGTCACACAGCATTTCAGCAGCGGAGTAGGGATTAGAGTCCGGGTCTCCTGACTCCAGCTAGTATCCTAGCCACTTGAACACACTACTCCTAAATGTACAAGAATGTTTGTTTGTATCTTTATCCTTTAAAACTTAATCTGTACGAGGGAAACTAACATCTTTAAACAGCGAGAAACATTTTTATTACATACACATTTCAGTACAAGTAAACATGAGAGAGTGCCAGTTGACAGTTATTAAATATATTAGCAAGTATTTGTGATGCCTTTTCTTATTCTGGAGATGACAAAATGGCCTGTTTATATTTGTTTCTGGTGAAGTACTTGAGAACTCCTGCATATAACAGCAACTTTGAGTGATTACTTCATGTGCAATTTTTTTAAAGAGCATATAAAGCCACTTAAATGGACAGGTTGATTTTATTTATTAGTTGGCTCTAGGTGTTAATTGTTTTAGTAACCGACAAAGCTGTCTGAGGCACTTAAAAGATGAAGAGGAGCAGAGGCTTCTTCATGATAGATCAAAGGTCCGAGGATTGATAGCATAACAAAAAATAAAGTACATCAAATCCCAAATAATACATTGTAAATTAAATTATATATAAATAAAAGACTCAGGAAAGAAGTCAGGTTAGTCATTCATGGGACTACAGAAAAATCCTAACTTAAAACTTCTGAGAGAGGTTCCAGCCAAAATCCTGACAGAACTTTCTTCTGGGCTATTGTTATGGATAGATAATTTCATGTTCTTGTAAAATTATAGTATACCCATCAAATTCTAGTAGATTTAAATGTTTTTTAAACCAGTACAGAATTAGTTTGTCAATTGGTATTTTATAGTCAATATTTTAGTCAACTGCCTGCAGAAACAGAGGATTTAAATTTCATTTTTTTTATTTTTTTTTTAAGATTAAATATACTGAGCTGTACCATGTCTGAATTTAGTCCAGTCTGGCCTACAGAAAATGCTTCTCTTACATACAATATAAAGGATTTAGTGCAAGGCCCTGAACATCGGAATATGGTGTCTTCCTTTCATGTATCTGGGGGAAGGGGGAAGGAGAATTAAAGTGGATCTACAAGGGTTCTTGCTTAGATGTTAAAAGTCTTTAATAATAAAAAAAAAAAGTTATGACTCTCACTTTCCACTTAATTCTGGGCCAACCTTTTTTCATGTTGTTCTTCAGCTTGTACCTAATATGTAACCATACTCATCTAGAATACTCAATCAAGCCATAGACTTGATCAAGTCTTGCAGCTCTCCTTACTGAATATCAATGGAGATTGGCCACTAGAACTGACATACACTGTGATTTTGATTAATGTGGGTTTGTGCCAACAGTTTATTTTGTAGAAAAATTTAATGTGGAATTTCTGGTTTGAATAATCCCACATTCAACCAAAACTCTAGTTTTTCATATGGTTTTTCACTCTAAAATGGTACAACTATGCCAAAAGAATTGCAAGAAAAGGTGAATCTGGCCAGTGCCTTTTATTGGCTCTTTGATCTTTGTTTGCTTATTGACGAGGAAATTTTCCCTTTAAAACTGGTACTGACTTCCTGCTACTGGGCACTCCTGTTGCTTTACTTTATTCTTCTGTTGTTGTGACAGTCTCAAATTTAAATATACTGTTAATTCTCTTGCAGTTAAGTTTAATGCTTTAAATTACTATTAGTCTCAATGAGTTGAGCAGCTGTCACGTTCCTAGGCCTTTTTAAAGATTGAGCTCTGTTATCTTTAGCTCTTTAATTTTTGATGCATTTCTAAATGATCAATTAGTCACATCATCAAGTTAAACAACACGAGTGTCACAAATATAAACAAGAAAAGAAAAATGTCACATACACAATATAGTGATTTTTAGCAATCCTTTTAGGTATAGTAAGCCGCTAATTATTTTTGCGTAATATTGTCTGACATAAACCCAATAAATATAGTTAATTTAAAGGAGATTGAAATGGGCTTATCTGAAAAAAACAAACAAACCCTGAAGTCATTTGACTCAGCCTGCATTATGGGAGTTTCAAACCATCCTTCTGAAGCTTCTGGCACAGGCAGTGTCAGAGAATGCCAAACAAGGTGGAGTAGTTGTCTGCCTGTTTTCAGCATTTCCTGTGTCTGAATCTGAAAATTCACAAGATACGCACTTTGTCCTGTGAATTATTGATCAGTTTTTAATATTTTCAAGCCTACTACTTGTGGTGGCCACATTGTTGCAAGTTTATCTAATGTGACAGTCCTAATTTGAGATTGTAGATTAGATTCAACTCTGGTTTCAGCACTAGATTAGAAAGAAAAAGATGCATTTCACTGTGAAATGTACAGGTCTTTCTCTGACCTTTTTATGATTCATTTGATAGAAGGCTGAGTCAGGTGAATAGTCACATTGATTTAAACAGGACTACTTTTCTGAGCGGCTTTGCAGGATCAAACCCTTCTTTATATAAGGAACAGGATTAGTTCTGTTGAAAAGGAATTAAACAGTAATGATTCCTCAGAACGATACTTTATAAGCAACAGTGAAGCATGCATAATTGCATTACGTTATCTCCTCATGGAGTATAGATTAAGCTTTTTTCCACCACTTGGGGGGAGCAGAAGCCTGTGATGGAGAAGTAATGGGCACACTTTTGTCTCCTGCCTCACAATTGTCCTTGGTGCTGAGCAGCAAGAGACTGCGGAGGCTTTGCTATTCACATTTGACTGAAAGCCTATTTTGTGGTGAACATTTGGGGACAATGTATGCCTTCACGTCAGTGGCACTGCTATGGGTACCGGCATGGCCCCACAGCATACCAACATTTTTGTGGCTGACTTAGAACAACGCTTTCTTAGCTCTTGTCCCCTGACGCCCCTACTCTACTTGCACTACATTGATGACATCTTCATCATCTGGACCCATGGAAAAGAAGCCCTTGA